>NC_063438.1:1720301-2051825 GCF_020379485.1 Brassica napus
AAGATCAATTGACTCAGGAATAGTTAATGCTTTCATCCTTTACACTCACCATCACATATAGTGCTTAGTTTTGTAGTATATAATTATATTTACTGATTCTCATGCATGTCATCAATTCACTTCATGATGCGTGTGTTAGTTATAAGAGGAAACATTTTAAAAAAAAATCTCTATATTGTTCAATATATTGAGAAATAAATGGGAGTACATGAGGACTGAGGATCAGTAAATATGAAATGTATTCTTTTTTATGCATGGCTTGTGATTAATACATCAGTGCTTTTTGGCCATGAAACTCATGTCAACTATATGTATGTATGTACATACATATATTAATAATGAATGTACATAGTACATGCAGATCAAGAGCCAAGAATGTAGGAGACAAGATTAGAAAATTAGTGATGTGAAGGAAACAAGAAAATGGAATGTTTGGCCAATACATTTGGGATGTTTGTGGTTTCCATAAACAAATTTAATCTGACATTTTACATCTTTCCCAACAATTTTCCAATACATCATTACCTTTCCCTTTTTAGAATCTATCACTTTCCTCTCTAATCTCTACCTTCCCGTTCAATCCTTCCCTTATCTGTGAATAATAGTTACAATGAGTTTATTCAAGTTTGAGTGATGTGAAAGGTGAGAGTTTTTCATGATGTACCTATTAGATTTATTTTTCTTAGATATTTGCCCCCAAATTTCTTATATTTCTTTCAATAATTTCATTCATTGTCAATTCTAACTATAGTATCTTTTATTTGGTTGTTGTTTCTAGTAATAGTGAGGAATTGATCTGAGCAAACCCAGGGATTATTTGGCTAAAACTGTTTAAACTTATAGGATTTGTTAACTGTCCAATCACATTGACTTCTGTCTCCATCTCAAAATCACATGCTTCGAGTTATGTCTTCTCACCCGTTCTTTCCAACCCAAGAATATCTTTTGTTTTTGTCTGAGGTGACTGATCTCTCGAACCACATACATACGAATACAGTAGTTATAATATACTTTTTTTTTACTTTCCCCAACATATATTATACTGAAATTAGATGTGAGAAACTTTAACTTCCACCAAGGAAAGCAAAAAAAGAAAATAAGTTGTTGTGTTTAGAGTGACACTAAAATTTGTATGAAATATATTGAACCAAAGCACCAGTGGTCTAGTGGTAGAATAGTACCCTGCCACGGTACAGACCCGGGTTCGATTCCCGGCTGGTGCATTTTTGAAAGTTTCATATTTATTGTGAGCCACACACTACTAACTACATTTGGAGGTACTTTTACAGTTCGTATCAGTAAACTACTTGTCTTCGCAGAGGGGATATGTTGGAGGTACCTTTGGTGTTTTGTTTTGCAATAAAGGAGTTTAGACTTGTATGTTACCGTAAACTACAACGTTTTTTTAACTGCTGACATACTAACATGTTTCGACTTTAATCAAAGATGGAAAAGACTCTACTAACATTCTATTAACGAATGTTGTTTATAATTTTCGGTTGATTAATTGGAAAAAGTGGCTAATGAGTAATGCACAATTACTAACTATAATCATATCCACGTAAACTGTAAGAACACGAGCATTAAGTGAAAGTCACATGCACACAATATCCTAGTTGCATCAGACGATCTCTCGCTCGTGTACAAAATCCGTAAGTAAATTATATTAATTCTTTTGGCTAGTAAATCATTATTGAACTTCTGATAATCTCAGGTGATTTGAGTCCTAGCTAGTCTGTACCAGCTACACACTCTGTCTATATAACCAAATATTCCCAAGCCACCTAAGCCAATCCAGCACAATCAATCAGTTTTAAGAGCTTTTGTGTTTTGTTTTGTCATAAAGGGAGTTTTTATAGCTTATTGACAATTATACTAACAAAAATGGCCTCCAAATACATTAATGGCATTAGCATTTGTCGGTACATCTTTACCGGCATTTGCCCGTTTGCCCGTTCTCCTCACGTCACGACAAACAGCGGCAGTTCCAATGTCCGGCGTTCGGCGGAAGAACTTATTATAAATGTTTTCTTCTCAATTGAAAGATTAAAGAAAGAAAGATGATGGAATAAATAGTTAATTAATTGAGTTAGCTTTGATGAAACTCCAAAAATCAAACGTATACGTGTATAAAATAATACGAGAAAGGTGATAGAAGACCTACGACTACCACATTACTAAGAATTTGGATATTTTTCTATGGAAAATCCACGAATGAAAAGAATGAGAAGTTGGACTAATTTAATTAATATCCAATAATTGATTAAAACTACACTATTTTAATCAAAAAATATTAGTCCCATGTTGCAATCTCCATTGTTGATTGTCTCCTTATAATCCAACATGTGACCTTCCATTGTCTACCGTTCACACCCTTTGGCTAACTCGAAAAATTTGGGACATTAATTCCATTCTTTTATTTAAAATGAAACTCTGTGCAAGCAAATTGATTTTTGATATACATAAGGAAAATCCTCTTATACATTTGTATGTATACTATCTTAGTTCATGATCGATCTACTGAATACATCTAATGAGCTTTATTATGTGGGTTCCCTCAAATATTACATTAAAGGTTTTTACATGTCGCATAGATATACTTTCAAACCAATAGCGTTTGTTTGAGACACTGGATTATAAGAAAATGTATAATATTCATCACATATTACAAATTTCTAAACGAAATAAGTAAAGATGATACATTATGGACATGGTAGACTAAAAAACAAATTAAAATTGTATCATATTATATGTGTTTGTAAATGATCATTGAGTGAACCTACAAAATAAGTCGGCCTAAGAAAAAGACCTATTCTCTTTCATCAAAATGTCACTATTATAAAATCCACCCAAAGACACCAAACACTTCTCCATCATCATTGCATTTCTTTTTCTTTTTCCCCAACCACTATTTCCTAGTTCGCTCGTGCACATCTCTGACGATCCCAATTCTAAAATCTATCACTTCCTGCAATCTTTTCAGCATCTTAAGAAACTACTAACACGATACAGAAGATAACAAAACAAGAGACTCCTTCTTTCTTTTTCTTTGTACAAGATAATATAAAATCATCACCGTTTTGTTTGTTTAGCCGATGGCAGCTTCCGGTAACGGTACAACGGCAGGGACAGGCTCACCGTGCGGTGCGTGCAAGTTCCTGAGGAGGAAGTGTGCATCGGATTGTATATTCGCACCTTACTTCTCATCGGAGCAAGGAGCAGCAAGGTTCGCAGCTATTCACAAGGTGTTTGGAGCCAGCAACGTGTCTAAGCTCTTGCTCAATGTCCCAATCCATGATCGATGTGAAGCTGTTGTCACCATCGCCTACGAAGCTCAGGCTCGTCTTCATGATCCTGTTTATGGCTGCGTCTCTCACATTTTTGCCCTCCAACAACAGGTAATAAATTAATTGAGAAATCACTAGTAGTCCATCAATTTTTATAGCCACTGCAGATTTATATGGTAGTAGATTGACATGATATTTAGTGCATGGAGCTAGATTTCCTAGAAAAATCTTGACGTATTAGTATCAACAAAATTTCTCATAAAACGTTTGTTTTCACACTAGTTTATTTTTCAAATACTAAATAAATTTTCAATAAATTTTTATTATAGTTTATAAAAAACGTTACAGCGATCAGTCATCGTTTGAATCAATTTTGTTTAACAATTAGCGTTTGATTTGTTTATACATAGGTTGCTTACTTGCAAGCACAAGTCATGCAAATGAAGGCACAAATCGCCGGCCATCAGGCGTCAGCCGCCGGAGATCTAAGAAACAGCTCAGAAAGTACTCACGAATACACGACTTGGCAACAATCTAGTGGCTCTCCGATCGGCAGTGCGTACGCAGCACCATATGACCATCATCATCCTTACTACGGTCACGTAAACCCTAATAATCAGGTCTCGCCACAGAGCTCGCTAGAAGAATCTTTAAGCAGCACGAGCAGTAACGTCACTACTACAGCTAACGTGCGAGAGACTCATCAAACCGGAGGTGGCGTATACCGTCACGGTGGGTTAGGGTTTCACGAAGGATATCCTAACAAAAAGAGATCAGTTAATTATTGTAATAGCGATTTAGGTGAGCTTCAGGCTTTGGCTCTTAGAATGATGAAGAATTAAGATAAGTTGGTGACTAATTATGTAGGCATACGCAGAAAAAAATGAGATGTTTTTCTAATTTTGACAACAAACAACAAATCATAGCAATACATTTGGATGTTACATGCTATCATCAATAAACATGTTTGCATGCCTGTTTGTTTTGCACGTGGTGGCGATCGCGGCTAACATTAATCGTTAACGACAGGGAGTAGTATTTAGTTTGTGGTTGCTTGTTTAACGACAGGTTTCTATAGTGATTTGTTCAATATTGATGTTTCTGTTTCAATAATGTGAAATTCACGCACAATGATTGCTTGTCTTAGATTTTCATAAACGTTAAAAATAAAACGAATTCAGAAGACGTAGCTAATTGAGGAATGACCACTCGACAATAACCTATTGTTTCTTCGATGAAAAACTACACAAAGAAGGTAAGGCATGTTGCACAAGCACAGTGTAGTTTTGTCCCGTCGGCTAAAGCTTGAAAAAGAATATGAGGATTCACTAAATTTCCATAATCCCATAACTTACAAATATAATAAATGCAGACGTGTGTGCCATCCAAGGGTTGACTTTGATTAACACGACACACTTATTCATTATATACATGTTTATTTGGCTGGTTACGAATTATTTTATTTTCTGTGTGGAAGTCTGGAAGGTAATACAGACTTTAATTGGAGTATAGATGTTCACCATCTTTGGCAAAAAAAAAGAAGGGTAAGCATAAATCACAAAATAAACAAAGGTTTAAATTTAAACATCAGCAAAAAGATTGTTTCTTACACTACACCTCTATGCATTGTGTATATGCTTGTAATTAAACGTCAACTAAATATTTATCTGTAGCATCTCTATGAAGGCTTAAAGGTATATGGTCTAAACGATGAAAAAATAAAAGTCAACTTTACTTTCAGTACAAGAAACAAAGTTTATAAGGAATCTATCTAACTATGAAATCAAACTGTTGATAAAACAAATCTCTCTAAAAGAACACTTGCAGAACATAGGAGGGATGTATATTATGGTTGTCAGTCAGAGAAGTAAATCATCGAAAATAATTTCATCTAGAAATTTATTGCTAATATATCAATCGACCACGCATTAATCGTGCATTTAATAAACATGTTTACCTAACATTAACTAAGCAGTGTCTGGTTAGTTATGATAGCACCAATCCCCCATGTAAATAGTAGTGGCCTTATTCGACAAAATGTCCCCTAAATTGTATGCAAGCTTTTAAATTCATTTCATTTTAATGATTCTTTTAATTTTGCTTTGCCAACTCTAATCAGTCTCATCCATTTCTAACCCAATTTCCCACCAAGAAACTTCCATTGTTGTCCACACCTAAAGGTCACAAGTGCTATTTTAGTCTTTTGAGAAAGGACTTTGTGGTTTGTAATCTCGAGGTAACCTAATCAAATTTTAAACAAGATATTAATAGAAAGAAAAACAAGTTTAATTAAGAAGCACCTGATCAACACTTCACGAAAACGTTTATTGATTACTATATCATTACTATATCAACAGTTGGATACATGGAAGTTGTTTCCAAACCAATTTTTTGATCAAAAGGTTATTATGTGACCTGTGAGTTATGAACAATAACTCGGCGATGATGCTATTGAATTAGTTTTGTCAAGCTTTATGAACAACCTGTGAGTTATGAACAATAACCTGTGATCAACTAGAATTGTAATGATGCTATTGAATTAGTTTTGTCAAGCTTTAATCAAACCCTCGGGTGATGATTGAATCTTCATGTCACTGAATGTCTTTTTTATCTTTTTTTGGGGCAGTCACTGACCTTTGCTTTATTAGCTTATCTTAGATGCAATAGGTTTTGATTCTTCAAAATCAAATGTATCTCATGCATCATTATTCATTAATGAAAATTCACATACTTATCAAAAAAAAACAATAACTCGGCGATGCCTATTTTTGAGTCGAGCCGTTTATGTATATGCTTATTAAATATTATCCGAACTCTTCGAGCCCATTACCGGAGACCAAACTTGTTAATTCTTTCTAATATTATAAAGAGCAGATCGAAAGGTGGCGGTCAAAGCATGATATCACCACTTCGATATTCATCAAGAAACGTATGTTAGTTATTCACATATTCCGATGTAGTTTTAGTAAAAATACATTAAAACAACACTGAGAAAAAGAAAAAAAAAGTTCAAGATCGACGATTAACTGGATGCAGCATGTATACTACTATTATTATTATTTTAAATAGTAATTTCGCCATCATAGTGCGTTTATTTTAAGTTCATGACGTCTAAACTGACATGGAATAAACACGAACTGTAGTCATTTTGTCGAATACAATAGTGGACTGAAACGGCAGAAACTAGCGCACGTCGGCCCGTAGCTTCAGTGTACGAACAAAGTCTTTGACTGTTGAATTATCTATCACACGTGTGGCCTTCCTAAAACTCGTGGGACCCAATTAACAATTTCTTTCCCAGGCCTTGGTACTGGGCTATAGGCCCATTCATGTTTCACAAAGCCACCTGCTTGAACTTTTATTTGGGGTTTGGTGTTAATTATGTGTTGAACATGTACACTAACCACCCTAATGTGGCATATGTATAACAACGGTTAACGAGAAACAAAAATTATTAGACCCCAGACTGAGTTTTGAGTTAAAACATTTTTGTATTATGAGGGATGATGCATATAACTGTTTGTTCAGCACAAACCAAAACTAATGCAAAGTATATTCTTATATAAGTAAAAAAAAGTTAAAACCAACAAAAGGCAGCTTATCACGAAGCAGGGATAAACTGATGGTTTATTCTTGCAAACTGTTATCATTGATACACACTCTTCAAGCTGTAGTAAAAAACTGATAACTTATAATTAAAATTCTTTGCTGTTGACAAAAAAATTAAAAAATGTTCGCAGACAAACTAAACATTGTCTTCTAACCAGAGATGATGAGATCTCACTTAGATCTCTTGTTAAAAATGCTTTCGTCGATGAAACCAGGAAACCCTTTGAGCACATCTCTTAGAGCGTAGTAGTGGCTATCACATTTATGGTCTGTAATGAAATTACCTGAAAGAAGTATCCTCTGAAAATGTTGTCCTGGATCTCTCTTCCATAGACTAAAGTATTCTACTTTCTTCCCTGCTGAGCTTTTCATGTTCCCTCTCACGTTCCTCATCAGATAGTACACCGCGCCAGGTACATACAACTCTTCTGGCAACTTAACAACATCTTTAGTCGTAGTTTCAGTGCTCAAAGAATCAGACTGATGGTTCTTGGATGAAGGGAGTTCTGGTTAGAAACAAGACGTAATGAGATTCATGAAGCGTTGATACGTCTTCCAGTGATTCAATGTTCAAGTTGTGTTACCTGGAAACTCGTTCTTGTTTCCAAATTTTGCATACTCAGAAACTTTACGAGCTGCGTCTTGCACAGAGGTGACGACTTGTTTGGCGTTTGTTACCAAGTCTAATACGCTCTTCCACTCTTCCTTCTCAATCACACTTGTCCTGGATTTACAAATCATGGCGGTAAACAAAGATTGTAGATAAGAGTAATGAAGTTCCAAGAAGCAATGTTCTAAAATCGAAATGATTTTCTTAAAATCTGATTTATGCGCTTTATTTTGGTTTAAATTGTTCTAAACCAATTAAAATCGGTTAAAATAATTTAAATCGATTTAAATTAATCTAAATCTATCAAATCAAACAATAATGTTAGTGTGAATCCACAAATTTGTCAAAAAAAAAATTGTTGGTTTGATTTTTATAATACAACAAAATAATTTTATAATTAAACTTAAAAATTAAAATATCTAATATAAATAAATAATCTAACTAAAATATCTAATACAAATAAATAATCTATTAATGCATAGACCCTAATAATACGCTTAGTAGCAATCCTATACAAAGCGCCTTGTTACTGCCTAACTATTTCTTCAAACTGAACCTTGCCAAGAAGTGTTTTGCTTACCAATCGGTCTGAAGGATTTCATCTCTCAACCTCGCCAAAGAAGCTTGACTCAGTCTAGGTATAATATCATCCTGAGATTGGCAGAGATGCTGTGAGTGTAATCTCAACAAAACTTGATCAAGAAAAATAGAGTGTTAAGAGTTTGTTCTGACCTGCATTACAATAGTTGTCACAAACTCAGAGCAGTTCTCTGCAAGCTCTCTAGAAACACAAGGAGGTGTAGCATATCCAACCGCTGAAACAATCTCACCGTCGAATCCCAGCTCCTCCCTCGGCATCTTCCTGAGCATAATCGCCATCAAAGAAGCTATAGCACCTCCCAGAGAATGACCAACAAGCCTCAACTTATATCCCTCGTATCTCTCTAAGCACCTTCTCATAGTCTGCAGCTCGTGATTAAGAAACCACCGTGCAGCTTCAGCGGTTCCAAAGTGCGTTGAGTAGCCTTCAAACGTGACCTCATCGTCACTCGAAGAGACAATATCAGTAATAATATCATATATAGTATGCGTCCCTCGTATCCCAAATACCACAAGCTTCCTCCTATGATCAACTCCCACGTAGTAGCCAGGCCTCATGACGCTCGAATCTTTCACGAATTTAAGAATGTTGTTCTCTCTGAGCATGGTGTTCTTGGCTAGACCGCTTACACTGTCCCTGTAACACCCCTTGGCTAGCTCCGCGTTGTAAATGAGATCGGAAACTGTAGACTCCGAAACAACTTGAACTCCCTTGACGTCCTCGAAGGGAGACAAGGAGGCTTGTCTGAGGTAGATGAGGTAGAGACCGATTGTGAGATCACCGAGAGTCCATCCTTCGATTCCCAGCTTACTCTTTTGGATACTAGCAATGATCTCAGATAAAGATCGATTACCAGGTTGTGATCTCTCTCCTGGAAAGAACACCACACTGTCTCAGGACTATGAATGGAACCAAGAATCAAGAACAAGATCAAGAACCAAGAATCAAGAATCAAGAACCAAGAACCAAGAATCAAGAACAAGAATCAAGAACCAAGAACACACACTGTCTCAGGACTATGAATGGAACCAAGAACCAAGAATCAAGAATCAAGAATCAAGAACCAAGAATCAAGGACAAGAAACAAGAACTATATATATCTCAGACCTGTTGGAAGAGCCCATCGACGGAGTTGAGAAGCTGGCTCAAGTGCTTTGGTGAGCCAAGCTAAGTCTAGTTTCCACTTGCCATCTCCTGTATCTTCATCACCGGAGCTGTCACTGTCGATTCCTGATTCAACTCCTCTTCTAGTCTCTAAGCTTGAAGAAGAAGAAGACGAGTTTGGTGTTTTGTTGGAATCTTCTAACTCTTTGCCTGATGATTCTGGTAAACGTGACTGAAACCGTTTGATTACGTTGCAGAGTACTCCTTGGTATAACTCTCGTCTCTTCTTGAACGGTGAATCATGCACAACTGAAAATAATTATATAAAAATTGAAACTTTTCTCAATAATCTTCAATAAAGTTCAAACTTTCAAATCAAACATATTAAAACAAAGTGAATACATCAACTAGAAAAAAAACCCATAGAGACTACTAATATCACATTCAATATTCGCCATGTTCTAAAAATCGGTTTAAGCAGCGTCTAGTGGCAAATCGAACCTAAACAAAACAATCTTTCTATTACAATTTTCTAAAAAAAGGCAGTTAGGCACCCGTCTAATCAATAATCTCATATAAAGCGTCTAACTATAGATATTTTGAACATTGATATTCTCATTAATCAAGTTATTTCTCAATAAAACACTCTTATGTTCAAGAAGCTGAGTGTAATTAGAGCTTACAGAAGTTCCATAGAAGCCGATTCAGTGACTTGATAGCCATTGGTCGTGGCTCCAAAAATGGATTGTATAGTCACACCGAGGACGGAGCAGAGTAAGTGAAACTCTGGTGAGGCGTGGCAGGATTAATCGGTGCGTGCCGTTAGCTAACCGCTAGGCCGAGCATATCGGGAAACGAAAGACGGAGGAAAAGTATAATACGCACACAACCGAACCGACTGATCTACCGTCATCGAGATTTTTCGAAGCTATTGGGCTTAATTGGGCCTCTTTTCAGCCCATTACGTCTTTCAATGAAGCACCCAGGGTTAAGGTTGGAGTATACTTTTAGAACAGAGCTCAAAGCAGGCCTGAACGATTTTAGTCAACCAAACCGAACTGAAAAATGAATCCGAATCTATTATACAAAAATATCCGAACCGATCTATGAGCTTAGTACGTTGGGGTTGGATTATGATCCGAACTGAACCGAAATCCAAACTAGGATCCGAAAATATCTAAAATTAGTTAAATATGTTAATATTTTTATATATATTAAGTTGATTTAGATATTTTTGTAGTTTGTTTTATTTGTTATTTTGAATACTTTTTAGTTAATTTAGATAGTTTAACTAATTTTTAATAAGATTTGTGAATAATTTTTATATTTAAATTTTCTTTTTGTCAATTTTTGAGGTTTAAAAATATATTTTTGGATGATTTCAAACATTAGTTACCATCCGATCCGAACCGAAAAGAACCGAACCCAATCCAATAATTAGTAAAAACCGAACATGACTTATGAGCATAACATCGAAAATCCGAATGAACCGAACCGAAATCGACGGGCCCAAATGCCCATGCCTAGTCTAGCTCAAAGCAAATCCTCTGTTTTTACTTTTTATAGAGGAAAAAAAAAGTAAAACCTACTGTTACAAAATTATTGTAACATATAATAAGAGATGACCAAATCTATCAAACCACTTGTAGTTGTAGTGTAATAACAGTTGGGACATAGATAAAATTAACTGCTTTGGAACATTAGCCTTGCATGTTTACCGCATCTTATATATTAAAACAGAAGTCACAACCTTGATTCATGTGTGATTTTTTTAAAAATGGACCCAATGGACCTATTCATAGAAATTCATACTACATTTTAATTCAGACTAATAATAAATAGAATTTTTAAAATATTTTAATCATAATATCTTTTGATATCTTTTCATTTTAAATATAAATATATTTATTTTAAAAGTCTAACAAATCTGTTTGAAAAGATTTTTACAAGATCTTCATTTTCGAAATTATATTTAAATATTTTCACTAATTTCAAAATTAGTTTAAAATATTATTATACATTAATATATTCAGTTATATAAAATGAAAAATAAAAAAAATCTATATTATTTTATTTATTATATAATCATAATCAATCATATTAAAATAAAATTATTATATTGAGCTAAATAAAATTATTATATTGAGCTAAATATAATAAAATTGTATTAAATTTATATATTTATATATTTTATTTTTGTAATTATAAAATATTTATGTTCAAAAATAAAATCTAATATGTTGGTAAGATGGGTTAACATTATCAAACTATATAATACATGTATAAAAATTAACATGTATTTCTTTAAAGTTAATAATATAAAATCTTTGTAACTACTTTAATCATAATATATTTTCATTTTAAATATAATATATATTTATATATTATATTTTAAAAATTCTAATGAATCTGTTTAGAAATATTTAAACAATAACTTAATGTATTTTAAGTTATCGTTTAGAAATGAAAATAAATAAATTACATCCTATTTTATCTACTTTTATAGTGATGATCATGTTAAAATATAATTATTATACTAAACAAATATGATAAAATAATTATTATAAATTTTATTTTCATAAATATAAACTATTTATTTAAAATATAATACGATGATAGAACGGCTTAAAATTAACAAACTATATAATACATGTCTAAAAATTAACATATCTTACACTTTTATATATACAATAATAAATTATCTAAAATGAATAAGCATAAAAATATTGGTAAAAAGAAATTCAGTTTTAAAATACGGATCCGAATTTAGCCTAAATTAAATACAAAATATTTTTTAAATATATTTTCTCATGAATATATTAATTTGCTTGATAACTAAATGCAAATACAATAATATAAATATATAATAAGAAGTGACAAATACATAAGGTTTAAACAATTAATTAATTATAACATGTAAATCATAAAAATTATTGTATTTGAAATAGTTATATAAATATTTAAATATATGATTAACATTAAAAATATATACCACTTATGTTCTAAAAAAATAATTTATGTCTAAAAAAGTGAAAAAAACACCCGTGCGGTTGCACGGGTCAAAATCTAGTACTCACTTAAAATAATGTGTCTACTATGCCAAACAACATGGGAATTATATGAACCATAACAATATAATTAGGGTTTACAAAATTATGTAATGTTTTGGATCGGTGCAACGCTCGACTAATTGCGACAATGAAACAAAACAAAGATTAAATATCCTATTGATTTATCATAACAGAACATAAGCTAGCTTGCAACGTTCAGGAAGAGAGACATAACCAGGTATTTTAACTAAAGTTGAATCTCTAGATTATTAGAATACCAGAAAGCAGCATTCAAATAAGAAAGAAAGAAAAATAGTGAAACGATAGTAGTGTCTTCTTAAAAAAAAAAACTAATAACTTGATCTCTAGGTCAAGCAACCTAGTCGACCAACAAGAACCCATCATCAGAAGATATGTTCTTTTTCTTGTCAAGTTCAACTTTGATATCCGAGACCATCAGCTCAAGGTTCTTGAGTTCTTGGACCAGAGTAACATCAGCATCATCATCAGCTTTCTTCTTCTCTTTGGACATATCTTCAAGCTTTGTATTCAAGCTGTCCAGCTTTAATCCTAGACCCATGACATGTCCCTCGATTTGTTTGATTCGAGAGTCAAAGACACTAGTATCATATGATCTCTTCCTCTCCAAGTCACCAAGATTCTTATTCAAACGCCTATTAAATCCCAATTCCATCTGCGCAGCACGCTTCTCTACTTCTCTGGCAAGGGACTCCTTAGTATCATCTGCTTTCTTCCTATTCAAAGAGTCAAGCTTGAAGTCTAATTCCATCAGCTCAAGTTTCTTGGCACGTTTCTCCAGTCGTTGGGCACGAGACTCATTAGTGTCATCTGCTTTCTTCCTCTCCAAGGAAACCTCATCAAACTTTAGCTTCAACCAGTCAAGCTTGAAACCTACGTCCATCAGCTCACTCAAATCGCTGCTAGCCTTGTTAAGTGTAGTCTCTGAAAGGCTCTTTGGAGGCTTGTTGAGTGTTTTAATGACCCTGAGGAGGACATGCATGTATGCTGTCTTCACCTCTTGTTTCGTTGGTTTGACATCTAAAGCAATGTCTGGGTGATCTGTGAATACCTTTCCCACTTTAGTAACCTGCCATGGAGAAAAAATATGTTTATGTTACCCCTATAAAGCAAGTAGTTTATCCATTTAACTTACTTACCTGAGAAGCAAAAACTTGAAAACCGTTGATATCAACAGTCTTATTCTTCTTATTGTTGGATACTTCTTCTCCATCAAAAGCTTCAATAACTTTAATGTAGACTTCAATGATGAGTTTGTCCTTCTCCAAAAACCCCTTTTCCTGAAACTTGCTTACAGGCAAGACCTTCCCGAAACCCCATGATGGATGCGAAGCACAATACAAGTTGACTCCTTGTCCAACTATGAAACATAAAATAAAATAAAATAAAATAACAATTACATAAACTTTTTCACCAATTGCATTTTGTTCAAACATGAGTTTAGGCTTATTTCCTGTGGCAACATCAAAGCGTCTTATTGTACGTCCCAACACACAAGTTACATTAACAAAAAGAGAGAGAGAGAGAGAGAGAGAGAGTCAAACACTGATAAAACTTGATTCCACATTAAAAATAAAAAGGAATAAGACTTCATTACTTGGTGATCTGTGGAGTTCTTTGTCGGATTGATTCAACAAAACGAAGTAATAGTTAACACTTCTTTTCCATCCAGTTCGCAATTTTGTAGAATTTGCAACGCTAAGGTACATTGACAAGTGACCATTAGCAAGACGATCTCCCTTGGGATAAATGTCGAGATACCTGAAAGACTATATATTATGAAACAAAAATTAACAAATCAAATTTAAAAAGATACGATTGTTTTCGTGTTACGTACCATTCGCATCCGCCGCTCACGAATGTTTTAGACGATATGACAGCTTTCTTCTCCGACAAGTTATCTATCTCAAACCTAAAACACGGCTTTCGGTTCCACATATCTAACCAAACTCTTTTCTAGTTTTTCTAACTTGGAGCAAAAGATAAACTTTTTAGAAACTCTCCGTTGGTTGCGTGCGGTGGTGATAAAGAAGTTGTGTTTATATAGAGGAGGCTAGGGTAAAACTTCTCAAAGCCCTACCCCAAAGGTAAAACTGAAGATATATATTTGATTGATTTATAAATCCATATAGTATTTATAAATCCAAGTAAAATATAGAAATCCGGATGTTTTCTCTCGGATTTGAGTCGTTGTATTTTTAACAAAAAAATCCAAAAAAATCCATTTAAATCCATTATAAAATCAAATATATTAGTAAATCCGTACGATTGAATAACACTTGATTTGATACAGAATTTATGAATCATTAAACCAATAACATATAATTTTAAAACAGATTAAAATCATAGAACCAATAACACTAGATTTAGTTCAGATTTTCAAATCCATTAAAATACAACAACCAATAACCCGTACTGAATATTTTTTTAATAAGTAGAATGAATAATTTAACTAAATCCATACTTATTGCGATCATAAATATTAGTACTACATAAACTCTAAAAACTTGAAAAGGAGTTATGATTTAGGGTAGAGTTGGTTCTAGTAGCTATTGTTACAAATAGTTTCTTGTGAAATGTAACACAAACACATCCATCTTCTCTGACCAATTGGTTGTTTTGTCTTAGAAAAAATGATAGATGCAAGACTGAGGAAGAGACGCGCGGAAACTCTCAAACCATGATGTCATTCATAATAACTAAATAACAGTCAACAAGGGAGGAAACGTCAAAACCATGAAAACGAGAAATGCAATTCTCAACTGAATTCCTAGCAGAAATCGAGTATAATAAACTAACTTAGTATTTATTGTATTCTTTTAGTAAAGTATTAATTTATAGAGTTTTTATTGTATTGTTTTAGTAAAGTATTATCGTCATTGATAACAAAGCCGTCTATAGAGGCCGCTCGATAAAACTTCTGAGAGCCCTAGCTCAAAAGGTAAACTGAACACAAGTTATCTTGCAACGTTAAGGAACATAACCATGCTGAATCGCTAGACTATTAGGAATTTAGAAAGCAGAGCATTAAAACCTAAAATACTAATAACTTGATTCGAGGTCAAGAAACTTAGTCGACCAACAAGAACCCATCATCAGAAGCTATATTCTTTTTCTTGTCAACTTCAACTTTGAGATGCGAGACCATCAACTCAATGTTCTTGAGGCTTTCCTCGTGTTTTTGGACAAGAGAACCATCAGCATCATCAGCTTTCTTCTTCTCTTGGGAGATCTCTTCAAGCTTTGTAATCAAGCTTTCCAGCTTTAACCCTAGACCCATGACATGCTTCTCCATTTGTTGGATTCGAGAGTCAAAGACACTAGTATCATATGATTTTTCCCTCTCCAAGTTACCAAGCATCGTATTCAAACGCAATTCCATCAGCGTAAGATTCTTGACATGTTTCTCAACTTGTTGGGCACGAGACTCATTAGTATCATCTGTTTTCTTCCTCTCCAAGGAAACCTCATCAAGCTTTGTATTCAAAGAGTCGAGCTTCAAGCCCACTTCCATCATCTCAAGATTCGTGACACGTTCCTCTACTTGTTGGGCACGGTACTCATTAGCATCATCTGATAAGCTCTTACTAAAGGAAGCCTGCTGAAGCTTCAGCTCAAGTTTCTTGACACGTTCCTCTACTTGTTGGGTACGAGACTCATTAACCTCATCAAGCTTCAGCTCAAGATGCTTGACACGTTCCTCCAGTTGTTGGACCTTAGACCCATCAGCATCTGGTTTCTTCCTCTCCAACGTAACCTCATCAAGCTTTAACTTCAACCAGTCCAGCTTGAAGCCTACGTTCATCAGCTCACTCAACTCGCTGCTAGCCTTGTTAAGTCTAGTCTCTGAAAGGCTCTTTGGAGGCTTGTTGAGTGTTTTAATGACCCTGAGGAGGACATTCATGTATGCTGTCTTCACTTCTTGTTTCGTTGGTTTGAAATCTTTTGCAATGTCTGGGTGCTCTGTGAATATCTTTCCCACTTTAGTAACCTGCCATGGAAAAAAATATGTTTATATTACACTATAAAACAAGTGGTTATTCAAAAAAACACATGCACTTAACTTACCTGAGAAGCAAAAACTTGAAAACCGTTGATGTCAACAGTCTTCTTCTTGTTGGATACATCTTCAACTTCTCCTCCATTTGTGTAGACTTCAATGATGAGTTTGTCCTTTTCCAAAAACCCTTCTTCCTGAAATTTGCTTAGAGGCAAGGTCTTCCTGTAACCCCATGCTGGATTTTCAGCGCAAAAGCTGCTTTGTCCTAAACCTATGAAACATAAAAAAAAATACAGTAAACTTATTCACCAATTGCAATTTGTTCAAAAAGAATGAGTTTAGGCTTATATCCTGTCGCAGCTAGCAACAAAGAGATATGATTATTGTGGTCCTAAATAGCTAATTAACTTCAAAAGAGATCTTATTATTATTCGTCCCAAACACAAACTAAAGATTCAAACATTGACAAAACTTGGTTGCACAAAAAGGAATAAAACTTCATTACCGGTTTCGTAGAGTTCTTTGCCTGATTGATTCAACAAAACAAAGTAAAAGTTAATACTCCTTTTCCATCCAGGTTGCAACGTTGTATCATTAGCAACTTGCAGGTACAAAGACAGGTGACCATCAGCAAGACGATCTCCCTTGGGATAAACAGCTAAAAACCTGAGATAATATGAATATGATTCAAGACACAGGGTTTAACAAAGCAAGTTAAAAATTCGATTGTTTTCGTTTTACCATTCGCATCCGCCGCTCTTGAATGTGTTAGACGATATGGCATTGGCTTTCTTCTCCGAGAAGTTATCTATCTCAAACCTAAAACTCGGCTTTCGATTCGACATATCTATCCAAACCTTTCCCTAGTTTTTTTTTTCTTTATTCGAGCAAAAGACGAACTTCTCAAAAGCTCTATCTGCTTGGTTACGTTCGGTGGTAAAGAAGCCCTTTGTTTATATAGAGGAGGCTAGGATAAAACTTCTCAAAGCCCTAGCTGCAGAAAAGGTAAAACTGAAGAATAAATAATTAAACAAATCCACTACTTAGTTAGACCAAAATTAATTTATTTTTACTATTTTTTTAGTAAACTATAACTATTATCTTTTTGTAGATTTCCTATAAAGATTAAAGATTCCCTCTGTTTATGTAGAGGAGGCGAAGACAAAACTTCTCAAGCCCTAAAGCTCAGAAGGTAATCTGAAGAGCAAACAATTAACAAAATCCACTACTTTTTTTTGCTAAAAAAATTAAAAAATAACCCACTACTTAATTATACAAAAATAAATATATTTTTTTTCTTCAAAAAGTATAACTATTATAATCATAGATTTTATTTTCCTAATATCCAAAATATATGATATAATTAGTTTACCATATATATATAAATTAATGTCAGGTAGAAATCAAATGTGAAAATTTGGTTAGCTATGGAAAAAAATCGATTTGTTGGGTCAATTTTGAGATTAAATCAGAACGAAAAAAAAAAACACTTTTGATTATGTCAAATCTCTAGACTATAGCGTTTCACAGTGCAAAACTAAAAACCAAAAAACGAGAAAAATGAAAAGACATTCGTGCTTCTATAAGCCTAGTCGACCAACAAAAACCCTTCAGCAGTAGATTTGCCCTTCTTCTTGTCTAGTTAAACTTTGAGACACAACACCATCAGCTCAATGTTATTGACGCTTTCCTAAAGTTGTTGGAACCGAGTCGACCATCATAGTAGTGTCTTCTAAAGAAGACCTAATAAACTAATAACTTGATCTAGGTCAAAAAACCTAGTCGACCAACAAGAACCCATCATCAGAAGATATGTTCTTTTTCTTGTCAATTTCAACTTTGAGATGAGAGACCATCAACTCAATGTTCTTGACGCTTTCCTCGAGTTGTTGGACCAGAGAACCATCAGCATCATCAGCTTTCTTCTTCTCTTTGGAGATCTCTTCAAGCTTTGTATTCAAGCTGTCCAGCTTAAACTCTATACCCATGACACGATCCTCGATTTGTTCAAAGATAATAGCATCATCAGTTTTCTTACCCTCCAACTCATCAAGCTTCGGCTTCCAACACATATTAAGTTCCAATTCCATCAACTCAAGATTTTTGACACGTTTCTCTACTTGTTTGGCACGAAACTCATTAGTATCATCTGCTTTCTTCCTCCCCAAGGAAACCTCATCAAGCTTCAGCTCAAGATTCTTGACACGTTCCTCTACTTGTTGGGCACGAGACTCATTATCATCATCTGATAACTTCCTCCCAAAGGAAACCTCATCAAGCTTTAGCTCAAGATCCTCGACACGATCCTCTACTTGTTGGGCACGAGACTCATTAGTATCATCTGCTTTCTTCCTCCCCAAGGAAACCTCATCAAGCTTCAGCTCAAGATTCTTGACACGTTCCTCTACTTGTTGGGCACGAGACTCATTATCATCATCTGATAACTTCCTCCCAAAGGAAACCTCATCAAGCTTTAGCTTAAGATCCTTGACACGCTCCTCTACTTGTTGGGCACGAGACTCATTATCATCATCTGATAACTTACTCACAAAGGAAACCTCATCAAGCTTCAGCTCAATATGCTTGAGACGTTCCTCTACTTCTTGGGAACGAGACTCATTATCATCATCTGATAACTTCTTCCCCAAAGAAACCTCATCAAGCTTCAGCTGAAGATGCTTGACACGTTCCTCGAGTTGTTGGACCTGATACCCATCAACATCTGGTTTCTTCCTCTCCAAAGAAACCTCCTCAAGCTTTGACTTCAACCAGTCCAGCTTGAAACCTACGTCCATCAGCTCACTCAACTCGCTGCTAGCCTTGTTAAGTCTAGTCTCTGAAAGGCTCTTTGGAGGCTTATTGAGTGTTTTAATGACCCTGAGGAGGACATTCATGTATGCTGTCTTCACCTCTTGTTTCGTTGGTTTGAAATCTAAAGCAATGTCTGGATGCTCTGTGAATATCTTTCCCACTTTAATAACCTGCCAAGGTAAGATAATGTTTATGTTACACTATAAATGTTAAAGTGAAGAACTGAATAGTAACCGCAGATGAATAGTGATGCGGAAGAATAGTAAAGACATATATTTATTTTCATTTTAGCTTCTATAATTTCTTGTAGTCACAATTGTGAAGACTAAAGTAATTAAGTTCTCTCTTAATTTTCTCTACAATCTTTTCGTATTCTCTTTATTGTTCTTCATTCTATTCAAGTTGATCTCATATTCTTACAATAAAGCAAATGGTGAAACACAAAACAGATCCATTTAACTTACCTGAGAAGCAAAAACTTGAAAACCGTTGATGTCAATAGTCTTCTTCTTGTTGTTGTTGGATACATCTCCACCTTCTCCATCAAAAGCTTCAATAACTTTAATGTGGACTTCAATGATGAGTCTGTCCTTCTCCAAAAACCCTTTCTCTTGAAATTTGCTTACAGGTATGGTCTTCGCGAAACCCCATGCTGGAGTCTTAGCGCAAAACAAGTTGGTTGATAGTGAAACTGTGAAACATAAAGAAATAAAGTAACAGTTACACATAAACTTGTACACTAATTGCATTTTTTACAAACATGAGTCTAGGCTTATTTCCTGTCGCAGCAACAAAGCAATATGATTAGCAAACCAAGCTAACTAGAAAATAGATCTTATTGTACGTCCCAAACACAAGTTACATTTCAACAAAAAAAGAGTCAAACACTGATAAAAACTTGATTCCATATTTAAAAAAAAGAGGAATAAAACTTCATTACTTGGTGATCTGTGGAGTTCTTTGTCGGATTGATTCAACAAAACAAAGTAATAGTTAGCACTCCTTTTCCATCCAGTTCGCAACGTTGTAGAATTTGCAACGTAAAGGTACAAAGGCAAGTGACCATCAGAAATACGATCTCCCTTGGGATTAATTTGGAGATACCTGAAAGAATATGAACTATGAAACAAAGATTAACAAATCAATTAAAAAGATGCGAATATTTTCGTGTTACCATTCGCATCCGCCGCTCACGAATGTCTTCGACGATATGAGAGCTTTCTTCTCCGAGAAGTTATCTATCTCAAACCTATAACTCGGCCTTTGGTTCCACATATCTAACCAAACTCTTTCTAGTTTTTCTAACTTGAGCAAAAGATGAACTTCTCAGAAACTCTGATGGTTGCGTGGTGATCAACAAGCCTTCTGTTTATATAGAGGAGGCTAGGATAAATCTTCTCAAAGCCCTAGCTCAAAGGTAAAGCTGAAGAATGAATAATTCTTTTTTTTTTATAAGTAGAATGAATAATTAACTAAATCCACTACTTAATTATATCATAAATATTATTACTACATAAACTTTATAAATTAATATTTAATAAATTAATTAATTTCTTCGTTTCTGAATTGGGCTGATTCAAAATATGACATAAATTGATAAGATAATAAAATAATATTTTTTAAATTTTTTATGTAAATATATATAGTTCCATTAAAATTATAAATTACTATATATTAATAATTACAAATAAAATACCGTATTCTTTGTTTTATATACACAATAAAATTATATCTATTATTTTCTGATACTTCAAAGTATTGTAATATATTTAATAACATTCTATCTAAAATCAAATTTAAATTTTATATACCTAAATAATATAATAAACAATATGAAAGTGAAAATTTTAAAATTTAATTAAAGTATATATGGTTGATGACAAAAGAAATATTAAAATGTATATCGTAAAATCAACATTCACTTATTTTATACAAAATAATATTATAAATATAAATATCTATGTAAATTTTTTTTATAGATTAATAATTCTATAAATCAATAACATAACTGAACATAAAACTTCGATAAAACTTCTCAAAGCCCTAGCTCAAAAGGTAAACTGAACATAAGTTAGCTTGCAACGTTAAGTAACATAACCATGCTGAATCGCTAGCTATTAGGAATTCAGAAAGCACAGCATTAAAATGATATAAAAAAAAAGTGAAACCGCAGTAATGTCTTCGAAGAAAACCTAATAAACTAAAAACTTGATTCTAGGTCAAAAAACTTAGTCGACCAGCAGAAACCCATCAGCAGAAGATATGTTCTTTTTCTTGTCAAGTTCAACTTTGAGATGCGAGACCATCAACTCAATGTTCTTGACGCTTTCCTCGAGTTGTTGGACCAGAGAACCATGATCAGCATCATCAGCTTTCTTCTTCTCTTTTGATATCTCTTCAAGCTTTGTATTCAAGCTGTCCAGCTTGAACTCTACACCCATGACACGATCCTCGATTTGTTTAAAGAAAATAGCATCATATGATTTTTTCCACGCCAAGATAAAAATAAATATTTCATGAAAAGTATAACTATTATCGTCACAGATTTTATTTTCCTAATATACAAATATATTAGGTGTTTTGCCCGCTCTTGCGGGCTTAATAATTTTACAAAAAAATGTAGATAGATATTTTATCAATTCAAAAACTATTAGAATAGATTATTTTCATGCTTTTGAAATATTTAATAATTAATTAAATATTACATTCTTATATATGATAATTTTTTTAAATAAAATATATTTAATTACATAAAATAAAATTGAAAACATTCATATATACGTAAAATTATATACATAGATTTATATTTATTTTAAAAATATTCTGCCATAAAATATTTTTGTATAACATAATATATAATCTTTTTAGATAATGATGATTTTCAAAGAAATGAAATTTGTTTCAAATTTATGGGTAATTATATATTAAAAATATAATCTAATTATGTATTAAGGATAATAAAAACTTCAAACATTATAAACTTTAACGCAAGAGCGAAAAAACACATCAAAAATAATAATATAAATATTTTTGAATTATTTGTCAAAATGTTTCAGAAATTATCATAATGAGTGATTTTGATTGTTATAATAAATTTATCTTAAAAGATAGATGTTTCATTCTATCTTATGTGATTTATTTTAAAATAGAGTCGATTTAATATTACTAAACCAAATATAATTATACATATACATATAATATTTTAATATTACTAAAGTTATATAATATAAATTTAACTATGATATAATCCTTAGAATTTTTTAATTATTATCAAGATAATGATAAATTATCAGCTAATCACTAAAATTATTTATTAAAATTAATAATTAAGTTAAAAATATGATTAAACCTAAAATTATGGGAAACATGACAAATCAACAAATTTACTTCTCAAATAATAGTATAGATAGATAATAATATAATTAGTTTCCCATATATAAATATCTAAATTAATTTCAGGTAGAAATTAAATGTGAAAATTTGGTTAGATACGAGAAGAATCGATTTTTTTGATGAATTATGGGATTAAATCAGAACGAAAAAAATATTTTGATTATGTCGAATCTCTAGACTATAGGATTCACAGTGCAAAACTAAAAACCAAAACAGGAGAAAAATGAAACGACATTAGAGTGTCTTCTATATAATAATCAATAAACTAAAAACTTGATCTCTACATCAAGAGAAGCCTAGTCGACCAACAAAAATCCTTCAGCAGTAGATTTGTCCTTCTTCTTGTCGAGTTCGACTTTGAGACACGACACCATCAGCTCAATGTTCTTGACACTTTCCTCAAATTGTTGGAACCGAGCGTCATCAGATTTCTTCCTCTCTAAGGACCTTTCCTCAATCGTTGTATTCAGACAATCCAGCTTGAATCCCACTTTCCTTGACATGTCCTTGACACGTTCATCGAGTTGTTGGACTAGAGACTCGTCAGAAGTATCAAGCTTTATATTCACACAGTCCAGCTTGAATTCTATATCCATCAGCTCAATATTATTGATGCGTTCCTCGAGTTGTTGGACCCTAGACTCATCAGCATCATATGATTCCCTCCTCTCCAAGGCAATCTCCTCAAGCTTCGACTTCAATATCTCAAGTTTAGAGCCTGTTTTCATTAGCTCAATCTTCTTGAGACGCCCCTCGAGCAGTTGGGCCCGAAACTCATCAGCATCATGTGATTTTTTCTTATCCAAGGACACCTCCTCAAGCGTCGACTTCAAACTCTCCAGTTTTAGCCCTAGTTCCATCAGCTCAAGATTCTTGACGCTTTCTTCAAGTTTTTGGAAACGACACTCATCAGCAGCATGTGATTTCTTCCACTTGGACTTTAAGTTCAAACAGTCCTTGTTGAAGCCTGATCCCATTAGTTCAAGATTCTTGATGCGTTCCTCGAGTTGTTGGACCAGAGACTCATCATCAGCAGCAGCACCGTCTGCGTTCTTCCTCTTGAAGGAAACTTCATCAAACTTTGACTTCAACCACTCTAGCTTGACTCCTACTTCCGCGAGCTCACTCAACTTGCTGCAAGCGTTGCTTAGAGTATTCTTGTATTCTGTCTTCGCCACGTGCTCTGCGAATGTCTTTTTCACTGAAGCAACCTGCCAAGAAAACATGTTTTTGTTACTTATCCATATAAATTCATAAAAGAAGAGACGTATCCTTTTTTTTACTTACATGAGCAGCAAAAACTTGAAAACTATTGATATCTCCGCCTTCTCCATCAAAAGCTTCAACAACTTGAATGTAGACTTCAATGATGAGTTTATCATTCTCCAAAAACCCTTGTTTCTGAAACGTGCTTAGAGGCAAGGTCTTACTGGCACCCCATTCTGGATGGCTAGCGCCAAAAACCAAACTTTTCTTTCCACCGTATACTGTGGAACATTATACAAAATAATTACAAAAAGTTAAGTTCTTCATCTTTCAGATGCTTATGTATAATTGCTACCTCTTCAAGATTCAAACATGAGTTTGCCTATTGCTTTTATCAATGAGGCCTATGTAAGCTCGTCAAAAAAGAGATCTTGCAAATCAATAGGTTTTCTCTGCTCTCTTAGTGCTAAACGTTTGTAAATTCCAAACACATGAAATTTCAAAAAAAAAAATAAAACAAAACAAAAGAGCCAAACAAGAAAAGATAACTTCATTACCTGGTGATTTATAAAGCTGTTTGTTGGACTCATTCAGCAAACGGAAGTAATATTTAGCACTTCTTTTCCATCCAGTTCGCAAGGATTCACGATTTGCAACGTAGAGGAACAAAGACAAGTGATCATTATGTCCCTGGGGATGAACTGCAAGATACCTGAAAGATTATAAAACAAAGATGAAACTGTTTTTTAATTCAGTGCTAGGTACAAAACCAATCAAATAATCAATCTCCGAGAACATGAAGACAGAATTGTATGTTTTACCATTCGCATCTGCCAGCCACGAATACATGAGACGCTATGGCAGCTTCCTTGTCCGAGAAGTTATCTACCTCAAACCTGAAACTAGGGTTTTGATCCCACATATTCGACTTACAGAATCTGGTAGATCTGGTTATTTTTTTAGCAAAGAAGATTTTTTTCAGAAACTTTGTATGATGATACGTTCAGGCATAAGACGTCCTGTATTTATAGTCTTATAGAGGACGCAAAAAGAAGAAGAAAGGAAAACTTTCTTAAAACCCTAGCCCAATAGGAATACTCAAAGCAAAATAATTAAGTAGACTAAAATATTTTCCATTTATATGATAAGACCAAAATATTTTTTAGTGTTTTCCATAGTAGTTATCATTAAGAAAATTTCCATTATCTTGAAAAAAATATTGTATAGTAAAGAAATAATAGTTTTGAAAAACTTCACGCTCACGTAAACCCACAGGAATCTGTAATTTGAAATGTGAAACTTTCAATCTGTTCAGGAGCTCACTCGCCGTCTTTATTTCTCGGGGCCGGATCAGTGGCGGATCCAGAAAGTTTTTGAATCGGGGGCACATGCACATATTAATATTTTTTTTAAAAATGATACGCATAACAAAAGTTAACTATAAATATTTTAGGTCTTAGTATTGCACAAAATATATTCTGACTTTTTAAAAGTGTTTTAGATTTATCAACTTATTTTTATTGTGACATTTGATTTTTTATAATTCCTTTAATCATTCCAATAACGAAAACAATAATTTCAATGAGTATAACTAGATTATCTAGTATAAACTAAATATATGGAATTTATATTTAGCGGCATGATGAAAGAGGTTATTAAACATAAATAAAAAGAAAATACATGGGGTTTTTAAAGGAAAATAAGTCGCTGAAAAACACAATAACATATGGCAAACGTCTCTTTAGATTACTCGACCATATATGGGACCCAGCCGGAGGCTAAAATAAAAGAGCAGATTAGATTAAAGGAAAAAAATAATAGACTACAGGCTTCGAACCACGGCTAGTTGAATGATGACCGGGAAGTGAAGCCACTGAACTAGTTCAAGCTATTACATTCCAACTAATACTGAACAATATATATTTAGTCGGGGGCACATGCCCCCGTACCTGACAAGGTGCATCCGCCCCTGGGCCGGATGCATGCGGAAGGGAAGAGGTCGCCCCATTTGATTTTAATTATCGAAAGTGTTATGGCAAAATTTATAGCATTGACCCCGTAAGTTTTCTAACTGACCCCTATTTTATCTGAAGTTAATGTGACTCCAACTAAATAAAGTTATTTTATCATTTTAATTTTAAAACAAACTCATATTAGTAATTTTAGCCACACAATTGGTTAGGTTGTAACTGTATAAAATTTACTTTAGAATTTTGTGAGTATGATTTTTTTATTTAGCATTAAGGGTTGTAGTTTTAAAATTTCTGACAGCTAAAAAGATGGAGTTTTAGAAAATTAAATTTTATAACTATTTTTGTGTGTTTTGGTTGTACCTTTAATTTTTTGGTTGTAGTTTTAAAAACCAAGATAAAATATGATTGATAATATCTAAAGCTGTAGATAAAAATTAAAGCTAAAGTCACTTCATACAACCCAATCAATCACCCCTCAAAATATGTTTATAACTAAAGTAAAATATCATTTATATGTTTTCATTTTCCTTGTTTAAATTGTTGAACATACTAAAAATTTAAGAGATGGTAACGTCATATAATTAAAACTGATGTTATGTACTTGTCTTTTAGATGAATTATTATAGTTTTATATTTTAAAATATATTAAAACAACTATCTAGTAATTCAGATTTTACACAAGTAAAAATTGGATAAAATAATAAATTATTAAAAAGTCAATAAATAATATTTATACATGTTAATTCTAAAAAAATTATAAAATTTGTCTCAACAATAGTAAATACGTTTTATTTGTAAAAAAAATTATAAAACAATAATCTATAAATATTTTCATATTAATGTTTTGGTGTTATTTCTACAACTAATATTTTATATAAAATTGACCCGGTTGAATAAAATTTATAGCTCCGCTACTGTTATTTCCTGCCAAAGAGTCAGCTTTGGATACCACTTAGTTGTTAGGGTAGCACGGTCTAAAAGAGCCGATTACTAGCCACATCCTGTTTTGACATCGGCATAAATAAAGATAAAGTGTTGTTTGTGTAGTCACGTTACATCCATGTGCCCCTTCCATATTGATGGTGAGATTAACTTATTGAGATAAAGATTTAGAGCAAGAGATTGTTTCTCACGATTGTAATCAAGATTACACTAAGAAGGAACACATTAACCTAAAACATGATCCAACGAAAACGTAAGTGATTCAGATACAGAGAATGAAACAATCGACGTAACCATGTCGCTTTATTTAAAAGCCGACGTAAACATGCTCTCTAGACTAGTCTCTACATCAAGCTAAGCCTAGTTGACCAACAAAAATCCGTCAGCAGTAGATTTGTCCTTCTTCTTGTCTAGTTCAACTTTGATACACGACACCATCAGCTCAGTATTCTTGACGTTTTCCTCAATCTTTGTGTTCAAACAATCCAGCTTAGATCCCACTTTCATCACCTCAAGATCCTTGACGCGCTCCTCGAGTTGTTGGAACTCATCATCAGTATTACCAAGCTTTGAACTCAAACAGTTGATAAAGAGTCGTAAATCCAGTAGCTCAATATTCTTGATGCGTTCCTCGAGTTGTTGGGCTCGAGACTCACTAGCATCACATGATTTCTTCCTCTCCAAGGCAATATCCTCAAGCTTCGACTTCAAACTGTCCAGTTTATAGCCTGTTTCCATTAGCTCAATGGTCTTGATGCGTCCCTCGAGTATTTGGGTTCGAGACTCATCAGCATCATATGCTATCTTCTTCTCCAAGGAAATTTCCTCAAGCTTGGACTTGAAACTGTCCAGGTTAAGCCCTAATTCCATCAGCTCAAGCTTCTTGACGCTTTCTTCAAGTTTTTGGACACGAGACTCAGAAGCATCATAGGCTTTCTTCTTCTCCAAGGAAAGCTCCTCAAGCTTTGACTTGACACTGTCCAGTTTAAGCCCTAATTCCATCAACTCAAGATTCTTGACGCTTTCTTCAAGTTTTTGGACACGAGACTCATCAGCATCATATGACTTCTTCAGCTCCAAGGAGATCTCCTCAAGGATCGACTTCAAAAAGTCCTTCTTGAAGCCTGATTCCATCAGTTCAAGATTCTTGACGCTTTCTTCAAGTTCTTGGAAACGATACCCATCAGCAGCAAGTGATTTCTTCTTCTCCAAGGAGATCTCCTCCTCAAGCTTTGACTTTAAACAGTCCTTCTTGAAGCCTGATACCATTAGTTCAAGATTCTTGATGCGTTCCTCTTGTTGTTGAACCAAAGACTCATCAGCATCATATGATTTCTTCTTCTCCAAGGAAACCTCTTCAAGCTTCGAGGTCAAACTGTCCAGTTTAAACCCTAGTTCCATCATCTCAGGATTCTTGATGCTCTCCTCGAGCTTTGACTTCAAACAGTCTTTCTCGAAGCCTGATACCATTAGTTCAAGATTCTTGATACGTTCCTCTAGTTGTTGGACCAAAGACTCATCATCAACACCGTCTGCGTTCTTCCTCTTGAAGGAAAGTTCATCAAACTTTGACTTCAACCAGTCCAGCTTGAATCCTACTTCCACCAGCTCACTCAACTTGCTGCAAGCTTTGCTTAGAGCATTCTTGTAATCTGTCTTCAAGACCTGCTCTTCGAATATCTTTTTCACCGAAGCAACCTGCCAAGAAAAGGTGTTATCCGTTGCTCAGTAATATAAAATGTTTTATAAAAAAAAAAACAAAAAAGAAGAGACATTACATAATCAGCAAAAACTTGAAAACCAGTGATATCTCCGCCTTCTCCATCAAAATCTCCTTCTTCTCCATCAAAAGCTTCAACAACTTTGATGTAGACTTCAATGATGAGTACGTCCTTCTCCAAAAACCCTTTTTCTTGAAACATGCTTAGAGGCAAGATCTTTCGGATACCCCATGTTGGATTCCAAGCGCAAAACAAGCTGCTTGCCATTTCAACTACAAAAAGACAAAAAGTTTAGTTCACATGCTTATGTATAGTTGCTACCTCTTCAAGATTCAAACATGAGTTTGTGGGATATCCAATCAGTTTGCATCTCTTTGCTGAAATAAACTATCAACACTACTTTCTCAGCAGACCTCTCAATTCATATATATCCAAGAGGGGCTCTCTAGTCTCTTAGTGCTACACGTTTGTAAACTCCAAACACATGAAATTTCAAAACAAAAAGAATTAAAGGAAAAGAGTCAAACAGGGAAAGATGTAACTCCATTACCTGGTGATCTATAGAGCTCTTTGCTGGACTCATTCAGCACAAGGAAACAAAATTTAACACTTCTTCGCCATCCAGTTCGCAAGGATTTACGATTTGCAACGTTGAGGAACAAACACAAGTGACCATTAAAACGACCAGAAACTCCCTTTGGATGAACTGAAACATACCTGAAAGAGTGAAAGAAAGTATAAAACAAAGATGGTACAAAATTATCAAATAATCAATCTCCGAGAACAAAAAGATAGAGAGACTTTAACAAGTAAAGTTTAAGTTTAGATTCTTCTTTGTTTTACCATTCGCATCCGCCAGCCTCGAATACATTCGACGCTATGACAGCTTCCTTGTTCGAAAAGTTACCTATCTCAAGCGTGAAACTAGGTTTTTGATCCCACATAGTTGATCCAAAAGAAATCTGGTAGATTTTGCTATTTCGAGCAAAGACGATTTTTTTGAGAAACTTTGTATGAAGATACTTCCACGCATAAAAAATCTTTTATTTATAGAGGACGCAGAAAGAAGAAAGGAAAACTTCTTCAAAACCCTAGCAAAATATTCTCTCTTTTTATGATAAGACTAAATGTAATTTTTTTTTGTAAACAACTAAAATGTAATTTCTTTAGTGTTTTTCCATTATAGTTATCATTAAGAAACTTTCCATAATCCTAAAAAAAACTGTTTTTTTAATGCTCATTTATTACGATATTACAATTATGATATAGGAAAGATTACATAGACGATTCGACAACCGACACTATTACTTGTCTTATGAAGACCTACGCCTAACTGCATCACCTGAGCCGTCCTATGAAGATCTACGCCTGGCCAGATTTACTTGCACCATGTTGAAGATCCCTTGCAAGCCTTTCCTCTGTAGTCTGCATAATTGTTTAATAAACCGCTTTCTCCGGGACTTGAAACATGAATTTCCTGTAATCTGCAATAAATTGCACAGTCTGGGATTCGAAACCCAGACCTGGGTGTAGAAGCTTTTAAGCCTTAACCAATAGGCTAGGTGCTTCCACCAGCAGATCCAGATTTCAATTCCTGGAGAAAGCGATTTATTAAACAATTATGGAGGCTACAGAGAAAAAGCTTACAAGAGATCTTCAACATGGTGCAAGTAAATTCGGTCATGCATAATCTTCGTAGACGGCTCAGGTGATGCAGTTAGACGTAGATTTTTATAAGACAGGTAGTATTGTCGATTGTCGGATTGTCTATGTAATCTTTCTCTTAATTGTAATATCATAATAAATCAGCATTAAAAAAAAAAAGAATATTAATTTTTAAGAAATTTCACGACCAATTAAAACACAAGATTTAGATACTGATCAGGGTGGTCTCAACTCCTGCGGCAGAAACCTGTTTGTTTCCTGCCAACTATTCCGCTTTGGATGCCATGAAGAGAGCTCGAGATTGTTTCTCAGGATTGGAATCAAGATTAGACCAAACAGAGGAGGAACATCTCACATTGATGATCTGGGCATTAACCTAAAACATGATCCAACGAAAACGTCTACAAGTGATTCAGATACAGAGAATAAAACCATTGACATAACCATGTCGTTTTATTTAGAAGCCAAATCTCTAGATAAGCAAGAAAAAGCAGGAAAGAAAGGAAGAAATAGTAGTGTCTTTCAAGAAAATCTATAAACTAACAACTTGTTATTTACATCAAGCAACCATGTCGACCAACAAAAATTTACCAACACGCAAGATTTGGCCTTCTCCTTTTTCAACTTTGAGATCCGTCACCAATCTAGTTTGAAGCCTTATTATGTAAGTTCGCTGAGCTAAGCTCACTCGCCGAGACACTCTGTGGACGCTTGTTTAGTGAATCAGTGAGGCCGACGAGTAAATTCATGAATGCTGTGAATAAGTTTGTTGTGAATAACTACCAGAGTTAGACGCGAATAAACCAAAACTTGTAGAATTTTTAGATCAAATCAGAACTTATAGAATTTTTGTTACAATATGATTAAAAGCTCGGATCCAGTTAGGCCGCCAATCATAGATATATGAGATGTTATCGTATCTTGGGATTGAGAAGCAAGAAAAAAAAAACACAAAACAAACCATTTTAGAGTCTTCTTAATAAACTAACAACTAGATTATTACATCAAGCTGCCTCGTTAGACCAACAAAAATTCATCAGAAGAAGATTTGGCCTTCTCCTCGTCCAGTTTCGCTTTGAGATCAGACACCATCGTCTCAAGATTCTCGACGCTCTCCTCAAGTTGTTGGACTCTAGACCCATCAGCATCATCTGATTTCTTCTTCTCCAAGGAAACATCCTCAAGCTTCGACTTCAAACAGTCAATCCATCTAAATATATACGTCATGAAGCAACCCTACAACGCATGCAAAGTTGTTTATACCAAAGAAAAACAGTTTCTTGTAACTTACAAGAGAAGCAGAAACCTGAAAACCGTTGATATCCATAGTCTCTTTCTCTGGTACATATTTGCTTTCTCCGTCCACAGCTTCAATCACATTAACGCAGACGTCAATGATGACACTTTCCTTCCCCATAAAGCATTCCTCCTTAAGTTGGCTAAGGGGAAATAACTTCGGGAAGCCCCATGCTGGGTTCTCAGCGTCAAAAACTTTACTTTCTACATCTGCAAAAAAAAAGAAATTATTCATCAATTTTGCATCAACAACATTCCTACGTGTTTACCATCGATCTGCGCACACATAAAAAAAAATCTTCACTATACACTTCTTGAAATCTATACACTAAACCTAGCTCTCGAGTTCACATATTGGTTTGTATATTCCAAAAAAAAATATCAGGAAAGACAGTTGAAAAAAAAGAGTCAAAGCATGGAACTGGAAGGATAAAACTTCATTACTGGCAGATATATGCAGCGCTCTTTATTGCGATGATTCAACACGACGAAGTAAAAGCTAACATTCCTTTTCCATCCAATTTGCAATGATTTAGGGTTTGCAACGCGCAGGTACACAGACAAGTGATTATCAGCGTGAAGATCGCCCTTGGGATAAACGTAGAGAAACCTGTTACAAATATTATTAAACCCTTGTTAATAAGTGCTACGTATATAATCGAATACATCAAATCTTAGAGAAGAGAAAAGGTTTTAAAGAGTCTTCTTGTTGTTTTACCATTCGCACCCGCCAGCAACGAATATGTAACAGCCCGATCCCCCGGCGTCCGACCGGGGTTATCGAAGGGGCGTTAAGGACACGTGTCTACTCATTTAGACAACCCTACGTGTCTCGTTACTGGTCCCGAGAGACGAGCGCATAACCTTCTTTGAAATACCGTCACACCCACATCCATATACTTCTACTTACAGTCCTGCGCACAGGGAAAAAAATGGAAATGGAAGGGTGAGCAACAAGTTACTCAGTGAAGTGGTTCTAGACCAGCCTGCCCACATGACACTCTATACTACTCTATGCGGGAACTAGGACTGACTACCCACTACAATCAGTTAATGCATTTTTATCATTTCCTATCGTCATCTGTAATTTCCACATTCACTTCCATTCATTTCTAACAACCTAGTGATCAATCAATACAATGATCTCACTCATTGCCACACACGTCTAACCCTAGACTTAAACGACTCCTCTTACCAGTCCGACTCGATCCTATGACACCTTTAACTCCCCGTTACCCGACCATGAGCTAAAGACCCTACAATGCACATCCTTTTCATCTTTTCATCCTTTTCATCAGTGGGTAGCCCCAACTAGGCTTCTACCCCATATTCTTGTGGATTGGCCACATCTCCTATGGGTGCTTCCATATTCTTGTGGATTGGCCACATCTCCTATGGATACCTAGCGTGGACTACTACCCCACATACTTTCCTTAGACTCTCTATATGCTTTCCCACCCATGCTTAACCTTAACATCATTCTCTCATACTTTTACTTATCCTTTCACTTCCTTATCATTTTCACTTATCCCTTCCCATTCTCATTTACTTTCCTTTTTCATTCATACTTGTACTTGGGACTCAATCACTAGACGCCACCCGTTATCGGTGTCACACACAATACACATCGCATTCAAGTCCTACTTCAATAACTTTTATAATCATTACTCATCTATCGTCCTAGCATTTATTTCTCTCTAGCATCCTAACTTCAATCACAACAACACATGGGACAACACATCCAAACATACAAGAATCAACTACCAATCAATCATCACCACAACAATTCAATTCAGTTCATCAAGTCCTATTTATCAGTATGAGGGTTCTTATGCATCATGATCCATTCATCTATCATCCTAGCAATACCATGTCCTATCAACCTAACTCCCAATCAGGGTCTAATCAAACCTAACTCCAACATATAGGAGTATACAGAATCATGAAAGAAGGTTGGGTTCGAGACACTCCACCTTAGTCTTAGATCTGGATCTGGATCTGGAAACGAGGATTTGAGGAGATTGAGATCTGGTCAGCACCACCACTTCACGGCGACGGCGAGAGGGAGAGAGAGAGAGAGCGTGCGACTGCGAGGAGAGAGAGAGGGTGACGGCGAGGAGAGAGAGAGAGAGAGAGAGAGAGCGACGCGCGGGAGAGAGAGAAGAGAGAGAGGCGGCGCAGGAGAGAAGGGGAGAGAGCTCGACGGCTAGGGTTTTCGGCCTCCGGGAATTCTCTGCAGAGCTTCGCTTCAGATTTGTGATGAGGCAAAAAGGGAGACTACATCTCTTTTTATAGGAAAGGGGAGGGGAAGCCCTAGGGTTTTGCCAAATGGGCCGTAGAGAAGCCCATATTCTTTGGGAAATTTTATGGGCCAGGAACCGGACCGTTACAGAATACCTTTGACAATATGTCATCTTTCTTCTTCGAGAAATTGTCTATCTCTAACCTGAAGCTTGGATTTTGACTCCACATGTTTGATCAATTTGATTTCAAGAGTTCGAGAAGAGACTAATAACTCTCAGAAACTATGTTTGAGACTTTCACACATGAAGCCCTCTTTGCTTATTATATAGGAGGCAAAAGATAAAGCAACAAAGTCTGATCAAACCCTTAGCTCAATAGGAAAACCAAAGTCTTCTTCAAAAAATAATTAACTAAAAGATATATCTATAAATAAAGAAACTATTTCTAGATCTTTATCTTTGTTTTTATTTATTATTTCTATATATCCATTAATTTAAAATTTATTATACAAAAAAATGTTGATGAGGGAATTACCAGAAGAATTCAATTGAATTCTAGTATAGGGTAATTAACTAATTACTACATTGCTGTGAATAATCATGTTGTGAATAAACCAAAACTTGTAGAATTTTTGGATCAAATCAGAACTTATAGAATATTTGTTACAATATAATTAAACACTAAATTTTGATCTGCGCTTTTAGATTATTTTTATTAATAAAATTATTAACATGTTTGTCGAGAAGTGAATTTGCTGATTTGTCATCTTATCTATAATTTTAGTTAATTTTTTTATTTGTCATGCTTTTATTAGGTTTTATCTAAATCACTGATTTATTATTAGTTTTTAACTGATTCAATAATTTATTAATTTAAATAATACCCTTAATAAATTTTATATGTAATTAAAAACGAAATTTATTTTAATAATGTTAAACTTATATGTTATATTAAATATTAAATAATTGATTGTGAAATTAAATAATAAAATTATCAAAAACATATTTAAAAATAAGATAATTTTATATATCTTTTGTTGCTATCTAAAAACAACATTTTATTATAAAAGTTAAAAATTAAGATACAAACAATTTATAATTAAATATTAGTCAAGCAAAAACATTTATATAAAAATATTTTCTAAACTATTTCTAAGATATGAGTGTTTTAAAAATTTAACACAATAATAAGTATATATTTTGATGAAAAATATTTGACATATATAAATACTTTGATGTTTGATTAAAAAAGATAAATAATAACTTTGTTATTGTTTTAGATTAATAAGAGATAAACTACTAAGTATTCATAAAAGATTATGCCCGCATATGCAGGCAAAACACCTAGTTAGTTCGTAATAGAAACTTAAGCATGATTAATGGAGTTCTTAGGATGGGGTTCTTAGCATAATATAAAAAACCGTCTCTTAACTTTAATTAAAAAAACTAAGAACTCCACCCTAAAAACTTCCATTAATCATGCTCTAACATATCTTTCTCAGTTAGCATTGAAACCTAACATCTCCCTCTCAGTTACTTCTCCTTCATGAACAATTTCAATCACTTTTACTCAGTTTGTAATTATCCAGAAACTCTTCTTCCTTAAGTTGCTAAGCGGCAACCTTTTTGAATAACCCCATCTTGGGAACTGATTGCAGAACCAGTCCATTCTTATTTAGGAAAGAAACATATTGGTAAATACAGTTTTTTTTCTTTTTCAGCAAAAAGCATGTTGTGAATAAACTACCAGAGTTAGACGCGAACCAGAACTTATAGAATTTTTGTTACAATATTATTAAAAATTTGGATCAAGCTAAGCCGCAGGTCAGGAATATATGAGATTATGTTATCGTAGCTTAGGATTCAGAAAGCAAGAAAAAACACACAAAACAAAACCATTGCAGTGTCTTCTTAATAAACAAACAACTAGATTGTTACATCAAGCTGCCTCGTTAGAGCAACAAAAAATCATCAGAATCAGATTTGGCCTTCTCCTGGTCCAGTTTCGCTTTGAGAACAGACACCATCATTTCTAGCTTCTTGACGCTTTCCTCGAATTGTTGGACTCTAAACCCATAAGCCTCATCTGCTTTCTTCTTCTCCAAGGAAACATCCTCAAGATTCTTCACACGTTCCTCAAGTTGTTGGACCCTCGAACCATCAGCATCATCCTTCTTCCTCTCCAAGAAATTGTTCTCAAGCTTTGACTTCAACCAGTCAATCTTGAAACCCACTTCTTCCAGCTCACTCAATTCGCTGTGAGAGATGACTAGCTCAGCCTCTAAGTGACTCTCTGAAGGCTTATTTAGTGTATTGATGAGGCCAAGAAGGACATTCATGTATGCTGTCTTCACCACTTGGCTCTTTGGTTTGAAACCTAATGCAATGTCTGGATGCTCTGCGAGACTGCGAATATCTTCTTCACTAAAGCAACCTGCAAAGGAGACTTATGTTTATGTTACTCAAAGAAGGAACCTAAATCTATACGTCATGAAGCAACCCTACAACGCATGCAAAGTTTTTTTATACAAAAAGCAGATTCTTGTAACTTACATGAGAAGCAGAAACCTGAAAACCGTTGATATCCGCAGTCTCTTTCTCTGATACATCTTCGCTTTCTCCGTCCACAGCTTCAATTATATAATGTAGACTTCAATGCTGAGACTGTCTTTTCCCATAAACCATTTCTCCTTAAGCTGGCTACGACGAAATGCCTTTAGGAAGCCCCATGATGAATCCTCAGCGTCCAACACTTTGCTTTCCACAACTGTGAAAATAAAAAAACATCAACCACATGTTTATCTACGTATATAGTTTTTTTTACTTTTGAAAATTCAAACATTAATTCTTACTTGTTTACTGTCGATCTGCACATAAACTAATCTTCACTATACACTTCTAAAATCTATATGTATACACTAAACCTAGCTCTCTAGTTCATATATTGGTTTGTATATTCCAAACAAAAATCAATAATAACAGTTGAAAAAAAAAAAGAGCCAAACATGGAACTGGAAGGATAGAACTTCATACTCTCAGATCTGCAGCGCTCTATCTTGCGATGATTCAACACGGTGAAGTAAAAACTAACATTCCTTTTCCATCCAATTCGCAATGATTTAGGTTTTGTAGCGTGCAGATACACAGACAAGTGATCATGATTCATGAGCAAGTTTCCTTCCCTTGGGATAAACGTCGAGGTACCTGTAACAAATATTTAACCCCTGTTAATAATTGCTACGTGTAATCGAATACATCAGATCTTGGAGAAGAGAAAGGTTTTCAAAGAGTATTCTTGTTGTTTTTTACCATTCGCATCCGCCAGCAACGAATATCTTAGAAAATATGCGATCAGCTTTCTTCTTCTTCTTCCATAACTCCTCTATCTCAAACCTGAAGCTTGGATTTTGACTCCACATGTTTGATCAATTTGATTTCGTGGTTCGAGAAGAGACTAATAAATTTCAGAAACTATGTTTGATACTTTCACACATAAAGCCCTCTCTGCTTATGTAGGATGCAAAAAGAAAAAGCAAACAAAGTCTGAAACCCTTAGCTCAATAGAAAAACCAAAAAAATTTCAAAAAAAAATAATTAACTAAAAGCTATATCTCTAACAAAGAAACTATGTCTAGATCGTTATCTCCATTAATTTTAAATTTATTATACAAAAAAAAATCGATGAGATATATATATATACCACTATATGTTAAAGGAGAGGAACGGTCGAGGAAAACTTAAACCCAATTAAAGGCCAAAATGTTGATGAGGGAATTACCAGATATCAAGTTATTTTAAACAAAATCAATATTATTTTTAAAAAATCAATAGAATAAAACTATTATTTTAAAAAAATCAATAGAATAAAACTATTATTTTAAAAAAAATCAATAGAATAAAACTATTATTTCATTTTCTAATATTATTTTTGAAAAATCAATAGATATCAAGTTATTAAAACTATTTATGAAAATACATGCATATTTAAGCGATAAATAAAACTAATTTGATTTGATTTAACTAGAATAAAACTAATTGTACTTCAGTTTGAATTTAAAAGAATATATGTGACTTAATATACTCAAATATATATGCACAGAGAAAACCGAAGAAGCAAAGGTTTCCGACCTTCATAAATATATATTAGTTTCGGCCATCAATATACAAAGTATTCTTTAATTTAATGGTACAAATGTTGGTGTTTATATCTCAGTAACCCGAGTTCGAACCATATGTTTGACACTTTTTTACACTTTTTTAAAAGTATGACCCATCAAAATGCTGACTTGTTGTGTGAGTGAACTGTCTCATTATATTATAGATTACATAATCTTTTTTAATTTAATATTTATTTTACATTTATCTAATGTCACCTAACGTATGTTTATTTTGGAATAAGTTTGAACGATATTCCCCATTTAATCTTGAACGAAGGACGTAATTTTAATATTACTTTATGTTATTCAACAAATATGTAATCTTCCTGATATTCTATTTGATTTACGTATGAACCATATTTTTGATTGTATGTAATTAACTATAGTGTATGTTAACTTGAATTAAATATTATTGTATACTATATTTTCCATAACTCAATGTATCTAACTTTTCAAATCTTTTTATATCGAAAAAGCAAAACTTAAAAACAAAATAAATTTCCAAATTTTGATTTAAACATATTTAGTTTAGTTGATAGAAACAAATTTAGAATTTTAAAATTTGAAATCACGGATTTTGTGCCAAATTTTTAAACATTTGTTTCCATTTTGAAAATATTTTAAAAATAAACAAGAGTAAATCAAATATATTTTTTTTTTAAATTTGAGAAAATCTAGATTGAGATATTAAATATTAAAATTTGAATGTTGTTTAACAAAGATTATGGAAACTTAACAATAAAATAACAACTTTAAGAATATCCTTCCAAATTCTTATTATTTACAAAATAATTTCAATATATAAGAATATATTTTACATAGTATTATATTGATTCATATATTATATCAAGAAAATCTTATTAAAAATCAGTTTTTAACGACATAAGAAGTCATAATTATAAACATACAAATACTCACACACACACACATCTATATATATTTATATGTGAGTATTTATATGTTTATAACTATAAATTTTTATGTCGTCCAAAAACTATGAATTTTGCAACAGGTTTAGTATGTTAACAATCTTAATAGTTTGTTTATATAAAGATTTAAAATCTGTCATTAAAAAGATTTTAAATCATGTATTATCAAATACAAGACATATTGTACACACATATTTAAGCATTGGCATACCGAAAAGCAAACTGAAACAGAATAAAAAATAAAACCAAATCCGAATCAATGTTCACAAATATCTGAACTGTTCATAGATAACAAAAAAAAATCAGACCAAATCGAAAACCAAGTGGGTATCCGAAAATCCATAATATAGTTTATATACCTAAAAATGTTAATTATATTTAATTTTAAAATTATCAAATATTCTAAAAATATTATTTATAAACTGAACTACCAAAAAACTCTATTACCCTTTTTTGAAATTATCATAATTTCCCAATATGATCGAGTCACCCAAATATTTTTATTCAAAATATTCAAATTTATCCGAGTTATCCGATATTTATCCTAAAAATTTCAAAATGTGAATTCCAAAATTATTCAAAATTATCCAAAAAACCAGAAACCAATCCATAATCGAATTGAAGTCAAAACTGTATTGGATTTGTAATATTGTTATCTGAACTAAACCGAAAACTAAAATAAGCAAACTGAAACTACACCTAAATTCATAAATAACTGAACGGTTTCTCTATTTCTTGAATAAAAAAATTAAAAATCACAATTGAACCGGAGCCGTACCAAAAAACGAAAATAATCTGGAACCAAACCGAAAACAAAAAAAAAAATCTGGAACTAAACCAAAACCCAAATATTAGTGAACCAACATACAAACAAATTAATAGATTTGTTAACAAAACTAATCCCGCGCTTTCAAAGCGCGGATCAAAATCTAGTTTTCATTATTGTATCTTTCACCACTATACTAATTACATTTAAGGGCTCGAGTTTTTAAATGTGCCTCAGGTCTCTACAGACCCTCGTACTGCACTGATTCGAGGACGGAGATGATATCCATTTTATTGATTTCTTGATATTAAATTCTTTTTTTGTGTTACGTTATGATTTTTTATTACTTCAAAGATGGGATTATATCTACTTCTATGGAACTTTTTATATTCAAGGTTTGATTATACAAATTGACCGGTAACGTCCAAATATGCGTATGGTCAACCAAAAGTATATACTTTTACCAAGAAAAAGTATATAAAACTTTCCAAAACTTCTTACAGTCACACTTTCTTTATTACACTATACAAATTGTTTTTCCTATATATTCAGCGAAACGACGATTTCAACGCCACACAATCCAACCCCTTCAAACAAATTTTGTTTTTGTTTTTGAAAAAAAATCTTTAAAAAAAATGAAACTAAAGCAAACCAACGTGATGTTTATGGTGTTAGCCCTGATCTCGGCATTGGTTTTCCTACAATCAGAAGCTGTTGATCGTTGTCCGACAGGAAATATAAATCTCGTACCAGGATGTTTCGATGCGTTGAGATTAGCCTCGGACAAAGATTACAGCAGGCTATCAAGAGCTTGTTGCAGAGCAGTCTATTCACTAGACTCTGATACTTGCTTCTTTCTTTTCTATCCTAGCCCAGCTTACTCTATTAAGATTTTCAAAAACATTTGTCTTAATGTTAAGTATGTACCTGCTGGTTCACGTTTCTAATAAAGATTTTAATAATATTTTTCTTAAATGAATCAAAAGTTCCTATTTGATACTCTCATTCATATTATTTAATTATGCTGGTGAAAGATGCAACTATTCAATTAAACAGTATTTTTCAATTTTTGAATTTTTTTCAAAATCTGTTGTTAACTAATCCCTATGAAAATATTGAGTTTTTCGGTAAATGTTTATATACTAAAACCTATGATCATTAGTGTTGTTTTAAAATTTCTAAACACATTCTACATTTGTATTAATCCCCTATATATTATTTGAGAAGCATTGCAACATTTTTTTGTAGCCACATGTCATCAATAGAATGATTCTTAGAATCTTTAGAGAAATATGTTGATCCATTTAAATATATAATAAGCTTTTTATTAAACTACAATAAATACATTATTAATGTGATTCATTATTTCCTTAAATAAGATTACGGAATTGCCTAATGTGGCTAAAGTATATATGAAAATTAATGATTTTGAATAATAAAGATTTGATAAAAATAAGTGTGTATTATAATTATATTTGTTTTATTTTAAGCTATTAAAATAAATTAAAGAATCATAGTGTCCATATAATAAAAATTAAAAAAATTATTTATATATTATATTTTGAATTTTTAAAAACGAGTATAAATTACTAAAACTGTTAAAAGTTTAACATTCAGATTTTGTGATCTATGATTTATAACTTGTGTTATGACATGATACCAATAATTGAAAAATAATATAAGTTGAAAGTCTCATTTAAGAAGTATCAAAAATAAAAGATATATAAATATATGTATCATTTTAAATTAAACTATATGCCATATAAAAATACATAAATATCGTAATTTTGAAATTTACTTTGAACATTTTTTTGATAAAAAATTTGAAAAAATATTGACAACTTAATTTTTTAAAATATTATAAATTACTTGAACCATTATTCTCACGGTGAAAATTTTGTTATCACTAATTTAGACTTTTTGCTCTAACAAATATAAATGATAAAAAAAATGAGCAAAAAGCATCATCTAATAAATATTAATATTAACATATACCATATATATGTTACTATCATTTAAATTTAATTATACATCATATCAAATAGAAATTTTTTTTTTTGATTTATTAAATTTATTTATATGTTCGCACCAATTTAATTATACATGTAGTAGATAATGACTTTTTAATTATTCAATATAAAATTATTATTTCTTAATATGCTATAAACATATAATATATAAAATAATTTATATATATAATGTTCATCCCGCGCAAGTCGCGGATCTTAACCTAGTATATATTAAACTCTCTTCCATGGTACATGGACATCTTTTTAATTTTTTTGTGAATTAATTTAGTAAAACTTCATAATACTTCCTAAATCGGTGAACTAACCACTATAAAATCGCTATTTTCTAGAGAAACGGAGACAAAAAAAATTCCAAACCTCTTTAATCTTCATCATATGTTAGTGGAGGAGACAATTATGCATAAAAACAGTATTTCATATTTTTGAATTTTTCTCAAAATCTATGTGTTAACCCCTAATAATTTTCATGGTACGTGGGCATCGTTTTAATTTTTTGTCAATTAATTTAGCAAAACTTCATAATACTCCCTAAATTGGTGGACTAACCACTATAAAATTGCTATTTTCTAGGGAAAAGGAGACAACAAAAGTTCCAAACCTCTTTGACCTTCATCATATGTTGGTGAAGGATGCAACTATGCATTAAAACAAATTTTTCATATTTTTGAATTTTTCTCCAAATCTGTGGGCTAACACCCCTACGAAAATACTGAATTTTTCGGTAAATGTTCTAATAATGAAGCATATGATCTTTGGGGTTGTTTTAAAATTTCTAAACACATTCTAAATTTGTATTAATGTATATTAAACTCATTTTCATGGTACAAGGGCATCGTTTTAATTTTTTGTCACTTAATTTAGTAAAACTTCATAATACTCCCTAAATTGGGGGACTAACCACTATAAAATCGCTATTCTCTAGAAAAACGGAGACAAAAATGGTTCCAAACCTCTTTGACCTTCATCATATGTTGGTGAAGGATTCAACTATGCATTAAAACAGATTTTTCGTATTTTTGAATTTTTCTCCAAATCTGTGGGCTAACCCCTACGAAAATACTGGATTTTTCGTTAAATGTTCTAATAATGAAGCATATGATCTTTGGGGTTGTTTTAAAATTTTTAAACACATTCTACATTTGTATTAATGTATATTAAATTCATTTTCATGGTATATGTGCATCGTTTTAATTTTTTTGTCAATTAATTTAGTAAAACTTCATAATACTCCCTAAATTGGTGGACTAACCATTATAAAATCGCTATTTTCTAGGGAAAGGGAGACAACAAAAGTTCCAAACCTCTTTGATCTTCATCATATGTTATTTAAGGATGCAACTATGCATTAAAACAGAATTTTCATATTTTTGAATATTTCTTAAAATCTATGAACCCCTACGAAAATACTGGATTTTTCGGTAAATGCTCTAATAATGAAGCATATAATATTTGGGGTTGTTTTAAAAAATTTAAAGACATTCTACATTTGTATTAATGTATATTAAACTCATTTTCATGGTACATGGGCATCGTTTTAATCTTTTTGTCAATTAATTTAATAAAACTTCATAATACTCCCTATATAGGCGGACTAACCACTATAAAATCACTATTTTCTAGTGAAAAGGGAGACAACAAAAGTTCCAAACCTCTTTGAACTTCATCATATGTTATTTAAGGATGCAACTATGCATTAAAACAGAATTTACATATTTCTGAATTTTTCTCAAAATCTATGGGCTAACCCCTACGAAAATACTGAACTTTTCGGTAAATGCTCTAATAATGAAGCATATAATCTTTGGGGTTGTTTTAAAAATTTTGAACACATTCTACATTTGTATTAATGTATATTAAACTCATTTTCATGGTACATGGTCATCGTTTTAATTTTTTGTCAATTAATTTAGTTAAACTTCATAATACTCCCTAATTTGGTGGACTAACCACTATAAAATCGCTATTTTCTAGGGAAAAGGAGACAACAAAAGTTCCAAACCTCTTTGACCTTCATCATATGTTATTTAAGGATGCAACTATGCATTAAGATAGAATTTTAATATTTTTGAATTTTTCTTAAAATTTTTGGGTTGCTCTAAAAATACTAATTTTTCGGTAAATGCTCAATGAAGCATATGATCTTTGGGGTTGTTTTTAAATTTCTAAACACATTCTACATTTGTATTAATGTATATTAAACTCATTTTTATGGTATATGGGCATCGTTTTAATTGTTTAATACCTCCTAAATTGGTAGGCTAACCACTATAAAATTGCAATTCTCTAGAAAAACTCAGACAAAAGAGGTTTCAAACCTCTTTGACATGCATCATATGTTAGTTAATGATGCAACCATGCATTAAAACATATTTCTCGTATTTTTGACTTTTTCTCAAAATCTAGGGGCTAACACCCCTACGAAAATACTGAATTTTTTAGTAAATGCTCTAATAATGAAGCATATGATCTTTGGGGTTGTTTTCTAGGGAAAGGAAGATAACAAAAGTTCCAAACCTCTTTGACATTCATCATATGTTAGTGAAAGATGCAACTATGCATTAAAACAGAAATTTCATATTTTTGAATTTTTCTGAAAATATATGTGCTAACTAACCCCTACGAAAATACTAAATTTTTCGGTAAATGCTATAATAATGAAGCATATGATCTTTGGGGTTGTTTTAAAATTTCTAAACACATTATACATTTGTATTAATGTATATTAAACTCATTTTCATGGTGCATGGGCATCGTTTTAATTTTTTGTCAATTAATTTAGTAAAACTTCATAATACTTCCTAAATTGGTGGACTAACCACTATAAAATCGCTATTTTCTAGGGAAATGGAGACAACAAAAGTTCCAAACCTCTTTGACCTTCATCATGTGTTAGTGAAGGATGCAAGTATGCATTAAAACAGAATTTTTATATTTTTGAATTTTTCTCAAAATCTATGGGAACCCCTACGAAAATACTGAATTTTTTGGTAAATGCTCTAATAATGAAGCATATGATCTTTGGGGTTGTTTTAAAATTTCTAAACACATTCTACATTTGTATTAATGTATATTAAACTCATTTTCATGGTACATGGGCATCGTTTTATTTTTTTGTCAATTAATTTAGTAAAACTTCATAATACTCCCTAAATTGGTGGACTAACCACTATAAAATCGCTATTTTTTTGGGAAATGGAGACAACAAAAGTTCGAAACCTCTTTGACCTTCATCATATGTTAGTGAATGATGCAACTATGCATTAAAACAGAATTTTCATATTTTTGAATTTTCTCTCAAATCTATGGGCTAACCCCTACGAAAATACTGAATTTTTCGGTAAATGCTAATAATGAAGCATATGATCTTTGGGGTTGTTTTAAAATTTCTAAACACATTATACATTTGTATTAATGTATATTAAACTCATTTTCATGGTACATGGGCATCGTTTTAATTTTTGTCAATTAATTTAATAAAACTTCATAATACTCCCTAAATTGGTGGACTAACCACTATAAAATCGCTATTTTCTAGGGAAAGGGAGACAAAAAAAGTTCCAAACCTCTTTGACCTTCATCATATGTTGGTGGACTAACCACTATAAAATCGCTATTTTCTAGAAAAACAAAGACAAAAATGGTTCCAAACCTCTTTGACCTTCATCATATGTTGGTGAATGATGCAACTATGCATTAAAACAGATTTTCATATTTTTGAATTTTTCTCAAAATCTATGGGCTAACCCCTACGAAAATACTGAATTTTTCGGTAAATGCTCTAATAATGAAGCATATAATCTTTGGGGTTGTTTTAAAATTTCTAAACACATTCTACATTTGTATTAATGTATATTAAACTCATTTTCATGGTACATGGGCATCGTTTTAATTTTTTGTCAATTAATTTAGTAAAACTTCATAATACTCCCTAAATTGGTGGACTAACCACTATAAAATCGCTATTCTCTAGAAAAACGGAGACAAAAATGGTTCCAAACCTCTTTGACCTTCATCATATGTTGGTGAAGGATGCAACTATGCATTAAAACAGATTTTTCATATTTTTGAATTTTTCTCAAAATCTATGGGTTAACCCCTACGAAAATACTGAATTTTTCGGTAAATGCTCTAATAATGAAGCATATGATCTTTGGGGTTGTTTTAAAATTTCTAAACACATTCTACATTTGTATTAATGTATATTAAACTCATTTTCATGGTACATGGGCATCGTTTTAATTTTTTGTCAATTAATTTAGTAAAACTTCATAATACTCCCTAAATTGGTGGACTAACCACTATAAAATCGCTATTTTCTAGAAAAACAGAGACAAAAATGGTTCCAAACCTCTTTGACCTTCATCATATGTTGGTGAAGGATGCAACTATGCATTAAAACAGATTTTCATATTTTTGAATTTTTCTCAAAATCTATGGGCCCTACGAAAATACTGAATTTTTCGGTAATTGCTCTAGTAATGAAGCATATAATCTTTGGGGTTGTTTTAAAATTTCTAAACACATTCTACATTTGTATTAATGTATATTAAACTCATTTTCATGGTACAAGGGCATCGTTTTAATTTTTGTCACTTAATTTAGTAAAACTTCATAATACTCCCTAAATTGGTGGACTAACCACTATAAAATCGCTATTCTCTAGAAAAACGGAGACAAAAAGGTTCCAAACCTCTTTGACCTTCATCATATGTTAGTGAAGGATGCAACTATGCATTAAAACAGATTTTTCATATTTTTGAATTTTTCTCAAAATCTATGGGCTAACCCCTACGAAAATACTGAATTTTTCGGTAAATGCTCTAATAATGAAGCATATGATCTTTGGGGTTGTTTTAAAATTTCTAAACACATTCTACATTTGTATTAATGTATATTAAACTCATTTTCATGGTACAAGGGCATCGTTTTATTTTTTTGTCACTTAATTTAGTAAAACTTCATAATACTCCCTAAATTGGTGGACTAACCACTATAAAATCGCTATTCTCTAGAAAAACGGAGACAAAATGGTTCCAAACCTCTTTGACCTTCATCATATGTTGGTGAAGGATGCAACTATGCATTAAAACAGATTTTTCATATTTTTGAATTTTCTCAAAATCTATGGGCTAACCCCTACGAAAATACTGAATTTTTCGGTAAATGCTCTAATAATGAAGCATATGATCTTTGGGGTTGTTTTAAAATTTCTAAACACATTCTACATTTGTATTAATGTATATTAAACTCATTTTCATGGTACATGGGCATCGTTTTAATTTTTTGTCAATTAATTTAGTAAAACTTCATAATACTCCCTAAATTGGTGGACTAACCACTATAAAATCGCTATTCTCTAGAAAACGGAGACAAAAAGGTTCCAAACCTCTTTGACCTTCATCATATGTTAGTGAAGGATGCAACTATGCATTAAAACAGATTTTTCATATTTTTGAATTTTTCTCAAAATCTATGGGCTAACCCCTACGAAAATACTGAATTTTTCGGTAAATGCTCTAATAATGAAGCATATGATCTTTGGGGTTGTTTTAAAATTTCTAAACACATTCTACATTTGTATTAATGTATATTAAACTCATTTTCATGGTACATGGGCATCGTTTTAATTTTTTGTCAATTAATTTAGTAAAACTTCATAATACTCCCTAAATTGGTGGACTAACCACTATAAAATCGCTATTTTCTAGGAAACGGAGACAACAAAAGTTTCAAACCTCTTTGACCTTCATCATATGTTAGTGAAGGATGCAACTATGCATTAAAACAGAATTTTCATATTTTTGAATTTTTCTCAAATCTATGGGCTAACCCCCTACGAAAATACTGAATTTTTCGGTAAATGCTCTAATAATGAAGCATATGATCTTTGGGGTTGTTTTAAAATTTCTAAACACATTCTACATTTGTATTAATGTATATTAAACTCATTTTCATGGTACATGGGCATCGTTTTAATTTTTTGTCAATTAATTTAGTAAAACTTCATAATACTCCCTAAATTGGTGGACTAACCACTATAAAATCGCTATTCTCTAGAAAACGGAGACAAAAAAGGTTCCAAACCTCTTTGACCTTCATCATATGTTAGTGAAGGATGCAACTATGCATTAAAACAGATTTTTCATATTTTTGAATTTTTCTCAAAATCTATGGGCTAACCCCTACGAAAATACTGAATTTTTCGGTAAATGCTCTAATAATGAAGCATATGATCTTTGGGGTTGTTTTAAAATTTCTAAACACATTCTACATTTGTATTAATGTATATTAAACTCATTTTCATGGTACATGGGCATCGTTTTAATTTTTTGTCAATTAATTTAGTAAAACTTCATAATACTCCCTAAATTGGTGGACTAACCACTATAAAATCGCTATTTTCTAGGGAAACGGAGACAACAAAAGTTCCAAACCTCTTTGACCTTCATCATATGTTAGGAAGGATGCAACTATGCATTAAAACAGAATTTTCATATTTTTGAATTTTTCTCAAAATCTATGGGCTAACCCCTACGAAAATACTGAATTTTTCGGTAAATGCTCTAATAATGAAGCATATGATCTTTGGGGTTGTTTTAAAATTTCTAAACACATTCTACATTTGTATTAATGTATATTAAACTCATTTTCATGGTACATGGGCATCGTTTTAATTTTTTGTCAATTAATTTAGTAAAACTTCATAATACTCCCTAAATTGGTGGACTAACCACTATAAAATCGCTATTTTCTAGAAAAACGGAGACAAAAAGGTTCCAAACCTCTTTGACCTTCATCATATGTTAGTGAAGGATGCAACTATGCATTAAAACAGATTTTTCATATTTTTGAATTTTTCTCAAAATCTATGGGCTAACCCCTACGAAAATACTGAATTTTTCTGTAAATGCTCTAATAATGAAGCATATAATCTTTGGGTTGTTTTAAAATTTCTAAACACATTCTACATTTGTATTAATGTATATTAAACTCATTTTCATGGTACATGGGCATCGTTTTAATTTTTTGTCACTTAATTTAGTAAAACTTCATAATACTCCCTAAATTGGGGGACTAACCAGTATAAAATCGATATTCTCTAGAAAAACGGAGACAACAAAAGTTCCAAACCTCTTTTGCCTTTATCATGTGTTAGTGAAGGATGCAAATATGCATCAAAACAGAATTTTCATATTTTTGAATTTTTCTCAAAATCTATGGGCTAACCCCTACGAAAATACTGAATTTTTCGGTAAATGCTCTAATAATGAAGCATATGATCTTTGGGGTTGTTTTAAAATTTCTAAACACATTCTACATTTGTATTAATGTATATTAAACTCATTTTCATGGTACATGGGCATCGTTTTAATTTTTTGTCAATTAATTTAGTAAAACTTCATAATACTCCCTAAATTGGTGGACTAACCACTATAAAATCGCTATTTTCTTGGGAAATAGAGACAACAAAAGTTCCAAACCTCTTTGACCTTCATCATATGTTAGTGAAGGATGCAACTATGCATTAAAACAGATTTTCATATTTTTGAATTTTTCTCCAAATCTATGGGCTAACCCTTACGAAAATACTAAATTTTTCGGTAAATGCTGTAATAATGAAGCATATAATCTTTGGGGTTGTTTTTAAAATTCTAAACACATTCTACATTTGTATTAATGTATATTAAACTCATTTTCATGGTACATGGGCATCGTTTTAATTTTTTGTCAATTAATTTAGTAAAACTTCATAATACTCCCTAAATTGGTGGACTAACCACTATAAAATCGCTATTTTCTAGAAAAACGGAGACAAAAAGGTTCCAAACCTCTTTGACCTTCATCATATGTTAGTGAAGGATGCAACTATGCATTAAAACAGATTTTTCAAATTTTTGAATTTTTCTCAAAATCTATGGGATAACCCCTAGGAAAATACTGAATTTTTCTTTAAATGCTCTAATAATGAAGCATATAATCTTTGGGTTGTTTTAAAATTTCTAAACACATTCTATATTTGTATTAATGTATATTAAACTCATTTTCATGGTACATGGGCATCGTTTTAATTTTTTGTCACTTAATTTAGTAAAACTTCATAATACTCCCTAAATTGGGGGACTAACCAGTATAAAATCGATATTCTCTAGAAAAACGGAGACAACAAAAGTTCCAAACCTCTTTCGCCTTTATCATGTGTTAGTGAAGGATGCAAATATGCATCAAAACAGAATTTTCATATTTTTGAATTTTTCTCAAAATCTATGGGCTAACCCCTACGAAAATACTGAATTTTTCGGTAAATGCTATAATAATGAAGCATATGATCTTTGGGGTTGTTTTAAAATTTCTAAACACATTCTACATTTGAATTAATGTATATTAAACTCATTTTCATGGTACATGGGCATCGTTTTAATTTTTTGTCAATTAATTTAGTAAAACTTCATAATACTCCCTAAATTGGTGGACTAACCACTATAAAATCGCTATTTTCTAGGAAAAGAGACAACAAAGTTCCAAACCTCTTTGACCTTCATCATATGTTAGTGAAGGATGCAACTATGCATTAAAACAGATTTTCATATTTTTGAATTTTTCTCAAAATCTATGGGCTAACCCCTACGAAAATACTGAATTTTTCGGTAAATGCTCTAATAATGAAGCATATGATCTTTGGGGTTGTTTTAAAATTTCTAAACACATTCTACATTTGTATTAATGTATATTAAACTCATTTTCATGGTACATGGGCATCGTTTTAATTTTTTGTCAATTAATTTAGTAAAACTTCATAATACTCCCTAAATTGGTGGACTAACCACTATAAAATCGCTATTTTCTAGAAAAACGGAGACAAAAAAGGTTCCAAACCTCTTTGACCTTCATCATATGTTAGTGAAGGATGCAACTATGCATTAAAACAGATTTTTCATATTTTTGAATTTTTCTCAAAATCTATGGGTTAACCCCTACGAAAATACTAAATTTTCGGTAATTGCTCAAATAATGAAGCATATGATCTTTGGAGTTGTTTTAAAATTTCTAAACACATTCTACATTTGTATTAATGTATATTAAACTCATTTTCATGGTACATGGGCATCGTTTTAATTTTTTGTCAATTAATTTAATAAAACTTCATAATATTCCTTAAATTGGTGGACTAACCACTATAAAATCGTTATTTTCTAGGAAAATGGAGACAACAAAAGTTCCAAACCTCTTTGACCTTCATCATGTGTTAGTGAAGGATGCAACTATGCATTAAAACAGAATTTTCATATTTTTGAATTTTTCTCAAAATCTATGGGCTAACCCCTACGAAAATACTGAATTTTTCGGTAAATGCTCTAATAATGAAGCATATGATCTTTGGGGTTGTTTTAAAATTTCTAAACACATTCTACATTTGTATTAATGTATATTAAACTCATTTTCATGGTACATGGGCATCGTTTTAATTTTTTGTCAATTAATTTAGTAAAACTTCATAATACTCCCTAAATTGGTGGACTAACCACTATAAAATCGCTATTTTCTAGAAAACGGAGACAAAAAAGGTTCCAAACCTCTTTGACCTTCATCATATGTTAGTGAAGGATGCAACTATGCATTAAAACAGATTTTTCATATTTTTGAATTTTTCTCAAAATCTATGGGCTAACCCCTACGAAAATACTGAATTTTTCGGTAAATGCTCTAATAATGAAGCATATGATCTTTGGGGTTGTTTTAAAATTTCTAAACACATTCTACATTTGTATTAATGTATATTAAACTCATTTTCATGGTACATGGGCATCGTTTTAATTTTTTGTCAATTAATTTAATAAAACTTCATAATACTCCTTAAATTGGTGGACTAACCACTATAAAATCGTTATTTTCTAGGAAAATGGAGACAACAAAGTTCCAAACCTCTTTGACCTTCATCATATGTTAGTGAAGGATGCAACTATGCATTAAAACAGATTTTCATATTTTTGAATTTTTCTCAAAATCTATGGGCTAACCCCTACGAAAATACTGAATTTTTCGGTAAATGCTCTAATAATGAAGCATATGATCTTTGGGGTTGTTTTAAAATTTCTAAACACATTCTACATTTGTATTAATGTATATTAAACTCATTTTCATGGTACATGGGCATCGTTTTAATTTTTTGTCAATTAATTTAGTAAAACTTCATAATACTCCCTAAATTGGTGGACTAACCACTATAAAATCGCTATTTTCTAGAAAAACGGAGACAAAAAGGTTCCAAACCTCTTTGACCTTCATCATATGTTGGTGAAGGATGCAACTATGCATTAAAACAGATTTTTCATATTTTTGAATTTTTCTCAAAATCTATGGGCTAACCCCTACGAAAATACTGAATTTTCGGTAAATGCTCTAATAATGAAGCATATGATCTTTGGGGTTGTTTTAAAATTTCTAAACACATTCTACATTTGTATTAATGTATATTAAACTCATTTTCATGGTACATGGGCATCGTTTTAATTTTTTGTCAATTAATTTAGTAAAACTTCATAATACTCCCTAAATTGGTGGACTAACCACTATAAAATCGCTATTTTCTAGGAAAATGGAGACAACAAAAGTTCCAAACCTCTTTGACCTTCATCATATGTTAGTGAAGGATGCAACTATGCATTAAAACAGAATTTTCATATTTTTGAATTTTTCTCAAAATCTATGGGCTAACCCCCTACGAAAATACTGAATTTTTCGGTAAATGCTCTAATAATGAAGCATATGATCTTTGGGGTTGTTTTAAAATTTCTAAACACATTCTACATTTGTATTAATGTATATTAAACTCATTTTCATGGTACATGGGCATCGTTTTAATTTTTTGTCAATTAATTTAGTAAAACTTCATAATACTCCCTAAATTGGTGGACTAACCACTATAAAATCGCTATTTTCTAGAAAAACGGAGACAAAAAAGGTTCCAAACCTCTTTGACCTTCATCATATGTTGGTGAAGGATGCAACTATGCATTAAAACAGATTTTCATATTTTTGAATTTTTCTCCAAATCTATGGGCTAACCCCTACGAAAATACTGAATTTTTCGGTAATTGCTCTAATAATGAAGCATATAATCTTTGGGGTTGTTTTAAAATTTCTAAACACATTATACATTTGTATTAATGTATATTAAACTCATTTTCATGGTACATGGGCATCGTTTTAATTTTTTGTCAATTAATTTAGTAAAACTTCATAATACTCCCTAAATTGGTGGACTAACCACTACAAAATTGCTATTTTCTAGGGAAAAGGAGACAACAAAAGTTCCAAACCTCTTTGGCCTTCATCATATGTTATTTAAGGATGCAAATATGCATTAAAACAGATTTTTCATATTTTTGAATTTTTCTCAAAATCTATGGGCTAACCCTACGAAAATACTGAATTTTTCGGTAAATGCTCTAATAATGAAGCATATAATCTTTGGAGTTGTTTTAAAATTTCTAAACACATTCTACATTTGTATTAATGTATATTAAACTCATTTTGCATGGTACATGGGCATCGTTTTAATTTTTTGTCACTTAATTTAGTAAAACTTCATAATACTCCCTAAATTGGTGGACTAACCACTATAAAAACGCTATTTTCTAGAAAAACGGAGACAAAAATGGTTCCAAACCTCTTTGACCTTCATCATATGTTGTGAAGGATGCAACTATGCATTAAAACAGATTTTTCATATTTTTGAATTTTTCTCAAAATCTATGGGCTAACCCCTACGAAAATACTAAATTTTCGGTAATTGCTCAAATAATGAAGCATATGATCTTTGGAGTTGTTTTAAAATTTCTAAACACATTCTACATTTGTATTAATGTATATTAAACTTATTTTCATGGTACATGGGCATCGTTTTAATTTTTTGTCAATTAATTTAGTAAAACTTCATAATACTCCTTAAATTGGTGGACTAACCACTATAAAATCGTTATTTTCTAGGAAAATGGAGACAACAAAAGTTCCAAACCTCTTTCCCCTTTATCATGTGTTAGTGAAGGATGCAAATATGCATTAAAACAGAATTTTCATATTTTTGAATTTTTCTCAAAATCTATGGGCTAACCCCTACGAAAATACTGAATTTTTCGGTAAATGCTCTAATAATGAAGCATATGATCTTTGGGGTTGTTTTAAAATTTCTAAACACATTCTACATTTGTATTAATGTATATTAAACTCTTTTCATGGTACATGGGCATCGTTTTAATTTTTTGTCAATTAATTTAGTAAAACTTCATAATACTCCCTAAATTGGTGGACTAACCACTATAAAATCGCTATTTTCTAGGGAAATGGAGACAACAAAAGTTCCAAACCTCTTTGACCTTCATCATATGTTAGTGAAGGATGCAACTATGCATTAAAACAGAATTTTCATATTTTTGAATTTTTCTCAAAATCTATGGGCTAACCCCTACGAAAATACTGAATTTTTCGGTAAATGCTCTAATAATGAAGCATATGATCTTTGGGGTTGTTTTAAAATTTCTAAACACATTCTACATTTGTATTAATGTATATTAAACTCATTTTCATGGTACATGGGCATCGTTTTAATTTTTTGTCAATTAATTTAGTAAAACTTCATAATACTCCCTAAATTGGTGGACTAACCACTATAAAATCGCTATTCTCTAGAAAAACGGAGACAAAAAAGGTTCCAAACCTCTTTGACCTTCATCATATGTTAGTGAAGGATGCAACTATGCATTAAAACAGATTTTTCATATTTTTGAATTTTTCTCAAAATCTATGGGCTAACCCCTACGAAAATACTGAATTTTTCGGTAAATGCTCTAATAATGAAGCATATGATCTTTGGGGTTGTTTTAAAATTTCTAAACACATTCTACATTTGTATTAATGTATATTAAACTCATTTTCATGGTACATGGGCATCGTTTTAATTTTTTGTCAATTAATTTAGTAAAACTTCATAATACTCCCTAAATTGGTGGACTAACCACTATAAAATCGCTATTCTCTAGAAAAACGGAGACAAAAATGGTTCCAAACCTCTTTGACCTTCATCATATGTTGGTGAAGGATGCAACTATGCATTAAAACAGATTTTTCATATTTTTGAATTTTTCTCAAAATCTATGGGCTAACCCCTACGAAAATACTGAATTTTTCGGTAAATGCTCTAATAATGAAGCATATGATCTTTGGGGTTGTTTTAAAATTTCTAAACACATTCTACATTTGTATTAATGTATATTAAACTCATTTTCATGGTACATGGGCATCGTTTTAATTTTTTGTCAATTAATTTAGTAAAACTTCATAATACTCCCTAAATTGGTGGACTAACCACTATAAAATCGCTATTTTCTAGGAAAGGAGACAACAAAAGTTTCAAACCTCTTTGACCTTCATCATATGTTAGTGAAGGATGCAACTATGCATTAAAACAGAATTTTCATATTTTTGAATTTTTCTCAAATCTATGGGCTAACCCCCTACGAAAATACTGAATTTTTCGGTAAATGCTCTAATAATGAAGCATATGATCTTTGGGGTTGTTTTAAAATTTCTAAACACATTCTACATTTGTATTAATGTATATTAAACTCATTTTCATGGTACATGGGCATCGTTTTAATTTTTTGTCAATTAATTTAGTAAAACTTCATAATACTCCCTAAATTGGTGGACTAACCACTATAAAATCGCTATTCTCTAGAAAACGGAGACAAAAAGGTTCCAAACCTCTTTGACCTTCATCATATGTTAGTGAAGGATGCAACTATGCATTAAAACAGATTTTTCATATTTTTGAATTTTTCTCAAAATCTATGGGCTAACCCCTACGAAAATACTGAATTTTTCGGTAAATGCTCTAATAATGAAGCATATGATCTTTGGGGTTGTTTTAAAATTTCTAAACACATTCTACATTTGTATTAATGTATATTAAACTCATTTTCATGGTACATGGGCATCGTTTTAATTTTTTGTCAATTAATTTAGTAAAACTTCATAATACTCCCTAAATTGGTGGACTAACCACTATAAAATCGCTATTTTCTAGGGAAACGGAGACAACAAAAGTTCCAAACCTCTTTGACCTTCATCATATGTTAGTGAAGGATGCAACTATGCATTAAAACAGAATTTTCATATTTTTGAATTTTTCTCAAAATCTATGGGCTAACCCCTACGAAAATACTGAATTTTTCGGTAAATGCTCTAATAATGAAGCATATGATCTTTGGGGTTGTTTTAAAATTTCTAAACACATTCTACATTTGTATTAATGTATATTAAACTCATTTTCATGGTACATGGGCATCGTTTTAATTTTTTGTCAATTAATTTAGTAAAACTTCATAATACTCCCTAAATTGGTGGACTAACCACTATAAAATCGCTATTTTCTAGGGAAAAGGAGACAACAAAAGTTCCAAACCTCTTTGACCTTCATCATATGTTATTTAAGGATGCAACTATGCATTAAAACAGATTTTTCATATTTTTGAATTTTTCTCAAAATCTATGGGCTAACCCCTACGAAAATACTGAATTTTTCGGTAAATGCTCTAATAATGAAGCATATGATCTTTGGGGTTGTTTTAAAATTTCTAAACACATTCTACATTTGTATTAATGTATATTAAACTCATTTTCATGGTACATGGGCATCGTTTTAATTTTTTGTCAATTAATTTAGTAAAACTTCATAATACTCCCTAAATTGGTGGACTAACCACTATAAAATCGCTATTCTCTAGAAAAACGGAGACAAAAAGGTTCCAAACCTCTTTGACCTTCATCATATGTTAGTGAAGGATGCAACTATGCATTAAAACAGATTTTTCATATTTTTGAATTTTTCTCAAAATCTATGGGCTAACCCCTACGAAAATACTGAATTTTTCGGTAAATGCTCTAATAATGAAGCATATGATCTTTGGGGTTGTTTTAAAATTTCTAAACACATTCTACATTTGTATTAATGTATATTAAACTCATTTTCATGGTACATGGGCATCGTTTTAATTTTTTGTCACTTAATTTAGTAAAACTTCATAATACTTCCTAAATTGGGGGACTAACCAGTATAAAATCGATATTCTCTAGAAAAACGGAGACAACAAAAGTTCCAAACCTCTTTGGCCTTTATCATGTGTTAGTGAAGGATGCAAATATGCATCAAAACAGAATTTTCATATTTTTGAATTTTTCTCAAAATCTATGGGCTAACCCCTACGAAAATACTGAATTTTTCGGTAAATGCTCTAATAATGAAGCATATGATCTTTGGGGTTGTTTTAAAATTTCTAAACACATTCTACATTTGTATTAATGTATATTAAACTCATTTTCATGGTACATGGGCATCGTTTTAATTTTTTGTCAATTAATTTAGTAAAACTTCATAATACTCCCTAAATTGGTGGACTAACCACTATAAAATCGCTATTTTCTAGAAAAACGGAGACAAAAATGGTTCCAAACCTCTTTGACCTTCATCATATGTTGGTGAAGGATGCAACTATGCATTAAAACAGATTTTTCATATTTTTGAATTTTTCTCAAAATCTATGGGCTAACCCCTACGAAAATACTGAATTTTTCGGTAAATGCTCTAATAATGAAGCATATGATCTTTGGGGTTGTTTTAAAATTTCTAAACACATTCTACATTTGTATTAATGTATATTAAACTCATTTTCATGGTACATGGGCATCGTTTTAATTTTTTGTCAATTAATTTAGTAAAACTTCATAATACTCCCTAAATTGGGGGACTAACAAGTATAAAATCGCTATTTTCTAGAAAACGGAGACAACAAAAGTTCCAAACCTCTTTGACCTTCATCATATGTTAGTGAAGGATGCAACTATGCATTAAAACAGAATTTTCATATTTTTGAATTTTTCTCAAAATCTATGGGTTAACCCCTACGAAAATACTGAATTTTTCGGTAAATGCTCTAATAATGAAGCATATGATCTTTGGGGTTGTTTTAAAATTTCTAAACACATTCTACATTTGTATTAATGTATATTAAACTCATTTTCATGGTACATGGGCATCGTTTTATTTTTTTGTCAATTAATTTAGTAAAACTTCATAATACTCCCTAAATTGGTGGACTAACCACTATAAAATCGCTATTTTTTTGGGAAATGGAGACAACAAAAGTTCGAAACCTCTTTGACCTTCATCATATGTTAGTGAAGGATGCAACTATGCATTAAAACAGAATTTTCATATTTTTGAATTTTTCTCAAAATCTATGGGCTAACCCCTACGAAAATACTGAATTTTTCGGTAAATGCTCTAATAATGAAGCATATGATCTTTGGGGTTGTTTTAAAATTTCTAAACACATTCTACATTTGTATTAATGTATATTAAACTCATTTTCATGGTACATGGGCATCGTTTTAATTTTTTGTCAATTAATTTAGTAAAACTTCATAATACTTCCCAAATTGGTGGACTAACCACTATAAAATCGCTATTTTCTAGGGAAAGGGAGACAAAAAAGTTCCAAACCTCTTTGACCTTCATCATATGTTATTTGAGGATGTAACTATGCATTAAAACAGAATTTTCATATTTTTGAATTTTTCTCCAAATCTATGGGCTAACCCCTACGAAAATACTGAATTTTTCGGTAAATGCTCTAATAATGAAGCATATGATCTTTGGGGTTGTTTTAAAATTTCTAAACACATTCTACATTTGTATTAATGTATATTAAACTCATTTTCATGGTACATGGGCATCGTTTTAATTTTTTGTCAATTAATTTAGTAAAACTTCATAATACTCCCTAAATTGGTGGACTAACCACTATAAAATCGTTATTTTCTAGGGAAATGGAGACAACAAAAGTTCCAAACCTCTTTGACCTTCATCATATGTTAGTGAAGGATGCAACTATGCATTAAAACAGAATTTTCATATTTTTGAATTTTTCTCAAAATCTATGGGCTAACCCCTACGAAAATACTGAATTTTTCGGTAAATGCTCTAATAATGAAGCATATGATCTTTGGGGTTGTTTTAAAATTTCTAAACACATTCTACATTTGTATTAATGTATATTAAACTCATTTTCATGGTACATGGGCATCGTTTTATTTTTTGTCAATTAATTTAGTAAAACTTCATAATACTCCCTAAATTGGTGGACTAACCACTATAAAATCGCTATTTTCTAGGGAAATGGAGACAACAAAAGTTCCAAACCTCTTTGACCTTCATCATATGTTAGTGAAGGATGCAACTATGCATTAAACAGAATTTTCATATTTTTGAATTTTTCTCAAAATCTATGGGCTAACCCCTACGAATATACTGAATTTTTCGTTAAATATTCTAATAATGAAGCATATGATCTTTGGGGTTGTTTTAAAATTTCTAAACACATTCTACATTTGTATTAATGTATATTAAACTCTTTTCATGGTACATGGGCATCGTTTTAATTTTTTGTCAATTAATTTAGTAAACCTTCATAATACTCTCTAAATTGGTGGACTAACCACTATAAAATCGCTATTTTCTAGGAAAAGGGAGACAAAATAATTTTGAAACCTCTTTGACCTTCATCATATGTTAGTAAAGGATGCAACTATGCATTAAACCAGAATTTTCATATTTTTGAATTTTTCTCAAAATCTATGGGTTAACCCCTACGAAAATACTGAATTTTTCGGTAAATGTTCTAATAATGAAGCATATGATCTTTGGGGTTGTTTTAAAATTTCTAAACACATTCTACATTTGTATTAATGTATATTAAACTCATTTTCATGGTACACGGGCATTGTTTTAATGTTTTGTCAATTAATTTAGTAAAACTTCATAATACTTCCTAAATTAGTGAAATAACCACTATAAAATCGCTATTTTCAAGGGAAAGGGAGACTACAAAAGTTTCAAACCTCTTTGACCTTCATCATATGTTATTTAAGGATGCAACTATGCATTAAAACAGAATTTTCATATTTTTGAATTTTTCTCAAAATCTATGGGCTAACCCCTACGAAAATACTGAATTTTTCGGTGAATGCTCTAATATTGAAGCATATAATTTTTGGGGTTGTTTTAAAATTTCTAAACACATTCTACATTTGTATTAATGTATATTAAACTCATTTTCATGGTACAAGGGCATCGTTTTAATTTTTTGTCACTTAATTTAGTAAAACTACATAATACTCCCTAAATTGGTCGACTAACCACTATAAAATCGCTATTCTCTAGAAAAACGGAGACAGAAATGGTTCTGAACCTCTTTGACCTTCATCATATGTTGGTGAAGGATGCAACTATGAATTAAAACATATTTTTCATATTTTTGAATTTTTCTCAAAATCTGTGGGTTAATCCCTACGAAAATACTGAATTTTTCGGTAAATGCTCTAATAATGAAGCATATGATCTTTGGGGTTGTTTTAAAATTACTTAACACACTCTACGTTTGTATTAATTTATATTAAACTCTCTTTCATGGTACATGGGCATCGTTTTAATTTTTTGTCAATTAATTTAGTAAAACTTCATAATACTCCCTAAATTGGTATATTAACCACTATAAAATCGCTATTCTCTAGAAACACGGAGATAAAAAAAGGTTCCAAACCTCTTTGACCTTCATCATATGTTAGTGAAGGATGCAACTATGCATTAAAACAGATTTTTCATATTTTTGATTTTTTTCTCAAAATCTATTGGCTAACACCCCTACGAAAATAATGAATTTTTCGGTAAATGCTCAAATAATGAAGCATATGATCTTTGGGGTTGTTTTAAAATTTCTAAACACATTCTACATTTGTATTAATGTTTATTAAACTAATTTTCATGGTACATGGGCATCGTTTTAATTTTTTGTCAATTAATTTAGTAAAACTTCATAATACTCCCTAAATTGGTAAACTAACCTATATAAAATCGCTATTTTCTAGAAAAATAGAGACAAAAATGGTTCCAAAACTATTTGACCTTCACCATATGTTGGTGAAGGATGAAACTATGCATTAAAACAGATTTTTCATATTTTTGAATTTTTCTCAAAATCTATGGACTAAACCCCTACGAAAATACTGAATTTTTGGGTAAATCCTCTAATAATGAAGCATGTGATCTTTGGGGTTGTTTTAAAATTTCTAAACACATTCTACATTTGCATTAATGTATATTAAACTCATTTTCATGGTACATGGGCATTAATACAATTTTTGGCACTTAATTTAGTAAAACTTCATAATACTCCCTAAATTGGTGGACTAACCACTATAAAATCGCTATTTTCTAGGGAAAGGGAGATAACAAAAATTCCAAACCTCTTTGACTTTCATCATATGTTATTTAAGGATGAAACTATGCATTAAAACAGATTTTTCATATTTTTGAATTTTTCTCAAAATCTATGGGCTAACACCTTACGAAAATACTGAATTTTTCGGTAAATGCTCTAATAATGAAGCATATAATCTTTGGGGTTGTTTTAAAATTTCTAAAACATTCTACATTTATATTAATGTATATTAAACTCATTTTCATGGTACAAGGGCATCGTTTTAATTTTTTGTCACTTAATTTAGTAAAACTTCATAATACTCCATAAACTGGTGGACTAACCACTATAAAATCGCTATTCTCTAGAAAAGCGGAGACAAAAATTGTTCCAAACCTCTTTGACCTTCATCAATGTTGGTGAAGGATGCAACTATGTATTAAAACAGATTTTACATATTTTTGAATTTTTTGGTAAATGCTCTAATAATGAAGCATATGATCTTTGGGGTTGTTTTAAAATTTCTAAACACATTTTACATTTGTATTAATTTATATTAAACTCATTTTCATGGTACATGGGCATCGTTTTAATTTTTTGTCAATTAATTTAATAAAACTTCATAATACTCCCTAAATTGGTGGACTAACCACTATAAAATCACTATTTTTTTGGGAAATGGAGACAACAAAAGTTCGAAACCTCTTTGACCTTCGTCATATGTTAGTGAAGGATGCAACTATGCATTAAACCAGAATTTTCATATTTTTGAGTTTTTCTCCAAACCTATGGGCTAACCCCCTACGAAAATACTGAATTTTTCGGTAAATGCTCTAATAATGAAGCATATGATCTTTGGGGTTGTTCTAAAATTTCTAAACACATTCTACATTTGTAATAATTTATATTAAACTCATATTCATAGTACATAGGCATCGTTTTAATTTTTTGTCAATTAATTTAGTAAAACTTCATAATACTCCCTAAATTGGTATATTAACCACTATAAAATCGCTATTCTCTAGAAACACGGAGATAAAAAAAGGTTCCAAACCTCTTTGACCTTCATCATATGTTATTGAAGGATGCAACTATGCATTAAAACAGATTTTTCATATTTTTGATTTTTTTCTCAAAATCTATTGGCTAACACCCCTACGAAAATAATGAATTTTTCGGTAAATGCTCAAATAATGAAGCATATGATCTTTGGGGTTGTTTTAAAATTTCTAAACACATTCTACATTTGTATTAATGTTTATTAAACTAATTTTCATGGTACATGGGCATCGTTTTAATTTTTTGTCAATTAATTTAGTAAAACTTCATAATACTCCCTAAATTGGTAAACTAACCTATATAAAATCGCTATTTTCTAGAAAAATAGAGACAAAAATGGTTCCAAAACTATTTGACCTTCACCATATGTTGGTGAAGGATGAAACTATGCATTAAAACAGATTTTTCATATTTTTGAATTTTTCTCAAAATCTATGGACTAAACCCCTACGAAAATACTGAATTTTTGGGTAAATCCTCTAATAATGAAGCATGTGATCTTTGGGGTTGTTTTAAAATTTCTAAACACATTCTACATTTGCATTAATGTATATTAAACTCATTTTCATGGTACATGGGCATTAATACAAATTTTTGGCACTTAATTTAGTAAAACTTCATAATACTCCCTAAATTGGTGGACTAACCACTATAAAATCGCTATTTTCTAGGGAAAGGGAGATAACAAAAATTCCAAACCTCTTTGACTTTCATCATATGTTATTTAAGGATGAAACTATGCATTAAAACAGATTTTTCATATTTTTGAATTTTTCTCAAAATCTATGGGCTAACACCTTACGAAAATACTGAATTTTTCGGTAAATGCTCTAATAATGAAGCATATAATCTTTGGGGTTGTTTTAAAATTTCTAAAAACATTCTACATTTATATTAATGTATATTAAACTCATTTTCATGGTACAAGGGCATCGTTTTAATTTTTTGTCACTTAATTTAGTAAAACTTCATAATACTCCATAAACTGGTGGACTAACCACTATAAAATCGCTATTCTCTAGAAAAGCGGAGACAAAAATTGTTCCAAACCTCTTTGACCTTCATCAAATGTTGGTGAAGGATGCAACTATGTATTAAAACAGATTTTACATATTTTTGAATTTTTTGGTAAATGCTCTAATAATGAAGCATATGATCTTTGGGGTTGTTTTAAAATTTCTAAACACATTTTACATTTGTATTAATTTATATTAAACTCATTTTCATGGTACATGGGCATCGTTTTAATTTTTTGTCAATTAATTTAATAAAACTTCATAATACTCCCTAAATTGGTGGACTAACCACTATAAAATCACTATTTTTTTGGGAAATGGAGACAACAAAAGTTCGAAACCTCTTTGACCTTCGTCATATGTTAGTGAAGGATGCAACTATGCATTAAACCAGAATTTTCATATTTTTGAGTTTTTCTCCAAACCTATGGGCTAACCCCCTACAAAAATACTGAATTTTTCGGTAAATGCTCTAATAATGAAGCATATGATCTTTGGGGTTGTTCTAAAATTTCTAAACACATTCTACATTTGTAATAATTTATATTAAACTCATATTCATAGTACATAGGCATCGTTTTAATTTTTTGTCAATTAATTTAGTAAAACTTTATAATACTCCCTAAAATGGTGGACTAACCACTATAAAATCGCTATTTTCTAGGGAAGTGGAGACAACAAAAGTTCGAAACTTCTTTGACCTTCATGATATGTTAGTGAAGGATGCAATTATGCATTAAAACAGAATTTTCATATTTTTGAATTTTTCTCAAAATCTATGGGCTAACCCCCTACGAAAATATGGAACTTTCGGTAAATGCTCTATATCTTTAGTGTTGTTTTAAAATTACTAAACATATTCTACATTTGTATTAATGTATTAAACTCTCTTTCATTGTACATGGACATCATTTTAATTTTTTCAATTAATTTAATAAAATTTTATAATACTCTCTAAATTGGTGGACTAACTACTATAAAATCGCTATTTTCTAGAGAAACAGAGACAATAAAAGTTCCAAACTTCTTTGAACTTCTTCATATCTTAGCGAAGAATGCAAATATGCATTAAAACAATATTTTTCATATTTTTGAATTTTTCTCAAAATATATGTGTTAAATAACCCATTCGAAAATTATTGAGTTTTCGGTAAATTCTATATATAGTGAAGCCTATGATCTTTAGTGTTGTTTTAAAATTACTAAACACATTCTACCTTTATATTAATGTATATTAAACTCTCTTTCATGGTACATGGACATCGTTTTAATTTTTTTATCAATTAATTTAGTAACACTTCATAATACTCCCCAAATAGGGGGATTAACCACTATAAAATAGCTATTTTCTAGAGAAACGGAGACAACAATAGTTCCAAACCTCTTTGAACGTCATCATATGCTGGCGAAGAATGCAAATATGCATTAAAACTGTATTTTCATATTTTTTAATTTTTTCTCAAAATCTATGAGTTAACCCCCTACGAAAATATTTAGTTTTCGGTAAATGCTCTATATACTGAAGCCTATGATCTTTAGTGTTGTTTTAAAAATTCTAAAAACTTTCAACATTTGTATTAATGTATATTAAACTCACGTTCATGGTACATGGACATCGTTTTATTTTTTTTTAAAGTAAAACTTCATAATACTCCCTAAATTGGTGGACTAACCTTTATAAAATCGTTATTTTCCCAAAAACTAAGACAACAAAAGTTCTAAACCTCTTTGAATTTCATCATATATTAGCGAAGAATGCAACTATGCATTATAACAGTATTTTCATATTTTTGAATTTTTCTCAAAATCTAGGTGTTAATCCCTAAGAAAATATATTAAACTCTATTTCGTGGTACATCGGCATCGTTTTAATTTTTTGTCAATTAATTTAGTAAAACTTCATAATAATCTCTAAATTGGTGGAATAACCACTATAAAATCACTATTTACTAGAGAAACGGAGACAACAAAAGTTTCAAACCTATTTGACCTTCATCATATTTTAGTGAAAGATGCAACTATGCATTAAAACAGTATTTTCATATTTTTGAATTTTTCTCAAAATATATGTGTTAACCCACTACGAAAATATTGAGTTTTCGGTAAATGTTCTATATACTCTTTAGTGTTGTTTTAAATAACACATTCTACATTTTTATTAATGTTTATTAAACTCTCTTTCATGGTAAATGAGCATCCTTTTAATTTCTTGTCAATTAATTTAGTAAAACTTCATAATACTCCATAAATTGGTGTATAACTACTATAAAATCTCTATTTTCTAGAGAAACGGAGACAACAAAAGTTGCAAACCTCTTTGAACTTCATCATATGTTAGTGAAAGATGAAACTAAGCATTAAACAGTATTGTCATATTTTTGAATTTTTCTCAAAATCTATATGTTTAACCCCTACGAAAATATTGAATTTTCTGTAAATTTTCTATATACTGATTTTTAGTGTTTTTTTTTAATTTATAAACACATTTTACATTTGTATTAATGTATATTAAATTTTCTTTCATTGTTAATGACTTAATGGGCATCGTTTTTGTCAATTAATTTAGTAAAATTTTATAATACTCCCTAAATAGATGGACTAACCACTATAAAATTGTTATTTTTTAGAGAAACAGAGACGACAAAAGTTTTACCGGCTAACATATACATATACTGTATCCTCGATAGTATCACATAATTGATTATTTATCCTGGTAAAAAAGCTTACGATACGAACATCTTCAAAAACATTTGTGTTAATAATATAACTTTGGCGTACCCTAGTGATCAAAATGGATCATATTTATCTGTGTGTTTTAATGTTTTGTGATGCTTAGCTGTGCTTAAACATTTATAAATGATTTAAAAAGGTTACTAATCTTTCTATCACAAACTTAAAAATATTTATGAAAATGATTATCTTTTAAAGGTAAATTTGAAAAATACTAACAAATTTGTGGTAAAATTGAAATTTCTCCATAAAAAAATATTTTTCTTTATCCTGAAATTTTCATTGATTCATAAAAAAAAAAGTTTACAGGTCATGATCCAAAATGATACTTTGGATTACAAAGTTTGATGGAATCAGAAACAAAGAGATTAAGGCTGAACCATAGTGGGAGGAGGATTAACAATTCCATACTAGACTAGAAGAAACCATATTATACAGGAATCGAGATACCAAATATCTATTCAATAAAATAAGCGCTATATCTACTTTTCATTCCTCACGTCTCTTCAAAAGATTTTCTTAGGTTTTGTATTCTGAGCCATAGTTACTTTGAACCAAAGGCTAATCTCAAAACATGATCGGAAAGCGAATGAAACCATCAACATAAGCAAATCTTTTAGTTGAGGCTATTGTCTAGACTAAGATTCAGAAAGCAACAGGAAAACGGAAATAAAAAGAAAAGAAACGAGGGTAGTGTACTCTACTAAAAAAAATCTGTAAAGTATCAACTTGATGGAATACATCAACCAAACCTCATCGACCAACAAAAATCTAGCATCAGAAGATTTGGCCTTATCCTTGTGCACTTCAGCTTTGAGATCCGACGCAACCAGCTCAAGTTTCTTGAAACTTTCTTCGACTTGTTGGACGCGAGACCCCATCATCAGCATCATCTGATCTCTCTTTGTCTTCAACCGCTCAAACTTGACTCCGAGACTCTCTTTCTTGGGAAAATTTTGGAAACACCAGCCTGGTATCCTAGCCCCAAACACTGTTCAGTTGAACTATGAAGCATATACAAAAAAACACAATCACTTGCTTGTGTATATAATAGATGCTTCCTTTTCAAGATTTAAACATGACATAACTTTATTGGATATTGTTGGCTTTTCAAGCTCGTATTCAACTTTGTTAGTGTTGTCCATTTTAGACTTAGTCGAGCTCAGAGCTTGGTAATCTCAGGGCCTGCTCTATCTGGCTGTGAAACCTTCTAAAGCAAGAAAAGCAAAGCTTAAACCCATGATATCAAATACATGAAACCTTCTAAAACATGTCATTCTTGAAGACACAGAGAGTTTTTTTCTTGTAGTTATACCATTCGCATCCGCCAGCCACGAATACCTGAGACGCTATGCCAGCTTCCTTCTCCCAGAAGTTATCATCTATCGCAAACCTGAAACTAGGTTGTTGATCCCACATTTTCTACCAAAACGCTAATGGTGAAATTATAACAGAGGCACACGCCCTCTGTTTCTAGAGGAGGCAAGAAGAATAAACTACCAAAACCCTTGCAAAGGAAAAAAATCCCTCAAATTTTGCTAATTGTAATCAGTATAATTAGGCCAGAAATACCAATCAATATTTGATATACAGTAGAAACTCTATAAATTTATATTCGATAAATTAATAAACACTATAAATTAATAAATTTCTCCGGTCTCGAGTTAGACCAGTTCAAAATATGACACAATCTTCGAAATAATAAGATAATAATATTTTAAAAAATCTTATGTAAATATATGGTTCTGCTGATATTATAAATTAATAAATTTTGTATATATAAAAATATATAAGTACAAACAAATAATTTTATTATTTGCTTTATTTTGCAATATAATTATCTCTATATTTTCTTAACATTTCAATTTATTTTGTTTTTTATTATTTGCTTTATATTACAATATAATTATCTCTATATTTTCTTAATATTTTAATATATTTTGCTTATATTTACTAAAATTATATATAGGGTAATTCTCTCAAATAACCATTTTTAAGTTTTTGTCATAATAATAGCCCTTAAAAAATGACCAAAATAGCTCTTTTTCATTTTAAAAGTTTTAATATTTATTTTTTATTTTTAAAATTTTGAACTCATATCCAAAACCTAACTCCTTAATTCTAAACCCTAAGTCTTAGATTAGTTAAAACCTAAAGGTATAAATGCATATTTACCTTTCAATAATTTTTTTTTGTCATTTTTTGTCTTGGGGGTCTATTTATGTGAAAATAAATTTAAAATGACTATCTAAGGGAATTTTTCTTATATTTAAACCACATTTAAATTTTATAAAACATATTTTATATACACTAAATAATACAATAAAATTAACATGAAAGTTGAATTTCAAAAAATAATAATTAGTGTATACGGTAAAATCAACTATTTTGTTTATTTTATTCAAAAAAAAAATATTCTAAACAAAATTCAGAAAATCAACTTTTTGTAAATTAATAAAATATCATAATTCCAACATTATTAATTTACGGAGTTTTTACTGTACTTATTTATTGTTATTGGACATTTTGTGATAGTAAAAGGTATTTTCCTATAAAAAGGTCTTTTAGTCTGCAACCAACAACAGCAATGTCTCCAACAGCAGCAAAGTCTTGTCTTCTTCAAAGCTTTGATAGTAAGCCATTCTGAAGTGGCTTCGATGCTACAACCTCTTTGACCTCACTGTACTTGCTTTCCAATTCGCATGCTGGATTCTGTGGAACATCCACGGTCGGTGAACAGTTGAAAAATCCATGTGGCTGTCAAAACCCAATTCACATTTTAACCAACTATTTTCTTTTACTGAAAGAATGAAAAATTTATAGCAAGTTATTCTGTTAATCGATAGAGTATTTTCCTATTTTGTGATCGGGCTTTTCATGAATCATGATAGAAGACAGGCTGAACCTAGTCTCTTCTGATGTAGGCACATGTAAGTTGTGAGTTGTGACTACTGTTTCAAAGTGGCTGAGTCAATGAATTCAGCACTTCCATTGTTACTATATGAAGATTTTAAAAGCAAAACATCGAAGTTCCAATAAAAAATCTTCACTGGATTTCTAAACAAAAAAAATAATAGATGAAATTTAAGAGAAGAATTACAAGAAATTAAATTAAACAGATCTCTCACATGAAAAGACAAACTGATGCAGAAAGAAGAAGTTAATAAACAATGTGCATAATGGGTATTGTAGAGAGTCCGTTGACCTCTTTTTCTCTTCTTCTTGGTTATAGAGGAAGATAAGAGAGGGTCTTCTTCGCCTATAATACACACTATTCTCTCGGTGGTGGGGACTAAGTTGAACTTCAAAACACAGCAAACCTTAACACATCGCATAGTAACCAGATTCTTGAGTTACCAACTGTGACTTTTCAGTTGTTGGTTGCAGCTGCTGAGGTGACTCTGTGTCCAGTGATCACAGGAAATAGTCTGGTGTTCTCCGAGTAACATCTGGTTCTCCTCTCCTTGGTGCTGGTTCAAACTGCACTCACAGTTATTTACTTTTAGTTAGTTTTTGTTTTCCTTTTACACTAATTTCGTTAGCAGATAAGACATCTGGGTTTTGAGGGCAAGACCTGAATGAAGGTGTGGTTCCTGCAGTCATCAACCTCAAGAATCGAAGCCATGTTCCCACAACGGTAACAATAGTTTGGTGCACTGAAGATAGTTACCACCTTTTGCTCCTGTCCACGGAAAAAGAAGAATCTTAAACCTCGCAAAGCTATGGAACGAACAGAGAAGGGTTGAGTTGAATAATTACATGAGCCCAGTTGTATCCATCCATAACCAGCTGATGGGCTCTGGCGATCAGCTTTAAGCTGTTTGAGTGGTTGAACTGTTCGGATATGTCCTATGGAAACAAAATGAAAGTCAATTAGGCACTTATTTAAACGGAGAAACATAAAGAGATTCAGGACCGCTCTGAGATTTATAATTACCTGACCAAATGTATATCCAGCACCACGAGGAGAGATGCCCCAACCACAACGGTCATCAGGATCAGACCATAATAAGTCACACATGGGCCCTTCATGGGGCACTTCTTGAACTCGATCAAAGTTCCTTATGTTGTCAAGTGTCTCGATAGATGGAGACAAGCCACCATGAAGGCAAAATATTTCTGACTCAACCTGCAACGGAATAACATAATGATTTAATAACATAACGTAATAGCAATGCTTCAGTTCAAAAGCATATTGCTAGCACAAGAGAAAGGACTAATACTCATGTGAACACCACCAACATCATGAAAGAGGAAGAAAGGTGTGAAACATGAACATAATAAGGCACTAACCAAGGCTGTCAGTGGGAAATAGTCAAAGAGATCTGTAAAGATTTTCCAAACATTTGCATTGCCATACCTGCAAGAAAAGCAATAAGCAAGCGATCATAAGCTTGAAGGATTCACAGAAACAAAGTTAGGAGAGGAAGGAAATATAAGACACTTCGACATACTACGGTTACTACCACACACACACATGTAGGTAGCAACCACAAAAAGCAAAGGCAAGAGTAATGCTAATGATGATACAAATTACTTGCATGAAACTAACAGCATCTACAAAATAAGGAGATTTTTGAGAAGACTCACTTTCGCAGACATTCATCATAAAATCCATAAACCTGAGTGATCTGCCAAACAGAAGAAAAAGAAGGAACCCCTGCGTCAGATGTAGACAGAAAAGTACTAGCCAATAAATGCATTTAGTCAAGAAAAAACAAAATTTTATCAGAAACAAATGTGTGCCAGTCAAGATCTCAACGATGGAAAAAGGTCCTGAGGGACGATATCATACAGCATTTAATAACCTCAGAAGGTGAATTTTCAAGTGGAAACAGAGTAAGAAGATCATAAAGGATTACTCTACCTGACGACTTTCATGGTTTCCTCTAAGAATGGTGATTCGCTGAGGATATCGCAGCTTTAAGGCGACTAACAGCTGGAAAGAGGATAAAGAGAAACAGTGTCAACATACTTCATATTCAGACCAAACAATACTACTCTAAAATGGAAAGAAAAAAGAAGAAGCATGCATATATCATCCTCGTACCGTAACAGTTTCAACAGAATAATAACCACGGTCAACGTAATCTCCCATAAACAAGTAATTGGTATCAGGGCACTGCACACGAGAGGAAAAATGAATATTATTAAGATTTGTAGATCCGTACATGGTGGATAAACAAAAATCAGCATCAGAGCCAAATAGATGTTACCATTCCGCCAATACGGAAAAGCTCAGCAAGATCATGGAACTGTCCATGAATATCACCGCAGATTGTCACAGGGCTTTTCACAGGCTGCATACAGGAAAGAGTCAAATAATAAATCCATCACCAAAAGCGGCGAGAGATTAGTCAAACAAAGAGAAGAAAGAAGAAACCTGAACGTTGCTTTCATCCATTAAGATCTCCTTGGCTTTTTCGCATAACGCTCTAACCTATAAGAAAAACAAAACAACGCTGCATATGATATTCAACTCTTTATAGGCCATAACAAGTGATTATCACTATTAAACACGTGATTTGAATATTGTAAACTCAGAGAAATTAACACAACAAACGAACCCTATGCTCTACATCAAAAGACAAGCTCCAAGGCGATTAAATGGAGAATCTCCATATTGTCACAGTAACCCACAAGGGCACATAAAGACACGACCTTTGATGTGGTTAATTACTTTATGTTACGAATCCAATACAACCAATACTCATCATCAAACCATAGAAACGCAAACCCAATTCTCCAACCCATAACACCCACATACGTAAAGATCTAATCTTTTCCCAGAAAGTCTTCGTTTTTGATACAATCGCGTACAAACAGAGAGAACAAACAAAAACCCAGATCCAATCATATGAGGAGAAAGTGGGGAGGCACCTGTTGCTCAGAGAGAGGCTTGCACTGCATGAGCTGCGAGATCTGCTCATCGAGACCAATCGTTGCGTCCGTCGGTATAGAATTCGCTCCCATTCTCGTTACTTCCTCCGATCCGGGAAACAATCAGGATTAGGTTTCGAAATTAGGGAAATCACTAACCCTAAATTGGATTGAATCTCCTTATTCTTCGCCCCTCTCTGTCTCTCTCTCTCTGAGTGATAGAAAGATCGAAAAGGAATGGCGCGTGATAGAAGCGACTAGCGAGTGGTTTGTAGCTTTCGAGCTGTATTCACGGATATTACCATAATACCCTCCGCACTTTTTTTAAATCGTAACCGGTAACTAATAAAACCGGTTATCGGCTTACGAAAATGTCCGGTTTAACTAAACCGGCTCCAGCTTATTTAACTGATTCGAGAAGAAGGCTTTTGTTTTCTTTCCCCTATTCATCTTCCTCAAGGGTTTTGAGCTCATCCTTCTCTCTTCTCTCTTCTCTCTTCTCTCTCTCTCTCTCTCTGTGATGACGACGAGATCTGATTCCGACGACTGTCTCGTGCAAGACCCACTAACCTCCTCAGAGAAAGCTTCGATCTCTCTGGAAGATTCCGGTCAAGACTCGCTAAAGGTCGTTTCTTTACCTCCACTAGAGAACGACTCTGTTTTAGAGATAAGCTCAGAGATTCAAGTAAAGTCTTCTCCTTTCGCTTCTATTCCTGAGAAAGATGTAGAAACTGTACACGAGAAAGAAGCCCAGGCGATGGATGTGGATTGTCCTGGAGTCTACTCTGTATCCGAAGCTAGCTCCTCGTTTCTTGAAGACGACAAGATGGAGACTGATGGGTCAGTTGTTTGTAACTCTGAGAAGAAGGGACAAGAAGATTCGGAGGTTCAGAGACTTTTGGAGGCTGAGAAGAGGAGACTGTTGGCTGAGATCGAAACGGGAACAATCTTCAGGAAGAAGGAAGATGTTGTGGAGACGCTCGAAAAGAACCAGAAGGTGGAGAGAGTGAGAGTCAAGGACAATGCTTTCGTTGGGAGGTCTGTGAAGATCGATGTGGTTGATGACACCGCGTTGCTCAACGTTGTTCCTTTCTGCAGCAAGAAAGGCAAAGATCATCATCCCAAGAGGTCGGGAGCTGCGCACAGTGATGATAAGGAGGCGCCAAGAAAGCATAAGAAAACTGTTGGGAAGCATCAACATGTTGAAGGGAATGCATCAACCAATCAGTTGCGGATAATGTACTCCTTGAACCAGATGAAGTCGATGAGGTATGCTAACATGGGGAATCAGAGGAAGCTGTGGAGTGACATGTATGCTAGGCTGGTGCCTGAGCTGGTGAGTGAGTACGAAGGTCTAGTTAGCACGAAGAAGAATCAGAAGAGTTCGAAGTCGAGTGGCATTGGTATTCTCGGTAACCCTCTACTTACTTTGCTTTTTATGTTATTTGATGTTGGTTGAACATGTTGAGAATAGATATATAGTGTGTGTTAGTCCAGTTTTAGATCATCTAGCTCAGGTATCACCTTAAGCTATATCCTCAGGGAATAGACATATAGTGTCTCTCTCTCTCTCTCTCTCTCTCTATCCATCTGCCTATACTCAAAGGGTTTTATGACTTCTTTCTCCAGTCAGGTTTAGTGTCAATGAGTACTCTTTCCAATGGTTTATCTCTATTCAAACCTCTCTAGCCTTTTTGATGTCTTTTATCTTTGTTTCCGGATCGGTTCTTCATTGATCCTTTCTCTCCTCCGTTCCAAAAACATATCTTTTGATAGAGGCCTTTTCATTTCTTTTCCACAGGTTCTGTATCGGCTGTACCAAGACGAAACCGTGTGAATGTCTTTGTACATTGAGCCGTGACCTGAAGAAACCTGTCAAAGTCCCTTTTGTTCACCAATTTTCTCTTTTCTAAGACCCACAACAGCTTCTTCTTTTTTCCCTTTTCTATGACAGAACATAAACCGTGTGAATAGAATACTAAGTCATTCTTTCTGTATATAGATTCTTTGGTTCAGATTGTAATAAGGGCATATAGTGAGATTCTTTGGTTCAAAATGTTGTACAGTGTTCATACATCTTCAATAAAAATCAAAACTTTTCGGAAGCAAATTCTTTCTCTTAGCTCTTATTTGTTTCCAAGCAAACTACTTACCCTGAAGCTCATACATCTTCAATCACACTGGATCCAAATTTTAACTTTTTTCTTCTTCATGAGAAAATATAGGCACCAAAGAAGGTATAGATGACTTAACTCTTGAAGAAGAGGAAGAGGAGGAGTACAATGAAGATAATGACTATTACAATAGCATTTTGAGACCTGCGTTTGCTGTGGATGGAGAACCTGATTTTGAGTCTGGACCACCAGAAGATGGCTTTGAATACTTAAGACGAGTCAGGTATGTTTTTTGTCTCTCTCTACTCCATCTTTCAGTGTATCTGCATTTCTTAAATTTGTTTTTGTTTATCAGGTGGGAAGCTAAGCGTGTTCCCAATGTAAAAGTTGCCAAGATAGATGAAAGCAAGTACATACCGAAAGAGCAAAGTGTTTACATGCCACAGATACCTGAAATCCCCAAATGCCCAGAGCACTTGTTACCACTCAAGGAGTGGGAAGACTCATTGCTTTCTGACTTCTCACACCTTCGCCTGGTACTTCCTCTTAACTAACTTTCATATTTTGTGTTTCTCTTAATGGACAAGAACTGAATGCTAGTGTTGTCATTTTTATACAGGCTTTATCTCAAGAGGCTAACGAGTGCTGCGGGGATGAGACAATGTCATCAACTCAGTCGATTGAATATGAGCTTATGGGGATGTTCACTACGCGCGTCAACACTGTTGTAGATGAGCCGTTTGGTGTGGTGGTTTCAGAGATACAAGGAATGGACTCGGTGACGCGTGTATCGAGGCTGAAGAAGAAGATATGTTTGGTTGAGAAGGAGAGCGGTTTACAGGGGAGTGACTGTATATGGGTAGTAGCATTGTGTGCATCGGTGGACACTCCTTTGGATGGTGATACGTGTGCTTGTCTCAGAGCTGTTCTGAGGAAGTGTGCTAGTGTTCGTGCGTTAGAGGTTGAAGATGAGCAAGTTATCATCATGGCTAATATGCTCATTACCATTGCAGGCAGATACTTTGGCCAAATGGAATAAGAGAAGTTAGATGATAACTGATGTTGTTTGTTACTTTGAATCTGTCTTTGTTGAATGAAACTGAAGAAGAATTACTTGAGTATTTTTTTTTCCTTTATGTATCTTATCCATAGTTTAATTTTAATCCAAAACAAACACAACTTTTACCTTTCCTTTTTCATACTTTTAAATTTCTTTCTGAAAAGTGAAACAAAAAAAGAGTTTTATACACAAGATAAATACAAATATAATAAAAAAATTTACTTTCAAAAAGAATATTCTCTCTGTTTCATATTGTGTGTAGTTTTAGCTAAAAGCACTATAATTAAGAAAGTTGTTACATTTAATTAATAAGTTCAACCAATTATAAAATATTTATACTTTTAATTGGTCATGCAATATCCAATAAGGCAATAAGTGAAAAAAGTGCATTGAAATATAAAAACTATTTATATTATGAAACAATTTATTTTTGCTAAAACCACCTATAATATGAAAACAGAGGGAATATTATATTTATTATTATCATAAATTACACATTTATCTTGAATATTAAAAAAATCTTTATATTTATTTTTAGCTACATTGTCACATCTAGGAATCAACATTAGCCGCACGCATTAGGTTTAATCCTCAAATATCTAAGGTGACTTCAACTTCCTCAAGTGAACTAAAAGCATATGTCTTCTTGTTATTGTTCCAAAGATGCCAACAAAACCAGAGGTCATCAAGTTCTTGTCTAAAGGCACGTACGGATCAGTCGACCTCGTCAAATACATCAGAAGCGATGGCTCGTCACCGCTCTACGCCGCCGTGAAAACCACGGACTGCGAGAACTTGTACTATCTCCAAAGAGAAGCTCTGATTCTATCGAAGCTCAAAGGATGTAGAAACATCGTACAATGCTATAACAATTACAACTTGGAAGAGGACTTAGACGACAACGGGTGGAGAATCTTCAAGATGGTTATGGAGTATGCACCTGAAGGGAGTTTAGCTACTTTCATGGACAGCTACAAAGATAGCAAGTTGCCTGAAACGATGATCAAGGACTTCACACGTATGTTACTTCAAGGGTTGGTCTATGTTCATAACCTAGGTTATGTTCATTGTGATCTCAAACCAGAGAACCTCCTTATCTTCCCGTGTGGACAATCTTACGAGCTGAAGATATCTGATTTTGGGTCTTCTACCGAAGTAGGAGAGGTTGCTGACACGTGGGAGTTAAACCCTCCGTTTGTAGGATCGCCTATCTATATGTCGCCAGAGTCGGTTTATGACGGTGTGGCCGAGAAAGCCCTAGATTTGTGGTCGGTAGGTTGCATAGTTTTGGAGATGTATGCCGGTGAGCCATGGCGTGAGGTTGAGTTTAATGATCTTGCGTCGGTTTTGTTGAGTGGAGAAGCGCCTGAGATTCCAGAGAGTGTGCCGTCCGATGCAAAGGATTTTATAGAAATGTGTTTCGCAAGAAACCCTGAGAGTAGAGGAAGTGCTTTGAGTTTGCTATTACATCGGTTCTTGTCTGAAGACATGTATGGTCTCAGGCGTCTCTTTGGTTCCCTTGATGGTTGAAGGTCTCCATAGATTGTTTATTTACATTTATGTTTATATGATCAGTGTGCATATATGCATAATGTTCAGTGTATGTATTACCATACTATTTTCAAACCAATTTTAATTTTTTTTATTTCATCAATCCACTTTATCAAGTCAAGTTTTGCTCTAGGAACAAGATCGCCTCCATTTAAATGTTTTATAATACAGAAAATTGGAATATGTATTATGTTTGCTGTAATATTTCAGTATACATATAAGCACAAACTTATAAAACTTATCCAGGTTGTGTATATTGTTTTCTTTCGATGTTTTCCTCATATTTAGAGTCACATTGGTATCTAAAACGTTATTTCAGTCAAGAATCAAGCGACCACAATTCAAAGTTAATTAACTAAAGAAATAGACTGTTATTCGGTAACTTATACATTGATGATAAAACAAAATAGACTTCAAGAAAAAAGAGCAGAGTAAAAGAGTACGTTCCAAGTATCAGGTAGACCAGGAAGACACCAGTGGCTACAGTCATTACCAGGATGGTTCCCACTGTAAGCAGAAGGATGAGCATCTTTACGAAGCTGAGATAGACCGGTTATGTCGAGCCAATAGACTGGTTTCTTCAATCTCCTAAACACTTTGTTTAAAATCACCCAAGCCACTGGTGGCCCTCCTGGATACTTCCTCCCGTAGAATGGTTGTGTCTGACTCTTACATGACTTCATTGGCTCTCCCCAATCCCTTCCACTGTTAACAAAAGATCATCTAATTAAAGTAACGCCTAGATAATGTTAGAGAATGGCATAATAATCACCTAGATAATGACGTATAATATTGAAACATTTGTCTCGACCCCTATATTTTAAAGAGCTATTATGCATAGATAAAATGGTTCTTAAATTATCAATTTTTTTTATATTAAGATTAACATTAACAAATGCTTAACCATTAACTTCAACTACCCATTGAAACAGGTTTCTTTGTTGACTTACTCGTAATGAACAGGAGAAACGCCATTGAAGAAAACCTTGGTCTTAGATGGATTGACGAATGCATTAACCCATCGAGCCCAAGTGGTCATTCCTTTGTAATAAGCGACCAGTCTGTTCATGTCTTTGTACAATCTGTTCCCATCTTCCATGTAGTCCCACCTGGTTCACACAAACACACGTAGACGTCATCAAATGAGTCAAAACTCAAGAAGACACAGACAAAAGCCAAAGAAAAAAGCGTACGGCTGGATGTGATCGATATGGGTCCACCAATGCCAACTGTTGAAAATCAAGACGTCCATGCCTCTCCACATTTTGCCTTGCTTAATGGAATCAAGCTTAAGCACTCTTCCAACGTTCTCGGCATCTAAATCCACTAAGAACTGTGTTCTGTATAGCTTCAACGTCACTCCGTAGTCCTGCGTTCGTACCATTTACACAAACTCACTTGTTATTTCACTAAATAATATTATATAGTTTCGACCTTGTTGTATATTATTAGTCTACCTTTTAATATATGTAAAATTGAAGGTGATATTTTCGGCCATGTGCTCAAAATATCATACTATGAATTAAAAAAATAAATATAAAGAAATCGAATCTATCTTTTGTGTGGCTCATGATCATAAAGATGATAGCATGACATGATATTCCGAGAGATTCTCTTTTTTGGGAAATAGGCCACTAATCACGTTCATCTCTTAAATGCTCTGCTCATTCTCTTGTCCTAATACTATTTTTTATAACATGAATGCATAAAGATATGCAACAAAGCATCATATTTTATATCAAATCAAAAGAGACAAAAACAAATAATTAAGAGACAAAGAAAGTGAAACTTTAGCCCATGTCATTTTCTATCGTTCACTTTGACCTATTTAAATAAGCAAAAGAGAACTTTTCACACTATAAAGCTGAAAAACCAATTTATGTATACGGCAAAGAATCATACTTCAATTAATATTATACTATTTTTTAACTGAATAAGTATTTTATTATTAATTAAATGAGTTATTAGAAGAAATTATAATTATAAAAAAATGAACAAACCTCGAAGGTGAGGGAAGCGAGACCCTTTTGGCGAAGAAGAGTGTAACGAGCGTTAGGAACCCAAGCGTGAATTAGACAAGCAAGAGATTGCCACATATTTGTGCTTAGTGAATCTCCAACGAACATTATCTTCTTCCCTCTCATCTTCCGCAAGAAATACAACCCATTGAATCTGAACAAAAAAAAAACAAGAAAACATTTTTCTTACTACCTCAATTCCAAGATGGGGAAGAAAATAAAACCCATTTCTCAGCTAGTTTTACAGAGGGCTGATTTTAGCATAACTTAAGTCCTCAAAATCAAAGTGAATAATATGTATGTATTTTGTTATCAATTTGATTAAAAATATATATGTATAGATAATATATTTCTTAATCCTAATTTCTTTAATACGCCATAAAATGCAGGACTTGTTATAACTATATTGGAAGAAAAAAGGTTACTTAAAAGTTTAAATTTTGAACTTTTTATTTACTTAATCAAAGACATTTGTGTTTTGTGCTTCGGATTCCATTTTACACCTTTTTGGAGAGTGAAATAATGGGGGTATCGAGACATTATTGCTCCAATGCAACTCTCACAAAAGTTTCAAATTTTGAAATCAAAAAGGCGAAAACTATACATAAAAAGGAGAACAGAAAAACAGTAAGAGAGTACTATTTACTCTCTTAACTTTGAAATTCATCTGAAACCTTTCTTACCAATGTGCTTAAATATCTCTTTAAGAGGCATTAAACCAACAAACATAACTATCCAACTTTCCTTATTTATTAATGGAAATAAACAGAACTATTCACAATAGAACAGGAAAAACAAACTCAAATAAGAAAAATCATTAGTATTATTTTGTTTAATTTATGAGAAAATGAAGAAAGACAAAAAAAACACAGAAGGTTTGATATTAAATTTAAACAATAAGAAAAAAAAGCAATTCTATCATTTTTTAATTTATGAGAAAATGAATCACAAAATGTTTGATATTGAATCAATGTGAATCAAAAGCAAAACACTTAACCAAAGAATGTAAGAAGATAAGAAGAGAGAGAGTAGTAAAAGTACCTGGGCAGAGAGCAAGAGGAAGGTTGCCATCGATACTTAAGATAAAGATTGTCGGGACGACCATACTTCTTGCAGTTAAACTGTGGATCTATGAATGGACATTTGTAAGGATCGTAAAGTGGGTACGTTACATCATAAACCCAACTCCCTCTAAACCAATTGCATCTCCAAGAAGCTAGCTCTCTTCTTCCTCCTTCCACACCATTGTTGCTGCTTGTGTTTGTGTTAGCAGAGACTGTGGAGAGACAGAGACAGAAGAAGAAGAAGTAAAGAGAAGAAGGGTTTTCTTGGGAAGAGAAACCCATTCTCTCTCGATCTGAGATTGAGATCCTCTGTGTTTTCTGGCGAGAGATTGGTGTGTTAGAAAGATGTGCCTTGGACTGTTTTGTTATTATATAATACTCCAAACCCCACAAGAGAGAAAGAGAGAGAGTGTAGTGTGTGTGAGAAAGATTGATTGTTTACATCACATGGGAACGAGGGAAACAAGAAACAAGATTCTTTATGTGTCCTTATTGGTTTAATAATAGTGTTTTTAACACGTCCTAGGTACGTTCCAAAATCTAACTTCTAAATTTTCCAACTCTCTTTTTTTACTGTTTGAAATATGTTTTTACTATGAATGATTTAGAGATTTCATTTACCTCAAAAATGGTCTCAAAAAATACATTCACTTAAAGGAGTTTGTTGGTGTGAATATTAAATCATAACTAATCTACTCGCCAACTAATAGATAGCTTTTCCTTATAGAATCATCATTATGAAAGGATTAAGAGAATGAGAGGATAAAATTTCATAGAAAGTAAGCTTGGTAGGTAAAAGATAAAAAAAAAACAGGAAAATATAAATTCATGAAATGTAGTTCGTGAGAGCCTATGCGGGACCAACTTTGACTTTACACCGTTTTATACGTCCATATGTCCCACATATTGTAAGAGGGTCAGAGCCATATATTGTCCAATTATAATTTGTATTATTAAACATTCGATACAATAATTTTACATCAGTATTCATTCGTGCCTAATTAAAATTTTATATTTTCCGACGAATCTTTGACAGGTATTTTCTATCTGTAACTTTCATATGATGCAAGAGTGTGAATAAACATGTGGAGACAACAAAAAAGTAACTACACAACTTCTCATCATCATCTTTTCGCCGGTGATTATGGAGATTTTCTTCTACTTTTAAAAATTGTGGAGATTAAATGTAAGAAAATAAGAAATGAAAATCGGTGGATCTAGATTGAACAATAGTAATATGAGACGTGTTGAAAACTCAAGAGGATAGATAGTGCCATATAGCCAGGATGAACTCATAAGAATAATTTTGTATAGTATTTTTATTTATTTTAAGAAAATAATAAAACTCAATATTATTTTCTAAAATCATAATTAAATACAAATTCTTTTTTTGATCAAATTTTCATTCAAATTCAATCTCTCAAAATAATAACAAAAGAGGGGTCTTAAAGATACATAAAAGGGAAGACAGTGAGTGTCTCCATGTAATTTCACTGTGCAAATGATCTCGAATGAGTAGTATGCCCTCCACATATCGTTTTTAGGCTTGTTGATCTAGTTCTTCTGTCCTGAATCCATTAATCACTAATCGGATAATTTTTTTTTTTTGATACACTGTATGAAACGTCGAACATAGCTATGAAAAAATGATTATATGTTATCTTTAGCTATTCATTTATATATAGTATTGAATTATTGTAATGAATACTGAAATGTGAAATAAAAATAAAGATAACAATGTTACTCTATTGTTTAGATAGATATACACTAACAACTATATATTGTCATTACTCAATATCAATTCTTTAGATTTTTTTTATTACTGCAATTCTTTAGATTTATCTTTTGATAAACAATGTTTACTATTATGGATGTAGATATGGGCGTCCAGCTCTAGTTTAATAGGCCTTGATGGCATGCGGATGTTTTATATGTGTTTCGGCGACTTTTCTGTTTAAAATTGTTGTGGTAAGATCGTTTGATGAAAAAAAAAAAATTGTTGTGGTAAGATTCAAAAACAGTATAGAAAACTATTTGGTACATGCTTGTAAGGTGTAAAAAAAAAACTTTTACTACGGTATTTCTCAACTGTATACTGTACTCGGTTCAAGTAGGTCCATAACCACACGAATAAGGGCCATATAAGTCTCGTATGCATGTGACTCAAAACTAAATAAAAGTACAAGAAAAGCTTGAATGAGCTAGGTATGTATATGAGTTAGTGAATCGAGATCTAAAATCGAAGCAACTGAGGTGATAACTTTAGGATATATATATAACAAATTAACTATAACATGCTGGAGATTGAAGCGTTTCAATAATTGAGAAGGTAAATAATGGTCCACCCACGTTTCTCCATTTCCAATCTCTCATATTAATAATTTAAGTGAGAGAAGCATACAACTGGTGATCGTCTTTTGTTTCTTTTTCACATGACATATAATTAATTTTTAGTACTATGAGATGTTAGAAAGACAAATTAAGTTTGATCCTTTCCGAGTTTTAATATGATCGATATAGATGTCAAAAATATGATCGATATATTTATTAATCAAATAATTAAATATATATTTTCTATTTTCTCATTTGTTTTACAGAAATTGATATGAAGTATATAAAAGTATATGTATATTATTGTTGCAACCAAGTAATACGTATCTCAATTTTCTCTGCATGTTTTGTATTTTTCTCTGTATATTTTTCAATTGATTAAAATAGATTTATATGATTAAAAAATATTTATATGATTGTTACATATTTTGCTATAAAATAGTTAGTTTCTTGGTTTATATATCTAAGCAAAAACAAAAACAAAAAATAAAACAAAAATAAAAACAAAAATCATGACCGACGTCTAAACATATACCCAAAAATAAAACATAAAACAGTGTATAATCCACACAATAAATACAGCCCAAGTTTAATTTGGGCTATATGTCAGACTAATCTAGATTTGAGAATTAAAAGGTCATTAGTGAAGTGACACAATTCCTGAACTTCCGAGAATAATGAATTTAAGGCAGATTTGACAAGAAAGTTCCCAGTTGAGCTAACTCATAACATAGGGTCATAGCAAGGTTAAATGTATATCTATAAAAGCACATTGTCTTTATCACCAAGCTTTATTCCCCTACCTAGCACCCGCAACATCATTCAATGCGATTCTCAAATTTAAATGGCTTTCGTAAATACTCTGAGAAGAGATTTTATTTGTACTATGGCTGAAAATTTAAAAGAGGGGTCCATTGAGATGAAACTACAGCATTGAAGCTGGACATAACTAAAGCTTTTGATAGTGTATAATGAGAAGCTACATGGTTTTAAAGCTTCAAGATCCTTTTATAGCACACGTGTTCGTTTGCAGATAACTCTCTTCTCTATTGCAAAGCAACGGAGGCAAAAGGTAAAAAAAATCTCTTCACCATACTGGAGCAATATGAGAGAGAAAGCCTCAGGCTAGTTTTCAGGTCACATCTGCGTTTTTTTCTTTGCTGGCGAATAGTTCACTGGAACATTCTTGTTATAAGTAAACCTTCATCGTCAGGATATCAGGGTAGATAAAAGATGAACGTCGTGCCGAGAAGAGAAATGTGGGAATGGCAGTCTTTGAGATGCGCAAGCTAAGATATACGCAAATAATATTCAAAGGGGATGCCAAAGTGTTGTATATATGATACACTTAGTCAAGTAGCTGGTACTACTAAGGACAATAAGATGTGGTGCGATGCTTGAATCACCACTTACCTAAAAGATGGTTAATTAACCGGGGCTTCTAGCTCTATTGGTAAAGGATTTACAGCTGTGAGTACCACCACCTGGGTTCGAATCCCGGCCACTGAGGAATTAACATTTCGGCATCGCCAAGGACAGAGGACCGACACGTGGCAACACGTGACTAGTCTGGATCACTTCTGTGGGGTCAGGATATCTCTATACAATACAAAAAAAAAATGGTTAATTAGTCCTTAGCTTGGTCATATTATCATAAGTTCTCTTATGTTCCTCGAGGGTTTCTGAAGTAAGTAGACTACTTAGCTAAACACATCTAGGATAGGTAACTCAAGCCAAGTAATAAACGGAGCTCCATGTAACGTTTATAGCTTAATGTAATATGGAAGAAGGTATAGCTTACGCCTGAAAATATGCAATTGAGCCCATTTACCCATCAACAATTTTGATATGTGTTCATTGTTGTGGTGAGCACATGTACTGACTTTTATACTTGTACGTATGTTTGTCAATTTTAATTAAAAAATTTCCCTTGCTGACAAAATGCTGATGATAAAGTAAGAAGAGAGATTAAGGAGAGGATAAATTCGATTTCGATGATATGATGGCGTGACTGGAGTAACAGAGAAAGACAAAACCAACATGTGTCACCAATCATGTTGTTTAACTCTTTCCCCCCCCCCCCCCCCCCCCTCATTTCATGTTCGTTTTTCCTATAAGTCTAAGACAACAATTTCTGAACCTACATATAAAGTATTTGATTGCGTTTTAATTGTAAAGATGGCAAGAAGAAAAAAAAACACTCATATGACTAAGAAATATTAAATAAATCTCTATTTAAAAAAGAACTCGCCACAACACAATACAACGTCGTTTAAATTTATAAATTCAAAAATATTTGTTTGTGTTGAAGAAAATGAACTTGTGACCTCAATTTGTATCTACAATTCAGATAGTGCTCCTGATGTTTTCTTAATAATTATCAACATAACATACTTATATCATAACTTGATATTAAATATGTACTACTGTAACTCTTATAATTAAAATAAACTTTCAAAAAAAAAAACTCATAAAACGAAGATGATTCAATTGATGATGCTCGTTGATTGGTACCCTCAGCAACTACGAAACGAACATGCATAGTGTATACTTTTGCTTTACTTTTCCTAGTTTGAGACATAGAGCATGTGGAATGTTTATGTACAGCACATACGCTCCCTCATTTACGATAAGGTCATCAATTGTTATCTAGTTGTATTTTAATGAACCATATAATTATTTGCTCAAAAAAAAGAACCATATAATTATAAATAATTTTTGTGTGAGTTTTTATGAATGCTATTTCATTGTCATTTAAGAAAACAAGCAACATATTTGACACATAAGTAAGTCTATTTCTACTCGTTTTATTAGAGTAGTTGTAAAAGAAATGGTATTTTAATCATATATACAAAGATCTATCAATTTAGAACAGTTACATATATCTAGATTCCAATATATGTTTGAAAATAGATACATCTTTTTTACAAAAAAGAAACAGATATATCTATGTTTTGTTTAACTTTTTTTGGAACAAGATTTTAGTTAACATAATATCTTCTTTTAAAGAGAAGAGTGATGGTGTTACAAAAAAAAAAGAGAAGAGTGATGATAAGAAGAAAATTAAATTCAAATTGTTGATAGAGATGATGAAGGTAACAAAGATTCATATCATATCAGCATATGGTCACATGCATTCGCGCAGCTACTTCAGGTGGCAACATTTCAATATATAATTGATCGTTAAATCCTAGATTTTATTGGAAGTCTCACCATCCATTGGCCAAAGACTATAGACCCAGAGGTGGCAAACAAATAATTTAGCCCTGTTCGTTAGTCAAACGCTGCGATCGAGACGAGCGTCACAAAATTTAACGGAAGGTAGGGAAGAATCGACGCAGGATCCGCTGCTTTTAACCGTTTTTCAGCCGCAGAGGAGAGATAATAGGGACAAAATGAAACGCTATTATTTTTTGCGTCACCAGCGTTACCAGAACTCTTTGAATATTTGATCGCTGCGTTTTCTATTTTATCACTGACGAAACCAATAAAGCAGAAAACTGGGAAAAAATGCAGTCGCAGGTCTTGATCGCAGCGTTACCCAAACGAACATATAAAAAATCATTGCAAATATAGCGTTTCTTTAATGCAATATAACTAATACGTTATAAGAGGATAGGTTTTCGCTTATCTACACATGCAGCCGTGTTTTACCACAAGCAAGAACATCCAAAAACAAACTATCAAAAGCTTGGATATCAAAACCAAACGGTTATAACATGGTTGTAAATATTTGGGGTAAAACATAAGTTGTCATTTATTTAATTAAACAACAAGAAACTATGTCTTAGACCTCATTTAAAAAGACGGATGGTTAGATTATTCGTCGGTTTCAACCTTATTTGAACTTCGGATCAGACACTTATTGTTAAAAAAATTTGGATATCTACAATACACCGCACGAGAGTGTCATTCCTTTAATCACCTTACGTCATGAATTTTTCATATAAGTTGTATTGCATGTAAAACGGTAGAAAGTCTATCTTAAACATCCATTAGACGTGTCTTATTAAACAAAGATGATTTTTTTTGGTAACATATTAAACATAGATGATATAATTCAAACTACATAAGAACATAAGAAACAAACGACGACTTTGGAATCACCGAAACAATTGACATCAAATTAAACCAAACTGCAGTTCGTATATAATTTGAATTCGGGTTTTTATTTGAAAGTCTCATCCTCCTTTGGCCAAATGCTACCACTACAAGAAAACAGCGTAATTCTGACGGAAAATGAGATCCTCGGAATATTCCGACGAATTTCCGAGGAAACCCAAAATTTGGGGTTCCTCGGAATTTCCTCGGAATATACCGATGAAATACCGAGGAAATCATATTTCCTCGGAATATTCCGAGGAAATACCGAGGAAATCATATTTCTTCGGAATATACCGATGAAATACCGAGGAAATCATATTTTTTCGGAATTTCTATTAATTTATATTATTCCTCGGAATTTCCTCGGAATATTCCGAGGAAATTCCGAGGAACACATGTTTGGGGTTTCAAAACATCAAATTTTTTTGCCCTATATCATTTCTTATACAAATGCAATGCATACCATTGAGGAATCTTTGTATAGATGATCATAAACCATGAAATAACAAAATTTCAAAACGAATTGTAAGTATTCCCTTTACCGTTCATTAAAGTGTATAAGTGTTTCTCTTATGTTGTGGGGATTTCGTTCATACAATCGGAAAAGTGTTATATAAGTGTTTCACTTAAACAAATTTTTGACTTCATAATCAGTCTAAGACACTTAATAAGGGTTATATAAGTGTTATTCAAACCGCAAAACGTTGTTTTCGGTTTAAAAACCCTACTTCCTCGGAAAAGCCTCGGAATATTCCGAGGAAATTCCGAGGAAAAACAAGTGTTCCTCGGAATTTCCTCGGAATATTCTGAGGCTTTTCCGACGATTAAGGGCTTTGCTTTTAGGGTTTCTGTTTCTTCGGAAAAGCCTTGGAATATTCCGAGGAAATTCCGAGGAACACTTGTTTTTCCTCGGAATTTCCTCGGAATATTCCGAGGCTTTTCCGAGGAAGTAGGGTTTTTAAACCGAAAACAAAGTTTTGCGGTTTGAATAACACTTATATAACCCCTATTAAGTGTCTTAGACTGATTATGAAGTCAAAATTTGTTTAAGTGAAACACTTATATAACACTTTTCCGATTGTATGAACGAAATCCCCACAACATAAGAGAAACACTTATACACTTTAATGAACGGTAAAGGGAATACTTACAATTCGTTTTGAAATTTTGTTATTTCATGGTTTATGATCATCTATACAAAGATTTCTCAATGGTATGCATTGCATTTGTATAAGAAATGATATAGGGCAAAAAAAATTGATGTTTTGAAACCCCAAACATGTGTTCCTCGGAATTTCCTCGGAATATTCCGAGGAAATTCCGAGGAACAATATAAATTAATAGAAATACATGCACATGATATTCTTTTTCCTCGAATTAATGAAAATATTCCGAGGAAATTCCGACGGATATTCTTTTTCCGTCGGAATTTCCTCGGAATATTTTCATTTAACCGGGCAAACAAGCCGCCAAATATTTCGCGAAAATTGAAATTGAAAATACTGAAGAAATTCCGACGGAAAATATCCGTCGGACCCTAGGTTTTATAAACTCGAACACATCTTCTTCCCCATTTCTCTCTTCTTCCTCTCCGGCGATCTCTCTCTCCTTCCGGCGTTCTCCACCTTCTCTCGCGACGATATCTCCGGCGAATCCTCTCCATTCCCTTACAAATCATGTAAGGACCTTATCCCACTCTCTTATGTCCTATTTGTTAGGTTCTTAAGTAGATTTGATGATTTTAGAAGTTTTTTGATAGATTTTTGTTAGGGTGATTGGGTAGGATTGTGATTTGTTGTGTAATAGGTTTAGAATTGTGATTTGGTTGTGTTGAATTGATTTAGAATTTTTTTATAAATTTTTTATTATTTTTGTATTTACAAAACGTTTTTCTATATAAATTCGATTTTACAAAACGTTTTTTGTATATAAATTCGATTTTCGGATTTATAAAAGATGATTTCATATTTATAAAAATATTTATATTTATTAAAACTAATTTTGTATTTATAAAACATTTTTTTGATTTATAAACACTATTTTTTTATTTTTGTATTTATAAAAACTATTTTTAAATATAAAAAACGTTTTTTGTATATAAATTCGATTTTTGGATTTATAAAAGATGATTTCATATTTTAAAACTAATTTTGTATTTATAAAACATTTTTTTGATTTATAAACACTATTTTATTATTTTTTGTATTTATAAAAGCTATTTTGTATTTATAAAAAGATGATTTCATATCTATTAAAATATTTATATTTATAAAACTAATTTTGTATTTATAAAACATTTTTTTGATTTATAAACACTATTTTATTATTTTTTGTATTTATAAAAACTATTTTGTATTTATAAAAAGATGATTTCATATTTATAAAAATATTTATATTTATTATAACTAATTTTGTATTTATAAAACATTTTTTTTATTTATAAACACTATTTTATTATTTTTTGTATTTATAAAAACTATTTTGTATTTATAAAAAGATGATTTCATATTTATAAAAATATTTATATTTATTATAACTAATTTTGTATTTATAAAAATTTTTTTTGATTTATAAACACTATTTTATTATTTTTTGTATTTATAAAAACTATTTTGTATTTATAAAAAGATGATTTCATATTTATAAAAATATTTATATTTATTATAACTAATTTTGTATTTATAAAACATTTTTTTATTTATAAACACTATTTTATTATTTTTTGTATTTATAAAAACTATTTTGTATTTATAAAAAGATGATTTCATATTTATAAAAATATTTATATTTATTATAACTAATTTTGTATTTATAAAACATTTTTTTGATTTATAAACACTATTTTTTTATTTTTGTTTATTTTTAAATATAAAAAACGTTTTTTGTATATAAATTCGATTTTTGGATTTATAAAACATGATTTCATATTTTGAAACTAATTTTGTATTTATAAAACATTTTTTTGATTTATAAACACTATTTTATTATTTTTTGTATTTATAAAAGCTATTTTGTATTTATAAAAAGATGATTTCATATCTATAAAAATATTTATATTTATTAAAACTAATTTTGTATTTATAAAACATTTTTTTTATTTATAAACACTATTTTATTATTTTTTGTATTTATAAAAAGATGATTTCATATTTATAAAAATATTTATATTTATTAAAACTAATTTTGTATTTATAAAACATTTTTTTGATTTATAAACACTATTTTATTATTTTTTGTATTTATAAAAACTATTTTGTATTTATAAAAAGATGATTTCATATTTATAAAAATATTTATATTTATTATAACTAATTTTGTATTTATAAAACATTTTTTTTATTTATAAAAGCTATTTTATTATTTTTTGTATTTTAAATATGTTTTCTATTTCAATTTTAATTTTATATTTTCGAATTTCAATTTAAAAAAATAAATTTATATTTTTTTTTTTAATTTTGGAAATATTCCGAGGAAGTGTATCCCTCGGGATATTCCGACGACATCTTCCTCGGAATATTTCGAGAACTTTCCGACAAACTTGTTGTCCTCGGAATTTCCTCGGAAATTCATTTCCTCGGAATTCCGTCGGAAATTTCCGAGGGATTTCCGAGGAAAAATGAATTTCCGAGGAGTTATTTCCGAGGACTTTTTTCGTCGGTATGTCGTCTGAATAGCGTTATTCCGACGACATACCGACGATTTTTTCCCTCAGTATGTCGCTGTTTTCTTGTAGTGTACAGACCAAAGTATATCCACCAATCTTGATATATATATATATATAAGATGACTTCAACAACAATAAAAATTAGAATAATAAGCGAAGATGACTTTTAAAATTGTGGGTTAACGAAAACAATTGCGAGTTAGACAGTAATGCGATCTACATGTATTATTTGCTTGCACTGACATTATGATCTTAATTTTGAAAATAGTATATTGAAACATAGGATACCCTTAGTAGTTAAGCTTAGACAAGCGTGGATTATCTTTTAACAAAATTATTAATCGAATATTAGTTATGGAAACCAGATAATCCACGTACGTACGTAGTTTTGTATTGTATTATCAAATATCGTCGTGTAAGAGATACAAATAGATAACAAGAATATACCATGAAACATCAATGCATGTGTTAGGCAATAATCCCAACAAAAATGTACTCCAATAAAAAAGTAATGCATGTATTGTATAAATAATTGTCATTTATGTGTAAGTTACAAAAACTAAGGAATTGTCTTCATTATAATTCATGCAAAATATAAGCACTTGCAAGGTTGTATTTGCACAACGAAGTTTTTTTGGCGCATTATAAATCTATTTGCATTCAAACTTTGAGGATAGCGAATTTTTCTGTCTAGTTTATTTCGTGTAAAGAAATATCTTGTGGCTTGTGGTTCCTACTAAGCTTGGCACTTTCTATGTTATAGAATTCACTCTCAAATTATTCAAACATTGGATTCAAGATTATTTGGATATTAAGATAAGTGCATCTAAAAAGAATATTCCGCACTCCTTAATATATCTAGTATCTATACATTCCATGTTCTCCTGGCACAACCCAACAAACCATCAAAACTCAAATCCATGGCTTGAATAATCAAACGTCATTTTAATTAAATACTGTAACTAATTAAGAATTAAAGTATGTTTTCAGACTAGAAAACTGTAAAAGATTATGATCTTGGTAGTACACCTTCAGCTTTGGATCTTGGATAGCTGGTTTGGTCTACTTCTAAAGTCTTTTTTTTTTTGCGGAGAAAAGGATGTCTAAAATGATGTAACACATCATTAGCTGGTAATTTGTGCATATATTTCCAATCTCCACACATTTCCTCTTTTGTCTATTTTTAGTTGGGTCCATTCACAATCATAATCATACATTACATTCTGAGCATTGTATTATGTTATGTATGTCTCCAGTGGAACAAATAATGTGAAATGAGTTGAATAAACAGACTAATTGTGTTTGGTGTTGTCTTTGCTAATTAATGCAAATGTTTCTGTCAAAATCTTACATACTAAAATTAAAACTGTCGAAGAACTTATTGAATTTATTAATAAATTATTTGGATTGATCATAATATTATAGTTTTCCCACGTCAATGCCTCTAAAGAAAACAACTTAACGTTCAGATGACATTTTAAAAGCAACTAGTCCATGCTTTAAGAGAACTTAATACAAATGTATAATGTAACTACCCATGTCTATTCATATATATATTAAGCATGTTTGTTTTTGTCAAGTGAAAAAAGATAGCCGGTTTTGTTGAACCGAGATTTAGTAATTTGGTCATTTGGTGAGTCCATCTCGTCGCCCATCCTCAATTTGGCGGGCTCGAGGACTGTTTTCGAATAGTCCGTCGGTGTTAACAGAATAATCCGTTACTGAAATCTAATGGCGTTAACATTGACTGTGTGCTTAGTTGGCAGACTAATCGGTGAGGGTAAGAACCAGCTGGCGTGATCGGCATTTGTATTTCATCTCCATTTTGCCCCTACATTCTTTTTTGGTTCTTAGAGCATCATTAATTAGCGGAATATAAGAACTCTATCCTAATAAATTCCATTAAACATGTTCTAATAACGTTTTGGTTGCCTTTATATTTTGGATAGATTTATGTGTAATAACAGTTTCCTATATATTTAAACCAATAGTTTTAATTAAAACATTTTGAATTTAACAATTTATTTTAACATACTAAATATGCATATAGAACTCAAAAATATATTTTTGTGAAATAATTTTTTTTCTCAAAACATCCATCTTTGTGAAGTAGAGGGAGTAATTTGTTAATGAATCGAAAAAAATACTAATCAAAAAGAAAAAAAGAGAATAACAAGCTGTACAATCGACACCCGTTAACCAAAATAAATAAATTACCAGCTCTGCATTATATAAAATTTTATTTTATCATTTTTGGTTGTTCTTTTTCCGATAACCATTTTTTTTTTGCTCTCTGCTCAACAGGCAATGAGAAAAGGCTTGAAATATTCATTACCTTCATTTAAATATGAACAGGATATCGTCACACAAGATTATTTACCAATGCTAATATAAAGTTAATTACAGTAAATATTGTGCATTGAGCAAAAGTTTTGCTGGCTTGATTAATACATCTACTTCTGAAGACAATTTTATCCTTAGTGTTGTTTTCTCATTTGAGCCTTTATAAATATTTTCTCATTTTAGTTGGTCAAACATTTTAATAATCAATAGTTATTGAATTATTTTGAAATATTCTTTTATTTGTCAAACTCTTTTATTTGTGAAACAATGGTGATTGCGGTTTAAGCGGTGCAGAACAAGCGGTATAACTGTGATTCTAACAGTTATAAAAAATGCATAAATATATAGTATATGTAGAGATTTTTGTTATTGTTAACTGCGGGGCGGGATGGAACGATGGTCACCAGTCGAAGCCTCAATTGCTATTACTTTGTAGAATGTAACTTGTTAGTCACTTGTAGGGACTTTTCTTCATAACTAATTAATTATACACTGGTTAATATTTGAATATCTAAGAAATAACCAATGCAAATTTGAATCTTAATCAGTTGAGCAGTAAATTTAATGCTAGAGTTCTGTACAACGCCCCTAGAAATGGATTTCCTAAATGAAAAAAAAAACAACCAAATTTTTATTAAAAATGATAGGTACATGTCTTGCATTGAATATCCTACCAAGGTTTAATTAGTGCTAAATTATACAAATAGCCTGCTTATGCTATTCTATAGTCTGTTGTAAGAAAATTAAATTTGATAGAGTAACATTTTAGGAACATGAGTGAACGTGCATGAATCTGCGTGCCTTGACACTTTAGGCAAAAAGAATTAAACATGTACAAATATCACGTCAGAGGCTATTTATAAATAAACTATGATTAAGAGTATTAGATATATTCAATGTAGTACACTTAACAAATGCAACGTATGATAGATACATTGATATTTCGTTTTCCTCAACACGAAGCAATGCATGATAAATAATAAATACTAGGTAATAACCCGCGCCTTGCGCAGAATGTGATTATTAGTTTCATTATTTTTTTAATAAGGAGACATTAATCTGTATAATCTGGATATCGGTTCGGTTTTAGGTTGTTTTTTGCTTTTTAATCTCTTAAAATATACCTACAATTTTAAATCAATATTTATTTGGTTTGTTCGGTTAAAATGTTTGATGTTTTTGTTTTTTTTTTCTGTGATAATCAAAAATTACTATTATTTGTTTGTTTTCATGTTATGAATCTTAGATAGTCGTGCTGTCGAACCAATGGTTTCATATTATAGTTTCTAAATGGATAATAGTTTAAAAAAAATAAAAAAAATTATTAAGACAAATCATTTTACTACAATTTCGTCGAGAGTGAAAGAAACAATAAGAAAAAGAATATTTTAACTTCCAAAAAAATAGATATTTCAGTTGTGGTAAATACTTAGCTATAAGGTGCTCACGTCAATGTGCACATATATGTGTATGTAAAAGTATATAAAGATGGTTGATAAATATATAAAGATAATGTTAATTAATATTAAATGATATTTTTTCAAAATAATACATGAAAAATAAAATTCTTAAAATGAAATTATTTTAAAAAATATTTTAAAATTTATATAAAATATAATATATAACTTATATATAATTTTTTAAATATATGTATATATATGCATATAACAGATCAAATTAGATATCGGTTCCTATAAATATTGATATTTGGGATTTGCTTTTTTTTTACGGATATTGTATTTTAGTATTTGATTTGCTTCGTAAAGTAACGAATATCCGGATTTTTCGGTTCGAATCAAAACGGATAACAAATTGAATTAAAATTTATGAATAATTTTTCCAGCTCTATTCGTAAACAGTAAAAATAACGTAAAGAAGAACTATGCATATGAGTTTTATATTAAAAAACCGTAAAATACATAGTGTGAACATATTTATGTAGAGTTTGGCTGAGAAGCTCTCTACATGTAACATGTGTCCATTTTAATGTGAACGTATTTATTACAATACTTCTACACGTGACATGTGTCCGGTTTAGTGTGAACGCATTTATTACAATGTTTCTCCTTTAATATATAAAGGATTCCAAATTGGTATCTAAAAATAAAGATAACGAATTCCATAATATACACGGAAAGTCTAATTAAGTTTGTTTTTTTCGAACAGTGTGTTCAAAAATCAAAGTCAACTATTTTAGTCTTTATGTGGTTTATAAATGTAACTAATAATAAATAAGAATTAAATGCAACAAATCACTGTATTTGTCTTTTTAACGACAAGCAGCCGTGAGGACACGAGAGTAACTAGAGAAAGAGACTCGTGATGAACATCAGAAGACGAAGATCAATGTCCTAATCTCAGATCAAGGTTAAATTACATTTATTAAAAAAAAAATCCATATTACTATTTATATTTTTCAACTTCATTCTTTGCTTCCTCCTTTTCTATTTATCACGAGATCTGTCTTTATATTTCTATTTTCTTTTCTCTCTCTCTCTGGACGACAGTACTTGTTTCCTTTTTAGCTTCGGTGTTGAGTTTTTCTGACTTTCTTCTGAGAAGAAGAAGAAGCTGAAGGAAGAAGCCATTAGATTTTGCTTTTTAGAAACCAGATAAAAAAAAAAAGTACGAGGATGTCTCATTCTAGAAGGCTTTCGTTAGAGCCTGCTATTACAGGAAGGTTCCGCGACTCATTGAGTTTACAGAGACACGACAACGATGACGTCATCAACAAACCAGACTTCCGAGAACTCGATCTCGGCTCTCCCGTTTCCACCTTAATGCCACGTGTCTCCACTTCCTCGGCGGCAGCGACTCCCACCAGCAGCTCCGGCTCCTCCGGCTCCGCTTCCGGAAAACCGTCGGTGGCGGGTAAAAGCCACTCCGGCGAGATTCCCGGTGGCCCCGGATCCGTAATGCCGGCGGTTAAGAATCTTAAACCGGATCATCGGAGATCCTCTTCGACGGGGAAGCCGCTGATCTTCTCCGGCTCTAGCTTCTCCCACTCGGCGACGAGCCACAGCTCCGCCACGTCAGCAGTGTCGCCGAGTCCCGCCGTTTTACCCGCCGGGAACATTTGCCCGTCGGGTCGGATCTTGAAAACCGGAATGGCGACTCGGAGCTCGACCAGGGCCGAGACTCTCTGCACGGGAACGGGAAACTACGGACACGGTAACGTCGTGCGAAGCGGCGGCGGAGGAAGCAACCACTCGGCGAGAGCAGACGGTGAAAGCCCCGAGGAGCTGAAGAGACTAGGGAACGATATGTACAGAAGAGGAAACTTCTCGGAAGCTCTGTCTTTATACGACAGAGCAATCTCGTTGTCGCCGGAAAACGCAGCGTTTAGAAGTAACCGCGCGGCTGCGTTAACGGCGTCAGGACGGTTAGGAGAAGCCGTTAAAGAATGTCTCGAAGCCGTTAGGCTTGATCCGTCTTACTCTAGAGCTCACCAAAGACTAGCTTCACTCTATCTCAGGTAAGTAAATTAAATCTTGTTGTGTGTGTCTTTAAGTTTAAAGATTGAGACTTCTTATCTTTGTCGGTGTAGATTGGGAGAAGCTGAGAATGCAAGACGTCATCTTTGTTTCTCCGGTCAATGTCCGGACCAAACCGATCTCCAACGGCTGCAGATGCTGGAGAAGCATCTCCGCCGTTGCTGGGAGGCTAGGAAGATCGGAGATTGGAGAACGGTGGTCAAAGAAACCGATTTAGCCATTGAGAACGGAGCTGATTCGTCTCCTCAGGTCAGAGATCACCGACAAAACATTAAACCAGCTTTGTAATGATTTTAAGTTTTTAACTAACAGTGAGTTTTTTTTTGACAGCTTGTAGCATGTAAAGCTGAAGCCTTGTTGCGTCTTAATCAAATAGAGGATTCAGATTTTTGTATATCTTCCATTCCAAGACATGATCATTATTACCACACTCAACCACAAGCTAAACTCTTTGGCATGGTGGCTGAAGCGTATGTCCTTTGCATCCAATCTCAAGTTGATATGGCATTAGGAAGGTAAAGAGCTTTGCCAACACACAAGAAAATGTTATGATGGTTGTTTGATTTTATTTAAAGATGATAGGGTTTTTTTTGTTGCAGATTTGAGAGCGGTGTTGTAAAGGCAGAGAGAGCTGCGATGCTAGACCAGACCAATCCTGAGCTTGTGTCGGTTTTAAACAACGTGAAGATGGTTGTGAAGGCACGTACTCGTGGTAACGAGCTGTTTAGTTCAGGGAGATACTCTGACGCGAGTGTAGCTTATGGAGACGGTCTCAAACAAGATGGTTCCAACTCGGTATTGTATTGTAATAGAGCAGCGTGTTGGTATAAGCTCGGTTTGTGGGAGAAATCAGTTGAAGACTGTAATCAAGCACTTAAGATTCACCCTAGTTACATCAAGGCACTTCTAAGAAGGGCTGCTTCATATGGAAAGGTGAGATTATAACTCAATTTAGTTAGTTATGAACCGATTTTTGTATTGTCATGAGGCCGCAAATCGGTTATATCTGAAACAATCTTCTTAAAATTCGGTTTAAATCGATTTAAATAGTTTTAAACTACTTAAAACTGGTTTGAATTGATTTAAATGGATCTAAATTAATTAATAATGTTAGTGCAAAAGCCACATTTTTTTGTATATCTAATTTTTTATAGTTCATCAAAATGTTTTTATAATTAAATCCGAAAATTGAAATATTTGATATGAATGTAAAATATAAGAAAAAATAATAATTTGTTAATGCTTAGACTTCACCTAAATCCCGAATAATCTGCTTAACAATTTCTTGAACATTTATTAACCGAGTATGAATGACAATGTTTGTTTGATATATATAGCTTGGTCGATGGGAAGATGCTGTCAGAGATTATGAGTTTGTGAGAAGGGAACTTCCGGGAGACAGTGAAGTTACAGAGTCTCTAGAGAGTGCCAAAATCGCGGTGATGAACAGAAGTCAAGTATCTAAAAGCTTTGGATACAATAACCAAGTTGAAGCGGTTTCAACTTTGGATAAGTTCAAGAACGTTGTTTCACTTCCCGGTAAGTTTTTAAACATAAGACTATAATTTGTATCTGAAAGGTTGAGATTTTGCTTAAAAGTGGAAACATGTTTTCTTTCAGGTGTCTCTGTGTTTCATTTCAAATCATCATCAAACCGACAATGCGAAGAGATATCTCCCTTCATCAACACTTTATGCCTTCGGTATCCATTAGTACATTTCTTCATGGTAACACCACTCTCCAACAATGCCTTTTTATAACACAGTCTCGCAGTGTTTTATTTTTTTTTTTTGAAGAATGTTAAATTTATTCAAACAAAAAAGGCCTTTTTACAAACTAATGCAGCGTGATTCTAGAGTTTTTGTTTTGTGAAAACCATAAAAATAAAGCTTAATTCTATGCCCGTGAATCAAACCAATTTGCCATTGCTTGGGTTAGATACTTCCCTCCTTTTCCACGCAATGAGCTTATTCTGTTTCTGACCTGCTTGTCTACAAACTTGATGATGTTCCTTAGATCTTGATGAGGTGATCCATGTCTTCGTCCATTTCTTTCAATCCAAATTGTGTGAACAAGAGCTTGAAAGACATATCTCAGCAAAAATTGGTTTGTAGTCGACAGTACGTTTGCAGATACTAGTTCTAGTACCCTACTCCACTCATAAGTGTATCTCGGACCCAACAGTTTCTTCGTCAAATTCCTCCATATCTCTTCAGAGTAATGACAACCAAAGAAGAGGTGATCTCGTGTTTCCACTGCAGAGTTGCAGAAGACGCACAAAGCATTTGCCTGTGCATTCCATTGGAGTAGCCTGTCTCCCGTAGCCAAGCGATTGTGTGCTGCAATCCAACCAAGAACAGAATACTTGGGAGTTGCCCCTGAGAACCACACTCCTTTGTACCATGAGATAGTTGGGTGCTGCATACGTGTGAGATGCCAAGTCTGGTTTGTATGGAACTCTGGTTTATAAATATCCCCATTACCTCTCCAAAGTTTCACATCGTCTTCATCAAGAAGGCCCTGTGTCCTCAGTTTCCTTATCTCTATATCAATAGCGATCAGGTGTTCAGAACGGTGACGACGGCTACGATAGTGCTGGACTACGTACTCTACTGTTGCATTGAGGCCTATACCGAGAGCTACACATCCTCCTGCACCGGTGATGTCGAAGATTCTCCCTAATGGAGACCAATCATCAAACCAAAAAGAAGTAGACACTCCACTTCGAATTTCCACCTTTGTGAAAGATCTAGCTAGCTCACGATATTTCAATAATTTTTTCCACATCCAGGAGCCAAGCGAACTCGTTTCCTTAACACTCCAGAATGATCCTTTACGTATCAAGTACCTTTTAATCCACCTAACCCACAGCGTAGTCTGAGACAGTATGCGCCATATGAGTTTAAGACAACACACACGGTTCGTTTCAGTGAGCGATCTCAGCCCTAACCCTCCCTCCTCCTTAGGCTTGCAGACATTTTCCCATGAGATTTTCGCTTTCTTTGAGCTCATAGCTGGGCCCGACCATAAGAAAGCTGAGCAGAGCTGGTCAATCTCCTTAATACATTGTTTCGGTAATCTATAGACTGACATCCAGAAGTTGGTGAGACTATATATTACTGACCCAATGAGTTGTAGACGTCCCGCAAAAGAGAGTTGTCTAGCAGTCCATGTTGTTATGCGCTTCTTGATCCTCTCTATCAACGGAGAGTAGTCTGTTGAGTTCATACGCTTCGTGAGCAGTGGAAGCCCAAGATATCTGACTGGTAGTGTGCCCACCTCGAACGGGAACTGAGCAAGAATATCTTCCCTCTCATCGCAGACCCCTGCTAGAAATAAAGTAGACTTCTCCAAGCTTATATTTAACCCTGACATAGATGCAAATTCTTTAAAAACCTGTAAGATCCCTTCCACAGAACGTTTGCTCCCATCCGCAAATACCAAGAGATCATCAGCAAAACAGAGATGTGTTAGCTGAATGTCTTGACAGTAAGGATGATAGACAATTCTCTTCTCTACTGCCGCTTTGTTTATTAACTTAGATAGAACTTGCATACATATGACGAAAAGATATGGAGATAGCGAACAGCCTTGGCGAAGACCGCGAGAGCTGTTAAAATATCCTGCTAGTTCCCCATTAACCTGAACTGAGAATGAGGCCAACTCTATGCACTTCTTCACCCATATCACAAATTTTTCTGGAAGCTTGATGGCTGAGAGGATCGACAATAAGAAAGGCCATTGAACCGAATCAAACGCTTTCGATATGTCAATTTTAACAGCGCATCTAGAGGATATATTTGTCTTGTGATAGCATTTCACCAGCTCTGAAGCTAATAGAACGTTCTCCATGAGAAGCCGATCTTTGACAAAGGCTGATTGGTTTGGAGATATGAATTTTGGAAGGATCTTTTTCAACCTGTTGGCCAAGATTTTAGAAAGCACCTTGTACAAGACATTGCAACATGAGATGGGTCTGTAATCTCCCATCCTGATGGCATCATTCTTCTTAGGAATGAGAGCTAGTATCGTGGAGTTAATACCTTTGGGGAGGAAACCTTTGGTGAAAAAAGACTGCACCGCCACAACGAAATCATCTTTGATTATGGGCCAAGCGGATCTGTAGAACTCACATGTGTAGCCATCAGGACCTGGAGACTTGTTAGCTGCCATTGCAAACAAGACTTTTTGTATCTCCTCTGCTGTTACTTCTCCATCAAGCAACCTCATGTCGTTTTCCTCACACTGAAATCCCAATAGATGTCGGAGCTCCTCCTCTGTGGTACCAACATAATCCGCAGGTGTAGTGGAGAGAAACTGAGTGAAGTGATTTACTGCCTCCTCTTTGATCTCTTCTTGACTTTTTGCGACAGATCCATCTTGGCGCTGGATTTCTCTTATAGAGTTTCGGACCTCTCGTACTTTAGCAGCGCGATAGAACTGCGTGTTGTTACCATCACCAATTCCTAGCCAGTGGACTTTTGCCTTTTGACTTTGTATTTTTTCTTCCAGTAATGACAGAAAGTGCCAACGATCAGATGCTTTTTTCTCCTCTTTCATATTTTCCTCAGTGGGGTTCAGCAGAGTATTCTGTTGACACTCACATAGAAACGTCCAAGCCAACTTGGTCTTCTTCTCGATCTCCCCTATGTGCTCCTTACTCAACTTTTTCAACAGAGGTTTCAAAGCTTTCAGCTTCTTCGAAAGCCTAAAGAGCGCTGAAGTAGAATTGAAAATGGGTTCAGTCGTTTTCCAATACTCCTCTACCAGAGGCAGGAACTCTGGGAAATCAACAATCGCATTAATGAACTTGAAAGGTTTACACACTTTCATGCTCCCTTCTTTAACCACTATTCGGCATCTCATGTGATCTGAGCAACCCCCTGCCTCAAAAACACAATAAGACTGAGGAAATAGCTGCATCCATTCGTCATTCATAAGAGTACGATCCAATTTTTTGCATATGAGACCATCATCTCTCTTATTACTCCACGTTAGCTTTGGACCCTGATAAGCCATATCCAAGAGAGAGCAATAGTTAACTGTTGACTGAAAATCCCTCATGCCGTGAGACCTCAGGGATAGATCTTCATTACCCGAATGTTCTTCCTCATCAAGTATCTCGTTAAAATCTCCAAACACCAACCATGGTTTGTTCTTGATCAAAGGGGAATCCCGATGAGATTTCAAGTCCTGCCATAGTTCTTTCCTGTCCTCTATTGTGTTGTAAGCATAGACAAAAGAACAGAAGATTTCTTCAGTCATACCTTCCAACAAGATAGCACAAGTAATTACTTGGCCACTTTTAAAACATGGTGTCACTCTAACCTTCGGACTCCACACTATCCAAATCCTTCCCAGCCTATTATGTTCATAATTGGATAGGAAAGACCAATCTCCAAAAACTGACTCAACAATTTGACTCGCTTTTGCTTCCTTAACCCTCGTTTCCAGCATACATCCAAACTGAAACGATCCTTTTCTGATCCATTCTCGAACTACAGAGTGTTTAATTTTTTTGTTGAAACCTCTGATGTTCCAGAAGAAACCAGACATCATTGAGATTTGCGAGTAGACATTTTGTTCAGGGCAGGAGTGGCCGTCTCCTTTGCCTTCTGAACCTTTGTGTCTGTGAGATATTTGTGATTATCTTTGGAGCTTCGTGGAAGAGACTGCCGAGTAATCACCTCTTTCTCCTTCTCTGGTTTTTGGCTTACAACGCTTTTCACATTTGTAGCCTGTTCTGTGTCTCTTGCAGGCACATCCATAGGATCAACTTCTTCATCTTCCACGTCCTCGGTGGGAGAGAGAACCGAAAATCTTGAGTTTGATAATATCGAAATCTCTTCAATATCTAGAGTTTTTCTAGGCGATCTACTCGCCTTGCCAGGAGATACATCCATCCACTCATCTCCTTCTGCGTTTGTAGTCTTCTCCAAATCAACCTTCTCTTCTACGCTTTTCTCTAAAATCAGAGTATCCTCTGTTTCGACCACACCGAGATTTTCTGTGTTATCAACACTCGGGATAATAGCTTCCTCAGTGTTTTCGACAAGAATATCTGACCTCGCTTCAACAGTATCAGTTACACCAATAGCCAATGCAACAATTTCTCCATCCTCTACTTCTTCTACTTGTTGGACCTTTTTAGGCGCTAAACAAGCTTTTTCCAGATGTCCCCACTTCGCGCAGTTTGAACATCTTGATGGGAGCCAAGGATAGTAATATTCTACCAGAGTTTCCTTGCCATGAAAGTTGAAACTCATGGTTTTGGGTAGATCTTTCGTAAGATCGGCATTCACAAACACCTTTGCAACTTTGATGTTAATACACTGAGCAGTTTCCGGATGGAGCCTAGTCGGGACACCAACAGGGCTAGTGATAAAACTTAATCCCTTCCAAGACACCATATTTGTTGGAACATTCTTGAGATGGACCCACAAAGGGATGGATTTTTCTTCCGGTTGATCATCTTCAATGAAGGGAGTCCACTTGGACATGACCACTGGAACTCCTGCTAAATTCCACATACCACGGCGAGTAATCTTATTTCTGATAGACAGATTCGGAATTCTGAACTTCATTGTATTTGAATTAATCACAAATACTTCCACCATCTGAGATTTATCTCCTGTAGACCAAATCTTATTCACTATTGCATGAACTTTAGCAATATGAGGAGCCTTGTCCAAGAATTTTCCCATCAGAAAGTCTTCCCAAAGAGGAGAAGCATCCTTAATGATTTCATCCGGAACATTAACCGAACCTACCCCATCCTTCATCGTAACTTCAATATCATACTTCATTAACCCTTTCTGTTCACCTTGAACAGCACGAACCCAATCTTTTTGCGGTGTAACTGGAACTTTAGGAGGGAGAACACGCTCCTCCTGAACTTCTGAACTAGCCGGATCCACCATCGGAATCCCTCTGGCGGCACCGGCGAGCTGCCTTGGGGAAGAGGAAATTTAGAAACCCTAGTCGCCAAAAAATCGTCTCAGAGCCCTTCGTCTCGCAGTGTTTTAACTGAGGAAATAAAATGTTATTTAGGTGGATGTGGAGGAAAGCGTGGCGTTGGCGAAGGCAGAGAGTATCAGGAAAGTTCCAACGTTTAAGATGTACAAAAATGGAGATAAGGTGAAGGAGATGATATGTCCGAGCCACCAGTTTCTTGAGGACTCTATAAAGCACTTCCTCTTATAATACGAAAGCCTATGATCAATCATATTATTATCTGCTTCCCATAATCTTATCCCAAAAGCCTATTTTTAAGAATTAAGAGAAGAGCTATTATTCTATCATTCAACAAATTGTTCATTCTTTTTTTTCTATATAAATTTATGTGGTTTGACTCTGCTTGCTTTGAACGAGTAAAGTGTTCAGAAGTATTCTAGATATGCAAGCTTCATTATCAATTCACGTGTCTTGTGTTATATATAATGTGCTACATTCTATATTAACCATATGAAAGAAACTGAACAGAGTTATTCTGGTGTGGTTGATGCGCATGAACCAATGAAACAATGAGTCATTTATATTATTAGTAGTTAACAATCTCTAAAACCATTCAGGTGAGTTCATGATCTACTAGTAGAAGACAGAAAAATTCAAGGAAAAACTGACAAGTATAAATCATTCACACTAGTAGAACACCTCACAGGCTTTCAAAGACTGATCAGCAGCCTCTATCCTCTCTCATTTCCTGATTTGAATTCAGCAAGGTAGCGGTAATAGTCACCTATCCTGCCAAAAAAAAAACCAAACAAATCTTCATATACAGATAACTTTAACGATTTAAGTTTAAAAATATCAATTGAAGAGAAGTAATTAGCTTACATCTTATTGAAGAAGACGGTTGAATCACACTCGGAAGCAGATGGAGTCAGATGCTCATTTTAAACACAGACATTATATCAACACATATGTTAGGAAGCTCTAGCGCAATGTTTGTGTTACAATACTATTTCTTTGTTTGTTTGTGACAAGTTTATTGTTGAGTTATTGACGCCATGGACAACAGCATCTTCTTGCGAGCTAATTTGTTAACTCTCCCCATAGTTTCATCAAATTGCAACAACATCCAGTTCATCTGATTCTTTTCTTTCTTTCTTGGTTTCTCAATATCTACTGCCTTGTTGTTTCCTTTATTGGTTTAGAATATGTATATGTTTCATTTTAAGACAATTTGTTGTATCAAAATAGCAATGCTTAACAAGAAATTATCATATCATGCTCATAAGAAAAGCGTACGTAGGATTCAGAGAGATTTATCACATCGTAGAATAATAATACATAGCGAAGATAGTACAAATGGATGATAAATTAAAATGCCTTAACCGGTATTCTGCATACCGGCGGCTATACCCTTCATGGTGAGGATAACAGTGTCTTCAAGTCCAGGTGCATACTCGCTCTTTGGATTCAGCTTAACGAGCTCAGCCGCTGGTTTACTAGACTCCATGTAGTCTTTAGACAAGTGTGGCCTAACTTTAACGTGGAAGCTCGGGTCACGTATCTGCTTCAACGTATAGGCTTGGCACACGTTCAACGTCGTGATGTATGGGTCACGTAGCTGCAGCCTTTGCCTCAAGTATGGATCACCTTCAAGAATATCCTTGTGACCCGCCACCTAGTCAAGGAAAGAACCAAACTCATAAAACCGAACCAAGAACCTGTCTGAACATCTAAGTTAATACCTGGAGGAGGAGGCGTCTGGTCTCTTGGTAGTTAACTCGAAGCTGTTCACCAAAGGGTTGAAGCTCTTCAGAGACGAGGAGACGGTCGTAGAGAGCAGCGATTCCAGGGTCTCCTTTGGCGAAAACCATTTCGACTAGATCGATTGTGACGCGGAAGAAAGGCCACTGGTTGTACATCTCTTTGAGCATGTTGAGATTCTTTGCGTCTTTCTGGATCACACGTTTGAATGCAGATCCAAAGCCTAGCCACACTGGCAAGTGAAACCTCGTCTGAGTCCAGGCAAAGATCCATGGGATTGCACGTAGAGATTCAATTCCTCCACTCGGTTTCCGCTTTGATGGTCTGCTTCCTATGTTCATCCTTCCATACTCAAGCTCAGGTGTTGCCTATAAGACAAGAGAGTTGGTTAAACAACTTAACAGAGAGAAATTAGAGCAAATGTAGGTGTGCAGGTTCGAGTAATTCAGGTTATTGGGTTCTTTCGGTTTTCGGTTAGTTCGGTTCAACACAAATCTTACCTAATTAATCCGAAATAAAGTTTGGTTCGGTTTTTGAAAATCCTACCAAAGATTTTAATTTCTGTTATATTTTGGTTTAATTTTGTTAAATTTTTTGGTTTGGGTTTATGGTATGATGTGGTTATAATTTTTTAAAAAAGAAAAAAAGTAACCGATTACCGAACTGAACCGAAAACCAAATTTTTTAAACCTACCGAATCGAACCGAACTCCTAACCGAAGTTTAGTTCGGTTCGGACAAAAATCCTAGGCCTAGGCAAGTGTGTTGGTTAAAGAACTTACCAGACGGAAGTACTCCACAAAACGTGGCTCCTTGAAGACAACAGAGCGGTACTCTTCAGTGGCAATTACAGCCATCTCATCCATGAGCACACGCCACTCAGGTTTAGGAGAAACAGGCGGATGCATTCCATGCTCGAGCGTAGCAGCCGTGAAACGCTGAAGAGTCCTAAAACACAAGTGCTCTTCTCCAAAAGACTGTTCTATAACTTCTCCTTGAACGGTTACCCTCAGCTGCCCGTGAATGGTATCCGGAGGCTGAGACAAGATAGCAAGATGCGTCGGTCCACCTCCTCTCCCAACAGTCCCACCTCTCCCGTGAAACATTGTCAGCTTCACTCCAAACTCCTTCGCAACCTTCACAAGCTCCTCTTGCGTCTTGTACAACTGCCACGCGGCGGATAAACGCCCAGCGTCTTTGCCTGAGTCAGAGTACCCTATCATGACTTCTTGCTTACCGTTGATCCTGTTTCTGTACCACTCTATCGAGAAGAGACGTGCAACCGAAGCAGGAGCGTTTTCTAAATCCGCTAGCTTCTCAAACAAAGGGACGACTCTCAGAGGATGAGTGATCCCGCATTCGCGTTGTAAGAGCTCAACAGCGAGGACGTCTGATGGAGCAGTGGCCATTGAGATGATGTAAGCGCCGAAACTATCGTAAGGAAGCTCTGAGATGACTTTGAACGTGTCCAACACGTCAGCTATCTCTTCGGTTTTGGGAAGATCAGGTCCGAAGAGAGGGCGTTTCCCGCTTAGCTCGGATAAGAGCCAGTCCTGTCTTTTGTCCTCTGACCATTCTTTGTAAGATCCAATGCCTAAGTGCTGTGTGATAGCGTCTAAAACATCGGTGTGTCTGTCGGATTCTTGACGGATGTCAAGCTTCACGAGTGCGAGTCCAAATGTAGATACTTGGCGCAAGAAATCGAGAAGGCTTCCATCAGCGATAGGTCTGTCACCGCAGTCACAGAGAGACCTGTAACAAAGCTCAAGCGGCTCCAAAAACTTTGGAACGAAACAGAAAGTTAGTTAGCTAAAGAAGCAAATCAAACAACAAACAATGTTTCAGTTTGGATTATTTTGATAAATTATAAGAATTTAAAATATGAAAAAAAGAAATTAAACAAATTTGTGGGTTTAAGCTAACATTTGATTTAATAAATTTAGACCAATTTAGATCTATTTTAAACTTAATTAGACCGATTTTAACCAATTTAAAACGATTTAAACTGATTTGAGTAACATAAATCAAATTTTCAGAAAATCGTTTTAGGTATGACCGATTTTTTGAACATTGGAAGGAACTAGAGAACACACCTGGTCCACACTTGTGAAAACAGCGTCTTCAGGAACGTCTGAAACGCCGCTAGACAGTAACTGACGCGCATGCTCACGTGTGTTGTACAGCTTGTCCCTCACGTCTCCAAGAATGGCTCGATATGGCTCACTTGAAGGGATTTGCTTCCAAAATTCTAAAAAAATCGAACGCACATCAAAACATACTATAATAATATCTTAAACTAGCTAGATGGTAAACACACACCTATGTAGTGTTTGGCATCCCTTTTGGCACATCTTTGAGCTTCTGCGCGAACACGAAGTTCCTCATTGCAACGCCACATGGACATCTACAAATAAACCAAACATTAACAACCAAAGAAAGAAACTAAGGACGCTGTGGTGAGCTTTGGACGTTTCTTTACCTCGAACATAAGATCTTCAATCTGGGAGAAGTAGAGATTAGCAGCCATCATTCTTGCTAGTAAGCATACATCTCTTGTAACTTCAGGAGTGACTCGAGGGTTTCCTGGATTAAGACATGTTTGATAGTTAAAATCATGTTTTCAAGAGGATACAGAAGTAATAATAATAAGAGTGTAGGGTACCATCACGGTCTCCACCCATCCAAGAAGAGAACTGAATGAGAGGAGCATTGTAAGGAACACGCTCGTTGATACCAATGTTCTTCAAAGCAGTGTCAACACGTCTCAAGAATTTAGGAACTCCTTTCCAGATTGTCTCATGGAAGTAGCTCATCCCTGCTCTCATCTCATCTTGTGGTGTAGGAGGAGTTCTTCTGATCTCATCAGTGCGAAAAGCAGCTTGAATCTGGTGCCAACAAAACACAAGAGTTTTAAGTATATTGCAAAGCAATAATAAAAGATTCACTTTGTGTATACCTCTCGTTGCAGAGCTTCATCGAGTTCTTGTTTATCATCAGGAGTGATGTCCTTTGCATATAACTGTGTCAAACAATCACGAATCCTGGAAACATTCAAAAACACAATACATCAGTAAAACTAGGCCTGGAATATTGAAACCGAACCAAATTCGCCAAACCGAAAGAAACTTCAGTTAGCTTGGTTTGACTCGGTAGGTTTTCGGTTAGGCAATCAGTTACTTCAATTTTTTTTTCTTTTTAAATATTATGCCCAAACCATACCAGAAACTGGGGCCGAGCTAACCAAATTTCGAACCAAACTAACGGAAAAACCGAACTAACCAAATTTATCAAATTTTTAACAAAACTAAACCGAAATTAAAAACTCCGGTAAGATTTTCAATTGAAAAACCGAAATAACTGAATACCTAACCAAAATTTATTTCGGGTTAATTCGGTAAGATTTATGTTGAACAGAACTAACCGAACCCACATGCCTAAGTAACACAAAGTCACAAGCTATCAAAATGTCTGGGACTCAGAACAAACCTTCCAAACTTTTGAAGCAAAGACCGGCGAACAGATTGAGTAGGGTGAGCAGTTAAGACCAAGTCAACAGTCTGGTTCTTGAGAGCATCAAAGACCTCTTCAGGGGTCTTGTTAAGCTGCAAGAGCCTCTTGAGAGTCTCTTCAATATCGGATTCCGTTGTCGCAGAGGCCTCATCAGCGAAATCTCCTTTCTTAAGCTTCTTGATCCTGCGCCTGTAGGCAATCTGGACTTCCTCAGCAAGATTAGCCAAGCTAAGCATGTTGGAGAATGACTTTGTGACCACGATTGAGTCTCCTGGATCCAAACTAGTAAGCATGTTTCCAAGCTCCTCTAGCTTCTCAGTGTTGCGGTTCCCATCGTAATCGGCAGCAACCTCATAGCATTCTTGAACCTTTCAGACAAAAACAAAACAAAACATTGTCTGTTTCAGAACAAAAGGAGAAACAACAAACACAAACACAAACACAGTTCAAATAACAAAGTTAAAGAAGAGAAACATACAAACTCTCTGACTTCTTCGCCATGCAGATCCTGAAGAATGTCGAGAAACCGATCCAGCAACAGAGCATCGTACTCAACAAGCTTGTCGTCTTCAGAGACTTTAGCTGGAGCAATAAGCCTCAGCTGAGCATCAATGGAAGCCATCTTCTTCAAACTTCCAGTAGCCATGGCTGATGCTTCCTAGTTTTAAACCTTAGTCCTCAAATCTAATCAAAAATCCCCCAGAAATTTTCAGATTGACACGCGTAAATAAAGGAGATATAATTTGGTGAAAGTAAAGTAAAGAGGGCCGAGCAGTTTCGTACACGAGGAAGATGATGGAAGGAGAAGAAACAGTTGATAAAGTTTATTTTAGTTTTTCTGAAAGTGTTTAGAAAAAAAATCTCAGTAGCCAAATCTAGTCCATTCGATGTGTAGTTGTACCTTATTTATAGCTGAAACTCTCTTTATCTATTTTATTTAATTTATTGAAATTTTTTTTTGTAACCTTTTTTCTTGTTTAATTTATGGAAATCTTTTTGTTATTTTTTCAAAAGAAATCGTTTTGTAAATTTACAAAACAAATCTTTTTGTAGTTTTACTCTTTAGCAACTATATTTTCTTTTATGATAAGCATAACATAGATTTTTTTTGAACTTATCAAACATAAATTTATGGGATAGTGTTAACACATCTGACCAATAATTAACTTTTTACTGAATAACATATGGTTAATTCTCTCTTGTGCTTACACTTTTCTTGCGAAAGTTGTTTTCAAATTAAATGACAAATGATTACTTTAAAATTTAACTATTTGAGTTGACAAAAATCAATAAAAGTAGAAGTATGTAAACCTATTATCCACATAATCAAGGGAAATTGTCACAAATACCACATTCATAGTATTACTTTTCATGTTTACACTAACCACTTTTACCCTCACTTTTAACGAATGGTGTAATACAATTATACCCTTAGGGCAGTGGCGGACCCAAGATTAAATTTAACCTGGATCAAACTATGTACATAAAAAGGAAAAACAACTAAAATGTGTCATCAAGGGGATTTGAACAATGGTTTAGAAGGTCAGATGCTGAACTTAACCAGGAGAGCTAATAATTTTTCATTGTTTTTATGGACAAAATAATATTTATACAGATTTAAGGGGTTGCAGGTGGCACTCCATTGATGTACATAGGTCCGCCACTGCCTTAGGGTTAACTAATCTAGACTTAGAGTTTAGAGTTGAGGAGTGGAGTGGGGTTTTTGGAATGTGAAATTTATTATTCTAATAAATATATAAATACTTAAAAAATATATAAATTTTTTTAAAAAAAATAGTTTCAAACATAATTTTCGTTTTTCAAAAAGAAATTTGAAAAAAAAAAATAAAAAAAAATCAATAAAAAAAATTCAAAAAAAGTTTACATTTTTTTTTTTTTACTTTTTTTACTTTTTTATATTTTTTATATTTTTTTATCTTTTTATTTTATTTTATACTTTTTTTTTGCTTATTTTTATTTAAATAATAATTTATTATATATATAAATAACAAGGACATAAGAGTCTTTTACCACTTAATGAAAAAAAGTATTTTTGAAAATGTCTCATTAGTGGTGGTAAAAATGAAAAATGGTTTCATGAAAGTGGTATCATGAAAGTGGTAAACATGTAATTTCCCCCATAATCAATGCTGGGTAGTCAATAGATAAACATTTTGAGGATTTGTAGAGCTTTTAAGGAAAATTATAATTAAGTACTTTAAGTTGTTTTCTAAAAAAAATTAAATAAAAATTAATAAGTGCAATACAAAATATTTGTAGGTCAGTAGGTGTCAAATATAACATGAGTAATGAATATGTTTTCCATAAACAAAAAAAAAAAGAGAATAAATAATTAAATTTTGAGTGTCGTACGTCGTCATACGAAATCAGGAACGGACCAAGCTGCATGTGTACGGTCGCCATGGTGACTTTAGAGTGGACTGATGAGTCAGTCACCAATTCGACTTTTCCCTTTTCCTGATTTGGCTTCTTTTTAATATATCACGAGACCAATATCTCACATTGTTTTTTTCTACCTTTTATTTCATAAGCATCTAAGAAAATGTGAACTTCATAACTAATTACAGGCATATACGGAATATGCCAACGGATATGCTGATTAGCTTCATATATACGTATAGTTTCTCTTCTCCTTTAGTTTACACTTGTAAGATACAAACAATTTGAGACTAAATAAAAATAAATTCTCTAGTATAGTCTTTTTTTTTAATTTGTCACAAAAAAATTTCAACGAAGAAAATGACTAAAATAAGTTTTATTAAAAATTTTATCCTAGGATTAACTAATCTAGACTTAAGATTTAAAGTTAATGGGTGTGAATTTGGAGATAGAGTTTCAAATTAAAAAAAAAAACCAAAAAATAAATATTAAAAATTAAAAAAAAACTATTTTGGTCATTTTTTTTTAAAGCTATTTTTGTGACAAAAACTTAAAAGACTTATTTGAGAGAATTGTCTTTAAATAAATCAAAACACGGGGAATTCTAATAATAAAAACAGTATAATTACCGTAGGGGAGAAAACATTTTTCTTGAGATATCCAAGCAAGTAGGAGACTTTTCTGCAAATGGATTCAAAGTAAACACTATTGTTTAGCAACTAGCCTTAGAAAATTATATATTAGTGAGTTATCGAAAACAAAAGTTTCTGGTGAAAAGAAGAAAACTCCCCAAGAATTGTGGAAGGAGCTAGAAATAACACAGCTTTTTGAACCTTTGGCTTTAAACGTACCTAGACTATTACGGTCTTATCATATGCTTTTATTCCAGTATTTATACTTTTATTTATTCTTTTTATTTGATTCTTGAATCTAAGAACAAATGGCCAACCAAAGATGTCCATGGTAGAAACTGAATCATTTAAAGACCTTATCATATCAATTTATTTTTGTCAATGATCTTATCGTATCAGATTAAATCAGTACCCTACTGAGATATATATGTTACTTTATTTGATCCATTATAAATAAATTGATACATCAAAAAATTTAATCATTTTTCTTTATTTATTTATTTTTATTTATTGTATTACTATTTTATAATTACCAATCAAAGTCTAATAATTAGAACTCTATTTTGAGTTTTAGAATCTATTATGTCTATTTTATGTCAAATTTGCCTAGTCCTAAACTGGTGTTCATAAGCATTTTTGCCAATCTATACTCAAATTTTGGATATCTACCTGATTATGGTGGTAGCTTTAAAATCATGTGTCACTGTAGCTACATCACTAATTACCCTAAGAAAATTATGTTTTGAAGTGCGAATCAAAATAGTACACAACATTTTATAGAATTTATATCTATATATGCAAAAGTTTGATGGCATTTTGCCATTTTTAGCTTATTTATTACAATTGATATATTTTTATTTTAGTTCTATAAGAACATCTCCAACCCATCTCTATTTCTACCTCTATAATAGCATTTAGAGGCAAAATCACTCCAACTCATTTCTATTTTTGCCTCTAAAATAGAGATTGCTATTTTCTCCTCTATTTATAGAGGAAGAAATAGCATTCCTCTATATTTTGCTCTATATGTAGAGATTACTATTTTAGAGAAATACATTGGAGTAAAACCCACCTCTATTATAGAGTTCCTCTATTTTATAGGTAAAAATAGAGAAATACATTGGAGATGGTCTAACATTGTATATATTATCTTCTATAATATTTTTATATCTTACATTTTATCGAATAATAAGTTTTCCGATTATATATATAATGTATAACCAAGTAATCAAACGATCTTAGTAAAGGTTATTTGAGCTTTAGAAGATGTGAAAGGGCATTTCAATATTTGTTTATAACCTTTTAATTTCTTCAAGAGACGGACGAAGAAATAAATAGACCAATATTAATTTTATCTCTAATATGATGTATATATCAAATAAATTTCCTCAGATTCTCTAACATTGTATATTTGTATTTTGAAGTGTTACTTTATAATCAGTGAGACAAAAGAAACAAAGCAAGAAAGATTCGTACGTACGCATATATTATTTTGCATGATATCAATCACATCTTCTAGATGAACTCTAACCACATGTTCTATGTTCTTCGAATCATAATATATATTAACTATTGCTATTATGCACTACTCAATAGTGTCATGATAATAATATATAGCTCAGTTGCTCTACTTCGAATAAAAGCATAAAGTTACAATTTTTTCATCGAAAAAATGAAATATGAGGAAGTGGTGGGAATATATGCCAACTGTTCTACGGACATTCTTTGGGTATTTATGTATCCAGACATAAGCCTAGATTCTGTGCTATTAAAAGACCGTGGAGGTCTGGCTAATTATATGGGGCAAGGGGTGCGCTCTCCCTAGGTCCATAGCCAATTCTACTATTTTAGGGATTTTCCCATCAATATATTATCATTTTTCCTGTAATATTTTAGAAGATAGTTAATCATAAGAGTAAGTAACTAAGTATTTTCCCAAGGGCGAAAGTTGAGCCGGCGCTAGACCGTGTTATATGATAAAGAAATATATTCCCATTTAGTAATTTACGCACACGAGTTAACAGTTAATTAACTAAAGTATAGTTGTATATGCTCTATATGATGATGAACCAACTTTCACATATAACATATATGGTAAAATTGCAGAATGCCAGAAAAGAAAAACAAGTGTAACAAAAGTGATACATTTTTGAGATTACGATCGGGCCGACCAAATAAAATGTCCTATGACATGCCCAAAAGGTCAAAATCGTGATATGTGCTCAAAACTCGATATCGAGTGGTCCTGGTTAACGAGTGTGAGAGAGACATAGAGGTCTGTTGGCACGAAGCTTCCTATTCCTAAAGATATTATTTAGAGATATACCTGAATAAATTTACAGATGTATATTGGTTTTGGATATACGTACGTATCAGTTTTTGCTTCATACATACAGACGTCTGAAAACAAAACAATACGATTTTTGTTTTTATCAATATAAAAAAGATATTGCAAGGTTAGGCCCAATTATTTCAGTGTGAGACAGGCGCATGCTTATGTTTGATCCGTACCATTAGTCCCTGTTGATGTAGGAATTAGTCGATTTTCTATTACCGATTAACGACAACTCAACGTTTGACTAACAAAAACTAGGTCAATGTATGATAAAACCAAAATTTTGAAAATTCATGTATGAAAATTAAATTTTATACTAGTTGATGTATGTTTTCGCACAGGTGACATGTTTATGTACTGATCGGGACTGTTAACCTTTGTTGATGTAGGAATTGACCGATTTTCCTACATTACCTCCAATCAAATCTCAATGTAAAAAGCAGATTGGGTTAAGTAGACAGGTTGGATAGAAATGAACAAGGCCGGTTTGAGCTTTTTTAACGTGAGTATTTTCCTTTCGCACAAATAATTATGACTTTCTTTTCTCATTATACATTTCTACTCTTAAGAAAAATAACAATATAAAATCTTGTGGATCAACCACCTTTACAAAGTACACGTCTGTAAAATATGTTCATGTTTTGGCCTATCAAAAAAAATTTTGGTCAAAACCATACTTGTCCAAAAATCTAGCATTTAAAAAACCTGTCTATAAATGATTTATTTGTAAAATATATGTACAGAATGTATTAAATGCGGAGAAAGGCTAGCATCTGAAAATGGCGAAAGATCAGGATGCTTCCTTTGGTTCAATGGTATGTCCGTTCAATTTTCATTTTATATGATGCTAGTAAAAACTTCCACTTGTAGATGATTATATACGTCTGCAGAAAGATCGATTGTTCAGAAACTAAAAAAGTAACTTATAATATATTTACGATAATGTTAATAATTAGAGTTACTTTTACTATTTGAAATGTTTTTTTTAGAACTACTATTTTGAGATCTTCTGCCAAATCTTTAGTATTTTAATTTTTTCAGACTTGTCACTTGAACATTTATCCGAATAAAGAACGTATGTATTAATCACAATTCATCTTCGTACGTCAGCAATCCCTCCTCAATTGTATAATGCGAATGAGTATTCGGAACGCAAAGATTATTAGGTGTTTCTATTGTTTGAATGTGTATCAACATTTATTTTGTTTCTTTATCTTTATTTTCTCTTTCTAAAAAAATTATATTATAGTACTATTTATGTAGTAACTATGATATCCTAATCATCTTTACTCCAATAAATATTTAAAGCTTAGATTTTAAAAATCATAAGAAAAGTATAATAGTAAATTACTTATACAAAATTTAACATTATCATTGTAGAAGTTAAATGATAAAATATATAAAATAATATGTAATTCAATTAAATAAATAATATAAATATTTAGACCGATCAATCCGTTTGTGTTCTATTTGGTCTGCTTTATCCGTTTCAGTTTTACTCAAACCGTTTAACTCAATCTATTTTACTATTCGGACCCATAATCGCTCAAAAGTACAATTATTTCTTATTGTCGTGTCATGTGACGAATGTGTAAACTGTTCTTTTTTTCGTGACATAGACTTGACTCTTGAGTGTGTACGTAGTCAACATTTTATATTGCAAAAAAGACGAATAAATGAACTTTCATGTGTGTCTTCCACTGATTTAACAAACTTTCTCACGCCTATACAACCTCTAACTTCAATCATCGGCCAAATCAAACACCTGCTGTCATGTGAACGTATAGTACATCACCCACTTAATAACTTCTTAACCGAATCTAAAACCGAAGTGGATTCCGGTTAGGTTGATGAATTGACAAAAGGGGAAAGGAACAATGGGGAAAAAATGGGGGTGGGTGGGAAGACAGGGAAATCACTATCAACAAAAGGAGAAGCAGAGAAAAGATTTGTGGGGGCAACGGACGAATGCATTACAGTGTGCCTTTGAGACTGACATTTTTGGCAACTCATGCGTGAAGATGTTTCTTCTTTGACCATGATTTTACATATGTATCTATATGTTTAGGGTTCTCGTTTTTTGAGTGTATCAAAGTAACGTTTTCAAACCAAGTGGTGATCCACATATAGTAAGATGGTTGTCTATTGATCGAAGACAAAACTCGAGACACTGATTAGAACATGGTTAATAGCTTTATATGTGATTTTTCATGTACATATTGGAAACCAGAACTATTAGGTAACTATTTCAACAGTTGAGTAGTAGTGTGGTGTTGCGGTATCATACAACATGGAAATTTACTGATGAACTAACGAAAAAAAAATGATATTAAATGTTTATTTCATTTTCTAGTTGTTGTTTTTTCTTTCATAAAAACAAGCAACTTGGGCATTCGATTTAACAAACATAGAGACACTTAGATTTGTGGCGAAGTTAATTTGTTATATAGTGGTTTTTTTATTAGTATCATCACTGCAATGTTATTGTATGAGATATAGACGAAAAAAATGTAATCCAGCATTTGTAAAATTATGCAATACACAAAATAACAACCTTTTGTTGTCTCCGTTTTTTTTTTAAATAGCGATTTTTTAGTATTATGAAGTTTTATTAAATTAATTGACAAAAAATTAAAACAATGTCCATGTACAGTGAAAGAGAGTTTAATATACATTAATACAAATGTAGAATGTGTTTAGAGATTTTAAAACAACACTAAAGATCATAGGCTTCAGTATATAAAGCATTTACTGAAAAATTTAATATTTTCGTAGGGTTAACACATAGCTTTTGAGAAAATTCCAAAAATACGAAAATACTGTTTTAATGCATAGTTGCATCATTCACTAAAATATGATGAATGTCAAAAAGGTTTGAAACCTTTGTTGTCTTTGTTTTTCTAGAGAATAACTATTTTGTAGTGGTTAGTCCACCAATTTAGAGAGTATTATGAAGTTTTACTAAATTAATTGACAAAAAATTAAAATGATGCCCATGTACCATGAAAAAGAGTTTAATATACATTAATACAAATGTAGAATGTTTTTAGAAATTTTAAAACAACACAGATCATATGCTTCAGTATATATAGCATTTACCGAAAATTTAATATTTTCGTACGCGTTAACACATAGATTTTGAGAAAATTCAAAAATATGAAAATACAGTTTTAATGCATAGTTTCATCCTTCACTAAAATATGATGAATGTGAAATATGTTTGGAACCTTTGTTGTCTCCATTTTTTCTAGAGAATAGCGATTTTGTAGTGGTTAGTCCACCAATTTAGGGAGTACTATGAAGTTTTACTAAATTAATTGACAAAAAATAAAATGATGCCCACCATGAAAGAGATTTATATATATATTAATACAAATGTAGAATTATTTTAGAAATTTTAAAACAACACTAGAGATCATAATTTTCAGTATACAAAGCATTTACCAAAAAACTCAATATTTTCGTATGGGTTATAACTCATAGATTTTGAGAAAAATTCAAAAATATAAAAATATTGTTTTAATGCATAGTTTCATCCTTCACTAAGTTATGATGAAGGTCAACGAATTTTGGAACTTTTGTTGTCTCCGTTTCTCTAGAAAATAGCGATTTTATAGTGGTTACTCCACCAATTTAGGGAGTATTATGAAGTTTTACTAAATTAATTGAAAACAAATTAAAATGATGCCCATGTACCATGAAAGAGAGTTTAATATAAATTAATACAAATGTAGAATATGTTTAGAAATTTTAAAACAACACTAAAGATCATAGGCTTCTGTATATAGAGCATTTACTGAAAATTTTAATATTTTCGTAGGGGTTAACACATAGATTTTGAGAACAATTCAAAAAAATATGAAAATATTAATTTAATGCATAATTGCATCTTTCACTAAAATATGATGAATGTGAAAGTGGTTTGGAACCTTTGTTGTCTCTGTTTTTCTAGAGAATAGCCAATTTTTAGAGGTTCGAAAACACTATTTCTAGTGTTTATTCTAAAATACGATAAATATATTTGAATACCTACATAGGATATATCAAACTTGCAAAATTGGTCTTCCGCTTGTCCAGAAAGTTAGTGGATTAGCTAGGCGGGTTAGAGCATGATTATCGGTCGTATATAGGTGGTTTCTTATGATTAAAAGAAAATCAAAAAGACAATTAAAAGGCAAAGACGTCTCTTATTTGGGCTTAAGAAGATACGTATTTTCTTAACACGTGTAGGCAAAATGAGAGGAGAGAGGGGGAGCGTGTATTTGTTTTGTCATTTCTCTCTCTGTCGAAACTGAATCAGCTAGAAATCGTATCGGAGGTCGGAGAAGACGATTCTCGTACTCTCTCCGTCGATCGTCGACATACCGGCGATACTACCTCTCTCCACACCTCCTAACGGAATCCTCTGTCTCTGTGGCTCGTCCGAGAAGGCGAATCTCCCTCTCTCGCCGTGATTCTATTGGAATCAGAAGGTAAATGTATTTATGTGTTTTTCAATCATGCATGTTTAGATTAGACTTGTTCTTGTTCTGATTGCGAGTTGTGTTTGTTTGTAGGTTCAATTCTGCCTCGCGGTGGCTCTCCTCGACCGCTGACGGAGCTCTATGTCTCTCGGTTGCTCTCCGCGACGGCTGATGGAGCTCTCTGTGTGGCGGTGGCTCTCCTCGACGGCTGACGGAGCTCTCTGTCGATGGCTCTCTGCAAATCGCTCAGGTAAAGCTTATGTTTCATGTTCTTCAATCATACATTTCGTAGTTTAAAATATTTTCTTTCAATCTCGTTTTGTTTGTTGCTTTTGATTTAGCTTCTTTGTGGTGAATAATTTTTTTTTTGTTTCTGTCTTTTGTCAATGTCTTGTGCGTGCTGAGATGACGGGATCAAATCGCGTTTGAGGTTAGTGTTTGTTTCTTAATCCTCTTCTGTCTTAGATAAAATAGTTTATGTAATGTGTACTGAAAAGAAATTGCTTCGTAGTCTTTGTTTCTTAATCCTCTTCTGTGTTAGATGAAATACATCTTGATATGTTCGATCTTTCTGTGTTTAGATGGCTGTATCAAGTGTGCTTAAGCAAGGGTCATTTTACAGAGGAATACGCAGCATCACAGGTTAGTCTTTCTCTCTTTCCTCTGGTCCGAAATGTGGTGGCTAAGCTTTTGGTGTGTAATGAGATTGTGTAGCTTCGGTCAGAATGGTTGTTAGGATAATTAATGGTTGCTTTAGTGTTTGGTTACGGTTGTGTCACTGTAATAAATAGAATTAATGGTGTAGTTTGAGTTCTTTGAAATTGAATTGAATTGTTGTTAGTTGTTAGTTGTTTGTTGTTAGATATATGTCTAGTCATTGCAATTGAAGTGTTCTTTCCAGCTTTTTTAAAAAGATCTTTCATCCATTTGCTTGATCTTTTTATAAGCTGTGTCGTTAGTGCCTTCTCCAACAGATGAATGCGCATTCTCGTTCCTTCTCCTCTTTCGCATTCTCCTCTGTCTCCTCTTTCTCCTCTGTCTTCTGTGTCTCCACTCTCTCCTCTTTCTCCTCTGTCTCCACTCTCTCCTCTTTCTCCTCTTTCTCCTCTCTCTCCTCTTTCTCCTCTTTCTCCTCTTTCTCCTCTTTCTCCTCTGTCTCCACTCTCTCCTCTGTCTCCTCTGTCTCCTCTCTCCTTGACTTCGAGGATGGATTTCAATCCATTTCAGGACTCGGCTAATTTTGTTGATCTACTCCATAGTCAACAAAATGTTGTCTTTGGCAGTCAAGGACGTGTTCCACTCTCTTCAACGCAAGTGCCGCCTTCTGGCAGTCAAGGACGTGTTCCACTCTCTTCAACGCAAGTGCCGCCTTTTGGCACTCAAGCCGCAGAGCTTCCAGCAGAGCGTAAGGAAAGAAGGACGTGGATAGTCACAGAGGACATAGTGCTTATTAGCAGCTGGCTCAACACGAGCAAAGACCCTGTCGTAGGGAATGAGCAGAAGTCAGCAACTTTCTGGACAAGAGTTGCAGCATACTTCTCGGCGAGTCCAAAACTTGCTGGATGTGAAAAACGCGACGGGAATCAGTGCAAGCAACGTTGGCACAAGCTGAATGAAGCCGTTTGCAAGTTTTCTGGGGCGTATGAGGCAGCCACAAGAGAGAAAACCAGTGGCATGAATGACAACGACGTCCTAAAACGTGCCCACGAAATCTACTTCAACAACCACCAAAAGAAGTTTGTCCTTGAGCATGCGTGGAACGAGCTTCGCAACGACCAGAAGTGGTGTGATCTCGCTACATCTAAAACTGAAACAAGCTCCAAAAGGAGGAAGTTCGCGGATGGTTCACATTCAGGAGCATGCTCTCACGTCAATGAATGCAATGCTGGTGGAGAAGGAACATCTCGTCCCCCTGGTGTTAAGGCTGCAAAAGCTGGAGGAAAGAAGCCACATGTCGCGGGGGAGGATGTGTGTGATTATCAGCTCATGTGGAGCATCAAGAAGGATGACTTGGCAATGAAGCAACAGCTCTCCAAGATGAGAGTACTTGAGAAGCTTCTTGCCAAGGAAAATCTAGAGGATTATGAAGAAGATCTCAAGAAAAAGATCAGTTTAGAGTTAATGTAACTCTTGGAATAATGTTAACCTTATGTATGTTTCATGTTCTTGGCTTGTAGTTGTTTCATTTTATGTCTTCCTTATGTTTCATGTTTCATGTTATCGGCTTTAGAATGTAGTTGTTTCTAGTTTCATGTTCTCGGCTTTAGAATCTAATTTGTAATGCTTTGCTCTCTTATTTTATAAGCAACTTAATGTTTTGGTGTTTTGTTGAGTTATCTCTTGATGTGGACAATTGTTTTATTTGTTTCAGGTAACAGTAAATAAGAAGCTACATTGGATCATGTCACGGGTTGCATACTATCAGTTCAGAGTGTTGTCTCGGCGTGTGTTGTCTCGGCTTTGTAGGATGTCACGGTTTTAATCTTTTGTATCAGTGTGTCACGGGTTTCAGTTTCAGCTTTTGTATCAGTGTGTCACGGTTTTAATCTTCTGTATCAGTGTGTCACGGGTTGTTCAGTGAATCATATACTTTGTATTTTCATGTGCATCACACAGCCTCATTTTTTATATATATATCAATGTCTCTCTACTTCCAACATCACGCAAACTCATCTACTCTCTATTTCCTCTCTTTTGCTAACACTACCAAACGCACAGTCTCTCTATTCTCTCTATTTCCTCTCTTTCCCATGTTTCTCACTTTGAACACAATTTAAAAAAAAACTCTTAAATCACTTCTATGGCTTCTTCTTCAAATCCAAACACTTTCGATGAATCATGTGATGATACATTTGATGACTTCTTTGATCAAAAATTTGATGAAAAATTTGATGAAAAATTTGATCAATTTTTTGAGCAAGCGTTTGAGAATTTAACTACTCGAGAGGCTCCAAAAAAAAAAAGAAAACCGAAAGTTTATATCGAGAGAAATCGTGAAGAAGGGCATATTCGTTTATGGAATGATTATTTCAGTGATAATCCAACATATCCTGATAATTTATTCCGACGACGTTTTCGAATGAACAAGCCATTGTTCTTGTACATTGTTGATCGACTCTCCAACGAAGTTCCCTATTTTCGGGAAACAAAAGATGGTCTCGGAAGGATTAGTCTCTCTCCTCTTCAAAAGTGTACCGCAGCCATTCGTGTCTTGGCGTATGGTTCTGCAGCTGATGCGGTCGACGAATACCTCCGGCTCGGTGAAACAACCACTCGCTTATGTGTGGAAAATTTTGTGGAAGGAATAATATATTTGTTCGGTAATGAGTACTTAAGAAGACCAACACCAGCTGATCTTCAACGTCTACTTGATGTTGGAGAATATCGTGGATTTCCCGGGATGATAGGAAGCATCGATTGTATGCATTGGGAGTGGAAGAATTGTCCAACCGCTTGGAAAGGGCAATATTCTCGTGGTTCGGGTAAACCAACAATCGTTTTAGAGGCGGTTGCTTCATACGATCTCTGGATATGGCATGCATTTTTCGGACCTCCAGGTACATTAAATGATATCAACGTTCTTGATCGTTCACCTGTTTTTGATGACATAATAAAAGGTGAAGCTCCGAATGTCACTTTCTCTGTCAATGGAAGAGAGTATCATATGGCTTACTATCTTACGGATGGTATTTATCCGAAATGGGCAACTTTTATTCAATCTATTCCTCTACCACAAGGGCCACAAGCGGTCTTATTTGCTCAACATCAAGAAGCAGCCCGAAAAGATGTCGAGCGGGCTTTTGGAGTCCTGCAAGCTCGCTTTGCCATTGTTAAAAATCCAGCGTTGTTTTGGGATAAAGTCAAAATTGGTAAGATTATGAGAGCATGTATCATACTCCATAATATGATAGTAGAAAACGAAAGAGATGGATACTCTCAAAATGATGTTTCAGAATTTCAGCAAGGAGAAGACAACAGAAATTCACATGTCGATCTCACGTATTCTACGGATATCCCTTCAAATATCGCAAACCAGATGGGGGTTCGGATAAGAATTCGTGATAAACAAATGCATCAACAACTGAAAAATGATTTGGTTCAACATTTATGGCATAAATTTGGACCTGGTGAAGACAACAACTGAGCTTGGAAGCTTCTTTTAAATAATTCTTGTTTAATTTAGTAATCTTTGTTTTTATGTTTTAATTATAAAATTTCTATTAATAAAAAAATTTAAATTTTATTTTAAAGAAACCCTTAATAAGAGACTTGCAATGGAGGGGGAAAAAACTCAAAGTTCTTAACCATGTCTCTTACCAAAATTACCTCCTAAAGTATTATTAAAAAAATAATAAGAGACCCATTAGAGTATATGGGATAAAGATGATCTTATGTATTATTATAATATTCATTATACTAAACGTGATCCATCCTAATTCTGACTCGTTGACAAATCAACCTGACTTTATAACACAATACCCATTTATATATTTGTTACGAACAACATGCGGATTCCACATCCGTTGGTCCGACGAATGTAGACACACATTATCTGCCAATTATATATACATGGTATATACATGTGTATTTAAGACTATAAAAATGTGAACATACAAGTACAACACACTATTACCTACATGCATGATTAACAAACGATATGAAAACCTAAGAACACCGCACAGTCATTAAAATTACAATTAAATAACCCGAAGGGTCTAAACTCTACAATCCTCTTTACACAGTGATTATTGCAAAGCTACAATATCATGAATTTATTAATAATTACTCCTTAGGAAGAGAAAATAGTTATTTCATATGAATAGAAAAGTGAGAGATAATCCAAAAATGTGAGAAAGAGAGGGGAAAAAGAAAGCAAAGTTTGAAACGGGCCCCATGACATGTCCTCTAACGTCAACATTATCCTCCATTATTACTATTACTTTCACTCTCTCATCAAACTCACTCAAACCTTTCGTTCTTCTTATTACCTAAATCACCAGATCCATGTATAAAATATAAAAAGACCCCTGAAACCTCAACAACATCTCTCTATCTCTACAATCAACAAGATCATACCATGTCATCTCCTAGAGATAGAGGAAAGAGCTCGATGGAATCATCAGGATCAGAGCCACCGGTGACACCAAGCCGTTACGAGTCACAGAAGAGACGCGACTGGAACACTTTCGGACAGTACTTGAGGAACCAAAGACCGCCACTGCCAATGTCTCACTGCAACTGCAACCACGTGCTTGATTTCCTCAGGTACTTAGACCAGTTCGGTAAGACAAAAGTGCACGTGCCTGGCTGTATGTTCTACGGTCAGCCTGAGCCACCAGCTCCTTGCACATGTCCTCTCAGACAAGCTTGGGGAAGTCTCGACGCTTTGATCGGACGGCTGAGAGCGGCTTACGAGGAGAACGGTGGATCTCCGGAAACAAACCCTTTCGCTAGTGGAGCAATAAGGGTTTATCTCAGGGAGGTTAGGGAGTGTCAGGCCAAAGCTAGAGGGATTCCTTTCAAAAAGAAGAAGAAGAAGCCAACGACGACGGAGATGGGTGGTGGAAGAGAGGACTCTTCTTCTTCATCCGCCTCTCCCTTCGGCTTCTCTTAAGATTCTCATGATCTTGGTGAGACCTTGTGGTAATACATTTCTCCATTAACTATGCTTTTGTTTGATTGAATATATGCATTTGCATTCAATTAAATATATGCATTTAACTTTGTGTCTTGATCTCTTTACTAGAGACTTATGAATCTGTGGTTTCATTAACTAGCTACATACCGCAAATATATATGTTTATATCGTAGAATGCTCCATGTATCAAAACCCTAAGTGGAGAAATAGTTAGGCTTTTGATTTTTGAGAAAATCTTGATTAGATATATATATATATTGTATTGATGTTGGGTTCAGATCAGGGGACCGGATCGTGATTAGATTATAGTTTTGAATGGAAGCAGCTAGATTTTTTTTAATGATCAATCATTTTAGTTTTGGAATGGTAATTAAATACATGAAAACAAGTTTTCAAGTTTCTAGCATATCAAATATTGAATGGATGATATATTGAGTTTTCTAGTTCCAGAAACGAAAAACTATTCTCTAAACCTTGTAAATGCATCATATATTTTTTTACTCTATATGTGTTTGGAATTTGAAGATTCTCTAAGTTATCCTAGAGAATTACTCACTTCAAATTTTGGAAAAAAACATTTGATTCTCCAAAGATGGATTGTTTCGTCATCAACCCCACATACACATATGTAGAGAGAGATACAATGTTTTACCACTGTTGTTTATATAAACAGTAGTTCAAGGAAGTAATGATTGGCTCTTACAATGCATTCTTTTAAAAGATTTGTGAAGATTTTGTTCCCCTTGGATATCAAGGGAGAAATTGATTGAATCTTCTTTTCCCCCTCATTTTATAACCTAAAGAAATCGATTAATAATTAAGAGTTCATGATTGTTCTTAAAGGTTAATAAAGGTTATCTCAGAATAGAAGTTAATACACATATAATACTTTCTTGATCATGCTTTAATTATTGCTATGTGTGTCTTAGGGTAATTATCTCAACATGAACAACCCAATTATATCTTAACATTTTCAGTTTAACCGAATGCTAATCAGTAATCACAATTCAACCAATTGTAAATAAGATCTCAGATTTTAGAGCTTCAACTATGAGATATCAACTAGAGCTTTTATAAAGGCTGTTAAACTGCACAAACATTAGAGTACCTAGTTATGCATTGGTATTTTCTGAGATATAATATAGTATTAGATTTTGTGGGACAGTAAGTTCTCACTGAATCAACGCAAATCATTATTTATTTTCTTTAATATCAGATATACTTTCATCATAGCTATAAATATAAAATTCATATTTATGATCTTTGTCACCACTATACTTTGGAAAAGCCTGAAAGTTTGTTTTGTCCCTCGCAAAGCTTTATAGACTTTGTTCGATGATGCAATATAACATATGTGATACGTCACACAAAACTTAAGTTCATATATCTTGAATTGACATAGCAGTATGAGTTTATATTTAGGTTAATTTTCATTTATACGGCACAAATATGTCACATGATCTGGTATCTAGCTAAACGCATATTAAATGTGTTTTTAACAATTAGTTGATGCTGAAACAACATAGATATTTGCAGGATCAACAGTCTCATAGAAGGATCAAATGTAAAAGAGGCCTCAAATATACCTACTGGCGATCAAGAAGTCAAAGTAAAATGTTATTTTCAGCATAATTTCGGCTTATTTTAACCGATCTTCATCTACTCCTACATTTCCGTAGCAATCGACCGGTTATATAGCTTCATCATCTCTATATTCTCTTATTAAACTCTTTTTATATAAGGAAGTGTATAGATTTTATATACTTAAGACAAGTTTGTTTTAAAAAGAGTTTCTTAAATTTGTTATTTTGAATAGAGGACTAATATTTGATTTGAATGTGTATAAGTAGCTTAGATCCCCATGCTAAGATAAATTAAATTTTCTACAAACCTTTTGTTAATAGTACTCACATTTAAGCCAATAGGACTCAATAGCATTGCTCATATAAAGAAACAAATTTAGTTTTTAATACATGCAAACCTCAAATATGATACGAAGAAGTTAAGATGAATAAATCGACTAATATTATTGTGATTTAAGTTTAAATCAAAGGAAAGCGAATATTAATACAAACTATACAAAAAATTTATATTCTAAAAGACAATTCAGCTGTCACTGTGGGGACGTTGATAGAGGTCTTCTTAGCTTTACCATGTCTTGAGGGGCTTGTCCTTGACGTAGGGAAGAACGTGAAGCAGAGTGGTGTAGCTTTAGAGGCATTGAACTCGAAAGAAGTATTGATAGGTTTGTTATACTTTGAATGTTTTGCTTATAAAAGCGATGATCAAAGATGATGTATACAATTTGCATGTGATGAAATGAAGTGTTAGTCTAAACTCAGTTAAGATATCACATATTCAGAGAAGATAATTTTCTTAGGTTTCTTAGATAGGTCAGTATATGTCTGTCTAAATTAGTATTTTGACTGTCTTGCAATCATGGTTTTGATTCATTGTTTAGGTCTTTTGCTGTTGTTCATTTTTTTTGCCACCACAGGATAGAGATGTTAACCAGAGGAGTCTTTCGCTTCCTGGTGAAGGTTTGTTACAAAAATGCTTAACTCTGAGGAAGCTTTTCATACATTGGAACGGCTCATGAGCATTTCATGAATTTTTGAGGATCCCTAACTTAAGGGACATGTAGCTTAGAGAAGACTGTTATCCAGCGCCTGAGAATGATATGAGCACAGAGATATGAGTTGGTTCTTGTAGTAGATTCTAGGACCATTTGAACAGCCGAAACATCATTGATTGAGACTAACATTGAGTTACTTCCACACCATTTTTACATATGTATTGACTTCAGTTTCTGTTTACTCTGAATGTTATGTTTGTAAAAGAAAAGATCAAAGATGATGTATACAATTTGCAATGATGAATGAATTCATAAATGGAAAAAACCAGTACATTATAACTAGATGAAGATATCACAGATTCAATGAAGAGAATCCTCACAGATCGCTAGATAGGTCAGTAATCTGTGGATAGTTCCGTATTTGCTATAGTTCTTCACACTGATAAGTCCCACTAATAGAATCACCAAGTGTTATCTAAAAACATGTGCTTTGATATCAAATTAAAGTCTATTCAAAGTAAATAAATTTTGTTAAAGAACAAACTAAAAACACATTGTTAAGAAAAGTTCTCATAGACCCTTGAGGTTGAAGATTATACCTCCAAAACCACCAGGATGCAAGCTCGTTCCTGTTCAGTAGAGTGTGTCAGTATTAGTCTATGTTGCTTGATTGATATGGTGTAGATCAACTTAATTAGACATTTATACAAGTTGTAAGGATTTAATTTGTCAAAATGTATTATATGGCCACAAACACATTTTAGAATTAAAAAAGTAAAAAATGTAGTTATTCAGTTAAAAATATTATTTTTTATTTTTTTAGAATCTCACCTAGTTTCTAATGGTTGGAGATGCTTTTAATAGACCACTTAAATTATTTTTATTAATTAAATTATTAAATTGGGTTTATTTTCCAAATAACAAAAAATGGAAATTAGATTCTATAGAGAGGATAAAAAGAGACAAGAAGAGAAGTAAGAGAGAACGAGTAGTTTTGAGTAGTTAGAACATTTTCAACTCCACTTCAAAATTTACAGTAAAATGGAGTGGATTATGCAGTTGTGAACAAAAAAAAAATGTTACTGCATTTATGGGGTAATGCATTTTTTGTTTGTTCACAACTGCATAATCCATAATCCACTCCTAGTGAATTTGTGTTTTTTTTTTTGTTATTAGGGCCAATTTCCTTTATTAAATTATACTAAAATACTATTTTTATTTGTTTAGAACCCCATTTAAGATATTGGAGCGATGGGGGTGATTGCTTCTGATCTATGAGAGCTTTGTTTTTTTTGTTCCTTCTTTAGAATCTCTAATTAATTTTTTTTATAATGTAAATCTTTTACAGCAAAATGGAAGTAAGTTTCAAAACTGTATAACCACTCCGACTGCAACCAAATGAAGCGGAGAAAGGAGACAAATAACGCTTGCGGTGGGACCACAACCACTGTAAACGTTGTCCCAGAGAGCACCCACCATGATGGACCCAGCTGTTTGGCCAATTTCTCCAGCGTTATAGAAATACTTCCCTTCTCAATAAAAAACAATCACTTCTTTTTTTTGCTTAAAGGAAGCTATTATTTATAAGTCGCAAATAATCACTTCTTGGTTCTTCCCTTTTCCGCTTAAAAAAACATATCATGTCCTGTCTTAACCACAACCCATTACAATATCCGTTTCTCTTTTAACATTTAGACCCAAAAAAAAAAAATTATCCGTTTTACTTTGTAACAACAACAAAAATGGTTCTAGTAATAAACGTCAAACTCTCCTAAATATGAATATTCCAAGACATCTGGAAATAACAAAAGAGGAAGAAAAAAGAGATATAAAAATGACATGGACTTGATTATTCCAAGACGAATGTGAAAGCTGAAATTGAATAATGTATAGAGTAGTATTTTTGTAGCATATTTAATGTAAACTGATATACATAAATAAATAGGTACACTAGAAATGGGGTAAGTGTCAGTTCGATAGATGGTGAAATGCCAAAGACACCCGATTTTGTTGTTGTAAATCTCAATCCCAAGAAACCAAACACCCTCTTCGTCCCCTCCTTGGAAACATGTTATCTACGTCTCTTTTCTTTGCTTATTAGTACATCTTTTAAAACATTCACAAATCCCTTATAAGCCACCAAATAATTGCCTCTAATTTTGTTAATTCATTTTCAACGCTTTCTCAGCGACATCTCTTAAAACATTCACAAATGTTAATTCATTTCCTCAATCCACCAAATAATTGCCTCTAGTTTTGCTACTACTAAAAAAAAGGAATCAAGTCTCCAATTCATTAAAGTTAGAGCAACTCCATTGGTGAACCTCTTAAGAGAGGTTCTTAGCAATTTTTATTTTTTTTTAATTAATTTTGTAAAGTTAAGGATTTCCAATTTTTTGGGTGTCTATTGGTGAACTCCAAAGTGAGGTTCTTAGGAATAAATTAATATTATTTAATTTATGAAAAAAAAAGTTATGTTTATTGAAAAAAATATAAAACATACAATAATTATGATTGTTGGTTACCAAATTTTGCAAATATATTCTCAATTAAATCGGTCTTCAATCGTTGATGTTTCCTTTGGTCGCGAAGTTCACTCCGAATGGCAAGTATATTACCAAGATTTGAAGGCATGTTTGTAGAGAACGAGAAATCTACCTCTGAACTTTTGCTTGTTTCTCCTTCTACGAATTCAGATATATCGTATCGAATGTATCCATCTCGTTCTTCTTCCACTATCATATTGTGTAATATGATACATGCTCTGATAATGTTGCTGATTTTTTCAATCGCGTCGAATAACTATTTTTTTTCTTCTCTCAACGAAACTAGGGGAAAAGTAGTTGCCACGTACTTTAGAGCTCACCCCTTAAAATTGTTATTTAAGAGGCACCTCTAACCATCTCACTTAATTATATTATTTATTAAATCAAAAGTGGGTAAGAGGCTTGCTTATGAACTCCTTATAAACCAGCGATGGAGATGATCTTAGATATTGTTTCTTTTACTTTTGCTTGTATTTTTTATAAGGAGTGGGGACCTACAAAAGTGCCACGTGGACACCATGCCTGATAGATATGCATGTAGATCTTATGAGCAAGTAGTAGATTAGATCCTGCATTGTACGAACCACTTCACTATCTCTTACTAGAGTATTAGAGTATCTATTTGATCACGATCGATCTCATCCATCATCGATGTATCTATACATATCATCATCGGTGTATGCATGTAGAGAGGGGCACATGGGAATGGGACATTGAAAGATGGAGATTTTCATGTGAGAGCACATGTCATGTGCTTCTTTCTCTCTCTCTCTAATTTGCCTTCTCTTTGGGCTTTCTGTGTAGGTCCCCTATTCTTCACTCCCTTGTTCTTATGCACATGCCGAAACGGGTCATTCTCCTTCTTATCCCCTCCCCCTCACCCACTGCCTTCTCGCGCGTGGTCTTTCTTCTAATCTTATAATGGTCTCGTCCGTACTACCCTGCGTAGTTACTACTACTACAACTTGCTAGGATTAGGATTTGTCCTCGTCTGACTTACTTTCTGGACAATTTATAATAGTTTTCTCGATTCAAGTTTACATAATTATAACCCTAAAATTTTGTTAAGAGTTCAGAAAAGGTGAGAAATAAGTTATGGTATACACAAAAATGCCACTTTATAAACTAATACTCCATCTTTTATGGTTGGTATATGATAAAATGCCACTTTACTGCAACTTTACCGGTCTGTAAGCAGCAATACATAATCCTATACAATAGAAAGTTAATGCTTGAGGATTTACTAGATACAAAGTTAATACTTCTAGCTCTAAACAAGATACGCAGTTATCAAACAAACAAAATCCAATTTAGCTGTGAACATGATCCACTTAAGTGAGTGACATGGCCACTAACGTCTAAATTTGTCGACATGGCGCGTGAAAAACCAAGTCTCTTTTGCAAGATCCAAATCTATGTATAACCCAAGTAAGAAAAAAAAATAACCCCCACAATCCGAAACACGAGGATAATATATAGTACTAAAAAAAATACAACTGGACCAGCTTTGATGGTAACATTTACCATTTCTCATTTACTAAATATAGAGTTCTTAAATCGAATTTCAGTTTTACATCGTATTTCTAGACCAACCAAACCGAAACTCATTCATAACCGAACGTTACACTAAAGTAAGAAAAAAAAGAATGGAACATGGAGCGTAAGAAATTCAACCAAAATAGTATTATCTCTAAACTTAACTCATTTACTACTTTAAAATCCAATCGATTCATGGTAAACCAGAGTAAAGCGAGATTGAACCGGCCACACTTTATTACAGTTACCATTTTATCCAATAACTCCATCATTACTCTTATATATATCAAACATACACACGTACACTTTCCATCTCTCAACAACATCATTCCTCTCTCTCTCTCTCTCTCTCTCTTACGAGTTACAACTTACAATGGAGAAAACTCTAGCAACTCCTGACACTACTAGATCTCTTTCACCGTCATGCTCAGTGGCCGTTGAATCACCTGCCGCTGGTTTTGAGCGCAGAACCAAACGGAGACTTTCGCAGACTAAGGCAAGCGTCTGTGTGTCCGGTGAAGAAGATGAAGATGAGGAAGAGGTAAAAGAGAAGATTGAGGCGTTGCAGAGGATTATTCCAGGAGGAACGGCGCTTGGTGTGGACGCGCTCTTCGAAGAGACAGCTGGTTACATAATGTCTCTACAATGTCAGATCAAGACCATTAAAGTCCTCACTTCATTTCTCCAACGCTTAGATAAACAAGATATGAAGTTCGGAGGTTGAAGATAATGATGACACCCAAAGATTGTTCTTCCTTTCGATTAAAAAGTGTTTTTTATTATTTAGTTTCATTTTAACTCTTTTAGCTTCTATCTATATATGGGAAAAGAGATCTCAGCATTTTTTTTCTTTGAAATCTTTTTCTTTATGAAGACTTAAAATCAAAGTTCTGATTTATTTAAGCCGGTTCGCAGTTATGAAAGACTACTAATTGCGATATATATAAGAAAGTTACTATTAATGTAGTGTGTATAGTTATATAACTTACTAACTAGATAGTAACCCGCGTTTTGCGCGGAATAAGATGTCTATATTAATGTTAAAATTATATATTATGATTATGTATAACATCAGGTATATTTTAAGCGATAGAACTAAAGGTATGATTGTTATCAGGGATGAAGCGAGAGACTTTTTATAATGGTTGTACTAATATTAAAATTTGATATATGGTGTTTGCAAGTTTCAGAAGAAGCTTTGAAAAATAATTTTTTTTTATATTTCGTCTATCACGTTATAGTAGTTACGGACTTAGGGATTTAACAAATAACATAAAAGTGTTCGTTGAGAAACGTGTAGATGGTATGAAGTTCTTTTAAAGGAATGTTAGTGTGAACGCATTAAATTCATTATTTTGGTGAGAAACGTTCTCTGCGTGACACCTAAACGTTTTACTAAATAAAAGTTTCTCGTGAAGCCACGTCACCACGTCGCAATCCTTACCATAACTTTTAAGGTAAGTTTTAAAAATGCTTCTCCTTTAATATATAGGGGATATTTACTTGGAGGCCATATAGATATTAAATTGAATCACGAGGTAGCACTTGCATTTGAGATTTGACATTAATGATATTGAGCAAGTAATGGCATACCTCTGGCCCAATTTTTAATTTCGGGTGAGCTCCATGGTCACATGCTATATAACAAAGAGAACCATTTCCAACGTCGGTAGATATTTGTTTAAGTTTAAGATGAACACATTGCATTCGAGATCCATAATACAAATAGTCCAACTGTCAAAGGACCGAGTTCATGTGTTATATTCATTTTACACAATACAAGACAAATCTATTTATTCGTCTAAGTAGTCACTACTCACTAGAGCTACCATCTACACACAATTCATAAAATCAACCGCGTCCCTTAAAATAAAAAAGCCGTTTAGTAGTCATTATTTTGAAGAAGAAAAAAACATATAGCTGACATTAAATGAAGCTGTTACATATATTAATGTAACTATATTCTTCAAACTCCTTAAACTCACTTACTTAATGGATATTTAAAGTAACTTGTAGTAAATCATATCACTCTGTTCTGTTCTGAAATGTAAAATATTTAAAATAATTTTTATGTTTCAATATATAAGATGTTCTCATCTTTTTAGGTAATTTTCAGTTTATCAAAAACTTTGTACCCAATCAAATTTAATAGTTTTATTTTCTAATTGGTTGAATAGTTTTTAGTTTATATAATTTTAATGATATTTTTAGGTAAAAAATAATTTTTTTAATAAGTGTGTACTACCCAAAACATCTTTAGGAACAAATGGAGTATAAAATCACAAAAAATTAAGTTGTAAATCATTAATGGTACATTTTAATCCTCTACTAAAAAGTCATTGACGTCATTCTCTAGTTTATAATCCCCATCCTACAAGACTAGAAGGCTACGACTCCATACGATTTGCTTTAGCCATGTCCTACTATAGTTCACGGATATTTAAAGTAAGTTATAATAATAAATCATACTAGTATAAAACTACACAAAAAGTTGTAAATCATGAATTTTAACTTTTAATCATTTACTACTAAAACTATCATTAATAAGGCTACGACTTGCTTTAGCCATGTCTTAATGGGCTTAATACATATGGGCCTGGGCCCATAGTAGATCATCGATATTACTCAATACTCCTCCATTGCGCGAACATTGTTCACAGATCAGTGTCAATGGCGGACGATCGGGCTGAGAAGGAGATGGTCAACGCTGATCACGGAATCGATGAGCTGGAGAAGAAGAATCACGAATTGAAACGGGAGAATCTGGAATTGAAGGAGAAGGCTGAGAGATTGACCGGAGAAATCGAGGAGATGAGAGCCGTGGAGGCGGAGATGAAGCAGAGCTTCGAAGAGATGGAGACGGAGATCGAGCAGTTAGAGGAAGAGAAGAAGGGGTTAGAATCTATATCGGCCCGAGCCGTGGAGCTCGAGGGCGAGGTGGCGAAGATCCACGAAGATCTCGTCAACGCGTTGAGAGACGGAGACGAGAGGGAGGTAGCGGCGGCGGAGCTGAAGAAGGAGTTTATGGAGAAAGTTGAGAGCTTTGAGAGGTTTGAGAAGGAAGCGGAGGGTTTGAGGAAAGCGAGAGGCGAGGGTGAGAAGAAAGGGAGGGACTTGGAGAGGAAAGTTGGGGTTTTGGAAGTGAGGTTGATGGAGGAGAGGAGCAAGAAGGTTAGAGCAGAGGAGGAGATGAGGGAGAAGGGTAATCAGAAAGAGGGGGAGATCGAGGGGTTGAAGAGGAAAGTCTCCGACTTTGAGATGGGTTTGGTGAAGGGTGTGCTGGAGATGGAGAGTTGCGAGTTCGAGAAGAAGCGGGCGGAGGAAGCTTTGAGTGAATTAAAGAAGAGGGAGATGGAGTTGGAGGTGAGGAAGGAGGAGTTGTTGAAGAAGGTTGGAGAAGGTGAGAAGACGCTGCTTGTGTTGAACGAGAGGATCATGGAGGAGCCTACTACTAATGGAGTTAGAGACATAAAGGATTGTGACCAAGAATGTTTACAGTTGCAGTGGCCAGTGGTTGCTGCTGGTTCGGTGGGAGCTTTGGGTTTGGTAGCAGCGACAGTGTTTGTTGTATGCTACTCAAAACGGACTTGATTCAGTAATATTGAGGAGCTGAAGAGTGAAGACCATAACTTTTTTTGCAGTTCTGCATTCATATAGGTGCCCCATAACTTTTTGGTCTCTGAGTTTGTGATGTTTTTGTTTACTTGATATTTTTTGTTTGTTTGAGATGATTGATTAATCTTTGGCTTTTAGGCTATGAATGCATTTGATATCGCTTTGTCATCACAACTAGCTGTTTTTTTCTTATTGTTAACTGAATTACAAAGATAGACTTGTTGCTAATAGATTGTTTGACAGTACAGAACATGAACAACATACTATTATAAACCATGATGTGATCATGTGATGGTTACTAGAACATGTCACGTGTCTAATTTCTATGAACATGTGGCTCTGAGCTCTGGGTGTAGTGCATAGTGCTTATGTTTCTATTCCTTATTTTCTGTAAATATATATTCATTGCAGATTAGGATTAGGTACCAGATCACAATCTTGGTTTTCTCTAGGTCAACTTTTTTTTGTCGTACCTGTATTCTATGGATCATCAGCCCGGAGAAGCTCAAGGAGTCCGCAGCAGCTCCTCCACGAAGTTAGTTGCTGCACGGGTTGGTTAAGGCGCAGTAGAGGCATCTGCAAAACAATATAAATGGCTAGTGTCTTAGTAAACAAACGAGAATAGCTAACTGATTGTTGCGTATATAGAGAGAGATGTGTTATTTGCTTGTTTAGGGTTGAGTTAACCTGGTTTTCATCTTTAGGTAGATGAGATTCATCTTGATGGGTTTCTGGTTCTTCCACATGAGCTGAAACAGGTAAGGACCCGTCAAAGTAATAACTGGAAAGGTCAGAGTCACTGGATGAGTCAACACTATCCTCTTTTGAATCTGATGATGACCTTACTCCTTCAAGTATTACAGAAATATCCAAATCCTCTGCGCCTGGACCGGCGATCTCGCTGGTATCAGTCATACTATGAAACTCTACGTTTGTTTGTTCTGTTTCAGCAGGAGTGTCTTCAGGGAACTGTAGTACCATCTCTTCAGATTTGTTCGGATATGGAAAGTTGTTAGTCTTGGCTACCTTTGGTCTCAGGCTGCTACTACGTCTAAAAAGCTCTAGAACCTCCTCGTCTTCCATTTCATACTCACTGACATCATGATCTTCAAAGTTAGCCGTCTGTGAGTTAGATGGATCCGTGGAGCCTTCTTCTGTGATCCTTTCATCTTCCTTAACATTCCTCGTCTCCTCAGTTGAGTTGCTTGCTTCTCCAATGGTCTTCTCGTCTTCACCTACTTTTTCCATCTCTCTTCTGGTATGCTTCAGCTCTCTCTCTCTTTCCTTCTTTGTTCTGTTTCTGCGTTCACAAACTCAAGCTATCTAGAAGGTCGCTTCATATGTTTAGTTGCAACGTCATCGTTCAAACAACGAATGCAAAGTACCAAACACAGACTAAAACCAAAGAAGAAGATAAACAAGATAAAAAAAGTAAAAAAATATTGGGGAAGTTTGAAGAGTAGGTGAGAGGACAAAAGGAATGGCTGATGGAATAAAGTAGCAGATGTTCACACACTTGTTTTGACTAGTTGGTTCAAAGGCAGACATCAACTTTTAGAAACAGAGCACAAGAGAAAACACATCAGAGGACATCTCTTTTCACTATGATCATATCGGTCTAGACAATAAATTGGAATAAAATTTTGCAGGTTAGGAAGGTAGATAGAAATGATCTGTGGATAAATTTTGCAGGTTAGCATTTACACATGTGGTACTTTTGCGAGTTACAAGGAAATGTTATGAAAAGCATGTAGTCTCATTCATTTTCTTTTCTATTCATTATATCATAATGACACCTTGGGAGAGATTTTTATTGGCATTCCTAGTGATGGTAACGGAAGAGGATCCATGCTGATTGTCTCATCAGGATAGACCAAGGACCAATCATAACTTGTCACAACAAAATGCAAGAAAACGAGGATGCTGACTTTTGCTAGCTGGTGACCTGCACAAAGCCTTGGCCCTCCTCCAAATGGAAGATATGTATATGCTTGTACCGCCTTATCAAACCTTGAAGGATTAAAACTCATTGGATCTTCAAAAATCTCAGGATTGTAATGAGTTCCATAAGTTGTCCAAAGTACCTGCACTCGAAAACAAAGTATTACATTAGTATTTATTTATTGATTTAAAAACTGAAAATGATCTATAGAGATGATGCTGCTTCACCTTCCAGCCTTTTGGGATTGTGAATCCTCCATAGTTGATATCAACAACTGCTTTTCTGAAAGAACCAAAGATTGGAGGAGATAAGCGCATTGTTTCACGAACAACTTGCCAGCTATACTTCATCTTCTTCACATCTTCAACCGTAAGGTACTCTCCTTCCCCTTTGTTTGCTTTTATTTGAACATGTTCTGAGATGAAATCAAGAGAGTTGAGTATGAGTTTTTTTTTTTTGTTGCTGAATTATGTTTTGTTTGTTACCTTTAAGGAGAGTGTGAAGGCAAGTTGGATGCTGAGCCAACATCTTGAAAGTCATAGCCATGGCGTAAGAGGTTGTGTCATGAGCTGCAAACACTAGCAAAACCATGTTATCTACAACCTCTTCTTCTGTTATCTCGCCTTTGATCAGCCCTTGTACTAGCCTTGAGAAGAGTGTTGTGTTTGGTCTCTCACCACCTTCTTCTTGTTCCATTTCTCTTCTCTTCTCTCTAACCTTCTCAACTAGCAATGTCTCAATCTCTACCCTAGCTTTCTTCGCTCTAGCAAACCTAGAACAAGGAAACTCAACAGGCAAAGCGAAAACTCCTTCTAGAACCCTCTCAAATATCTCTAACATCCCAAGCTCTACTTTGATCCCATACAAACACTCAAAGACCACAGTAAAGGTTAGAGCCTTTGTTGAGCGGTAGAGACTAATCTCTTCCTTGCCTCGCCATTGGGTGTCAAGATGAGACCGGACAGTGTCACATAGGTTAGGTAATAAGGACTCTAACCCATTGTAGCTAAGGCTATTAGCTACAATCCCTCTAAGGACTCTATGCTTCTCGCCTTGCTTAGCCATGATGCAGTTCATACCCATTAGCTGAACAGAAGAAGAAGGCCATGAGCTCACCACTAAGCTAAACTCGTTAGATAGTATTAGCCTGTTGGCTTCAGCTCCATTGACTACTATTGTTGGTGATCCCATGATTTTTGTCTTGAAGAGGTTGCCATGTTTGATGATTCTTGGATTCACGAAATCTTCAAACACTCTGTTGTTTTTCTGAGCTTTGTAGAACTCCATTGTTTCACCTATCCATGGAAGCCCCATTTCTCCGGGGGGAAGCTTCTTCTTGGGCTGCTGCAGCTTCTTTGATCTGAACTTGTGCTGTTTCTTGCGGAAGAAGAAAAGTGTGCTGGAGATTGTTGCAGCTATGCATAGGAAGATCCATGAGAGAAGGAAGTTTGGTTCTAGAGCCATTTTGTTTTCGTTGGTTACTTAATTAACCAATTGTTAATAATCAAGTTTTGCAAAAATCTGGATTATGAGCTGAGTATTTATAAGTGAAGATTTTTTTTGTGAATATTAAGGTCAAACCAAGTGATATTATTCTATTTTTTTTCTCTTTGTTTTTAGACTTTTTATTCTTCTTTGGGGGTGGCTCTGACACATGATTGATCTTCAAGATACAGTTCCTTAAGCGCTCAGGCTGCACTATCTTTTTCATTTTTAATACAACAGACGGTGACACTAAACATGTTATGCAGCTGCATATACACATGTATTAAGGTGATTATGGAATTAAATATGAATATAACTCCTGTTTCATTATATAATAGAAATCATTATTGAAGTAATAGTTTTTTTTTTGTAACTGAGGCTTTCAAATTGAAGTAATAGTTACCCTATCGAAATTGGTCTGGCTCATTTTCTCTATAGACCAAAGTAGTAAATCTTCAAAGAAACTAGTATTTCCATAGCATGTAGTATGTTCTTACATTAAACAGAAAATTTTGATAAATAAATCCAATACTTTTCCTGAGCAAAAAAAAAGAAAAAAGAAAATAGAAGAGAAAATGTTATATACTGACAGTATCAAAGAACGGCTAGTTGGTGGGAAAAAAAATTATTGCTAAAACATTGCTAGATTTATTGGTCTATGCCATATGGAAATAATGTATCTTCGCATCTCTAAAAATTTAGCAATTCATCTTTGTAGATCTACTATATATGTGTATTATCTATCTACAAATAATTTAGATCTAAATATATTAGTTAAATTTACAATACAACTTACAAAATTATTTCTTAACAACTAAACAACTATAGGTTGACTTTTTAATGTATTTTCTTGTTTTTATTGAATTTTGAGTGAGACAGAAAGAGAGACAGAAAGAGAGACAGTTGCATGTGCTTGGGAGTTGGAATATGCTATAACCAAGACTGTGAATGAATGTATAACATATGAATCTGATCCGCATAATCTCCCTCTTAAATAATTTCATAATATTTTATATTCATGTGTTCATAATAATAGCACAGTATAGTTTAAACACACTTGCTGACGAAATGTTCCATTAGATTTATAGCATTACTGGGAAAATGAGATTATACGCGAATCCCTAAAGATCTGCTGTGGCCGGCTGCTTCTGTTATGTCCAAGTTACGTTGCAAACTGCGCGGGTTAATCGAATTATTCATCACATTTTAAGGTTTCTAGTACGTGCATAAGATTAGTTCTTTGTGTACACTTTAGGGAGTTTATCACGCTCGAACGTTACATTATTCTCAAACTGATAAACTGTATGTACATTATTGGTTGATTCTTGAAATTTAAGCACTTAATTTTTCTTGGCATTGTTCATGCATCTAAGATAAAATTATATGTTTGATAGGAGAAAGGATAGTTTAGAATAAGTAAATAACGAATAACTGGTTAGGAAGTCGCTTTTAAGAGATTCCTTCTTAATATATAGTGCATGTATGAGCAATATCAAAAGAATTTAAAAGGGTTTCCTAACCTTGTAGCGGCACTAAGCATATATAATCAGAGCCGTGCTCACCCTTGTTGAAAAAAAGCAACTGCCTTGGACACCCATTTTTCATTTAAAATTTAGGGCTTCATTTTTACTAAATATACATTCACTTAGGTTTTTATGGAATGCATAACTACAAATTTTATGAAATATTGTTAGAGGTGATTATGTTCATGTATATATTCCATATAAATATATGTTCCTTTACAAAAAAAATATCTTAGATTTCATTTATCGATTTTGTTGAATGCATTTTTATGATTTTCTGCATTTTGTTCTTAATTCATTAATTTAAAATTTAGTTCATATTTTTATAAATATAATTATATGATTTATATGAGTTACAGTAGGATTGAGAAATTTACAAAATATACTTAAAATCTGAAAGTTCAGTATAAAACAAAAAAATGAAATATGATAATAAATATTTATAATAGTATTTTTAAACACCAAAAATCAGAAAATAATTATAGAAAATGAATTTTGCTAAAATTTTAACCTTTCTATAATTATTTTATTTTGATTTTTGTAAAGAGTTATTCTTGACTTAGGCCCCTCAAATGGTAGGCACAGCACTGTATATGATGCTACTTTACGTCGTCGGTTTGCAGAACAAAGTAATTAACATTAAAAAAAAAACTAAATAAGAAAGAGTCTTAGTTGAATTATTCACATTAGGCGATTATCTTAAGCTGTGATTTGTCTTGTAAACTATTATTAGAAGAGTAGGAGCCGCAAGAAAAGGTGATGATGATGATGATGGTTGACATTGACAACAACAATTATACAACGTTATGATGGTCGACAATCATCATCAACGGTATTGTTATATCTATGATCAGTTAGCAAACCCTACTAAAATTACATATTTAATATTTCAAAACGTTTTACTCGAAAAATGCAATTATAACTTCAGCATACAGGTAGGCACAAACACAATATATTATTTGCATGTGTATATTATAAGTATATAGACTTTGATTCCTTGAATGGTCGGGGATTTAATTTAGTATTTAGTACGTTTGGTTAGTTGGATCGCTTTGAACGCTTCGAGTTAAACTGGTCTGTATGTGTGTTGCTGCCCTAGTTTTTGGAGTGATTCAGATTGAACCGTTCTAACCATTAGTGGAAATCACCAAACTGTATCCTATCAAAGTTGATTTTACCATTTGCCATTTCTGATGGATTACACCGCTTTAACTACATCGACATACGGGGAGATGCTTGTTTCGCACAATAACTCAGTTACATTTCTATTGCTTTGGCCTATGAGTCAACTAATGCATACACATTACAAGTCTGAAGTCTTCTAAGCCTAATACAATAAGAGAAGAAGATAAGTATGCGAGTATATTCTGTATTTATCCTAATAAAGAAACAAATCATCTACCGTATAAGACATCTCTAAGTGTCAACGGACTTGAAATGATATACCAACTAACAGACTTTCAAATGTCACTTCTTGGCTCTTGCGTATATTTCTCAAAACCGGAATATTTAGTTAGTATTGGAAATGTAAATGATGATTTTATTTTAGTTTATTTTCAAAGTTACACATGTCATACCGTAACATCACAATGGGATAATGTTTATTCACGTGGTGTCTAGTGTTTAAGTGGGTGAAGGACGCTAATCATGAGTTTTACTAACAAACCCGTAATTCCCATGGCCCTAATCAAAATATGTCGGACGCGACAATATATATTGTGTCCGGGTCCTTAGTTAAGCCATTTGCTTTGGGAACTAGCTCCTAAATTCAATTCAGTCATGAAAGAAGAGCATTCAACCAATAAATTTCAAAATAAATATATGTAGGTAATTAGAAAAGCAATCACTAATTTAAATATCAAATGGCATTAGCGGAAAAACAGTTTGTCGTTTGTTAATCTAAAGTGAATAGAAGAAAAAAACAATCGATGTTGTAGATGGGTTTGAACTGAAATGGTGGAAAAGTGGTTGAGTAGAGTTTTATGAGTTCACCACCATAATAATAAGAAAATAATCCCAAATGCAAACTCCAAATAACTTCAAATATAAAAACAAGTCCTAACAAATTAATCAGATCACAATAGTAAAAGAAAATGCAGAAGCCAGCGAGCCTATACAGTAAGAGAAGTGAATTATTTTGTGAAGCATCAACATAAATGGTTATAATTCTCAGACCCACCTAAACCTACACATTTTTACTACAATTTTTATCTTTCGTTTTTCTTTTGTTTTTCATATTTTTCAGTCTCTAATCAATTTTTTTTCATCTCCTCTTATTTCTTCTTGTGGGTCCTCTTCTCCCTGACCAGTGACCTCTGTGCATCTCCACGTTTTACTAATAGCTTTGCTGTATCTACTGTTACCACTCTTATTGTTACTCAAACTTAAATGTCACTTAAATGCAAACTATATATTTAGGTGAAAACCAAATCAAATAGCAATAAAAAACCACTAAGCACACCAATGATTTATGTCCTGTCCACAAGTCGAGAAGAGTCAAGTGACCTTAGCTTGACTTCTCTTTTAACGTCAGGCGACTACTAATTTAAGTATCTCCTTAACTAAATCTTAGAGAAGCACAAAGACAAAGGGTCTACGTTAAGTCTACCTAGATTCTTGATTAGAGGCTTGCCCTACATTGTAATCACTCATAAGAGTGGAAACTTACTTGGGATTAATTAGCTTCACATGATACCAGAGCTAGCTTGCATTTTCAGATACAAATGTGAAAGGTGTCATGCAATAAAACATAAGCAAATGTGCAAAAAAAAAGAAAACATAAGCAACGTACTGAGTTTAATGAAATGAAAACGTAAACAGTAATACGGATAGCGAGTTAAATCATTCATATGGGAGACAGCTTCTCATACGCGTCCATGCCTTTGCATGAAAAATTAATTTTGACTCTTCTTTCTAGTATTTTTTTGTTTTCTTGTTTTAATTACGATTCAGAATTCCAAGTGTTATTGCAATCACCAGGGGTAATAAATGGGATAGTATAAATGCACCTGCAACATATCAACTAACCACACACAACTCCACCTGTTTGTATTTACTTCAAAAACATCCAAAAACCCTTTTTTGATAAGTAATTCAAAAACCCTTTGCATTTTTTTTTTAAAAAACCCTTGGCTTCCCTCTAATTATAAATCCTAGTTTCCGGTTTCATTCTACCACACAACACCATTTGCACAAACACTTCTGCTTTCTCTTTGTTTTTAAAATGAGAGGGATGAAGAGTCTTACCATTTGGGCTATCTTTGCTGCTGTACTCTCCCAGCAGCTCTTTGCTTCTGTTGCTTCCATAAAGTTTGAGGATGAGAAAACATACTACTCTCCTCCTGACCCAAATGCAGGATCTCCTCCCTCTGGTAAGCAAAAAGAAAAGAACACAGAGACACATGCACTCCCAAATTTGTATGCATTGATAAGAATCTTGATTTTAGTATTTTTACTTGACTGATCATTGTTATTGTGTGACATGCAGGAACTCCTCCATCACACGGAGGATACACTCCAACCCCTTCAACTCCATCACATACCCCTCCTTCTAACTGTGGAAGTCCACCTTACGACCCAAGTCCTCCATCTCACACTCCAACTCCTTCTACTCCATCTCACACTCCTTCAACTCCATCTCACACTCCCTCAACTCCTTCTCATACTCCAACTCCTTCGACTCCATCTCACACACCAACTCCATCACACACTAGTCCTCCTTGCCACTGTGGAACTCCACCTTCACACCCTTCCACACCTTCACGGCCTTCAAGGCCTTCACACCCATCCAGGCCTTCACGCCCTTCCACGCCTTCAAATCCTCCTTCTGGTGGATACTACTCATCTCCTCCACCAAGTACTCCTGTCGTTGTGACTCCACCAACACCCATTGTTGACCCAGGCACACCCAGTACTGGAGGAACCCCTCCTTCTTCTGGTGGATATTACTCATCTCCTCCACCAAGTACTCCAGTCGTTGAGACTCCACCAACACCTATTGTTGACCCAGGCACACCCATCGTTGGAGAAACCCCACCAACTCCTTCTTCTGGTGGATATTACTCATCTCCTCCACCAAGTACTCCAGTCATTGAGACTCCACCAACACCCATTGTTGACCCAGGCACACCCATCATTGGAGGAACCCCACCAACTCCTTTTATTGACCCTGGCACTCCTGGAACCCCCTTCCTTCCTGCTCCTTTTCCACCAATCACTGGAACATGCGAGTAAGTAACAAACATTCCTCTCTAAAATACAATACAATATGGTTTCACATTTGAGTTTTGTTATCTTTGTGCAGTTACTGGAGAAACCACCCTACGTTGATTTGGGGTCTTCTTGGCTGGTGGGGAACTGTTGGAGGAGCTTTTGGTGCAGTCAGTATTCCCAGTAGCATTCCAGGGTTTGATCCTCACATGAACCTTCTTCAGGCTCTTTCCAACACCCGCACAGATGCCATTGGATCTCTCTACCGTGAAGGCACAGCGTCTTGGTTAAACTCAATGGTCAACAATCAGTTCCCTTTCACAACCTCTCAAGTCAGAGACCAGTTTCTGGCAGGACTTTCCTCAACCAAGGCAGCCACAAAACAGGCCCAGACCTTCAAGCTTGCCAATGAAGGTCGTCTTAAGCCTAGAATCTGAAAAGAAGAGAGTTTCATTTCTCAGTTGTTTCTTGGTTTGCATTAAAACAATCTTAGTTAATTATCCTATGCAGTGTGTGCTCAGTATAGTTTTAAGTGTCCTATAGCTTCTAGTAGTCTTTATGATGGATACTACTTTATATTTGATGATGTTGCTGTTTTATTTTTTTCCTTGATCTTGAATAATAATGTAGTAGTTCCCCTGTTTCTCAACCACTGTTCAAGAACGTCCAGAGAAATGTATCCCATGCAAATAAACCTGAAAAAGACATAAACATTTCATTTTTGAAAGATACTAACACGAAGAAGAAACTATAAATAGGATCACAAACATTAATATCAAAAGAGACTGGTAGAAAAGAGAAACTCATCATACTTCATACATAAACAAAGGTACAAGAAAAAGTCAAAAAGTCAAAATATATATAGACTGAAATGCCTACAGAGCAACACATGTCATACTCGCTCCATTAAGTTCTTCATGAGCATTTATATTTTTAATCAGGCCTAAGAGATTTGTCTCGCAAACAAGTCCATGAGACATTAAGATATAGTAGCATTAAAGAAGGGCAGTAGTACATCAGAGATGTGCTGTTGCTGTAATAAACTCGTGGAGTAAATTTTGCAAGCTGGTTCCTCCATGCATTCAAGTTACAAACCCCAAGTTCTACCAAACCAATGAATAAATATCTCGCTACTAATGTAGTAAGAAATTGCATTAATGATATTGAGTTAGTGTTCATGGTTATGAGGAGTAAGCATGTTTTGGAATATCTCTAATCCCAAGCTTTTCTTTGTTCAAGGCTCTTCATACTTATTGGCTGATGCTAACTTATTAATAATCTCCCAACACAATCCATATGAAAGAAAAACTGATAATAATTAATGATCTCTGCATTTCTAAGGATATGAGAAATCAGTTTTAAGCTGCATATGAAAACTACAAGTAGCAGAGTGTAAGCAACTACCTGCTTGTTTTGAAATCATTCTCCTTGTCATTATCATTTATCAGCCTTGTGTTAAAAGAGATGCTCCCTCTCTCATGCCTTCAACATAAATAGAGTGTTGATATGTATATGGAACATAGAGACTTCTAATTGTTTATGGGAGATCTGCAGCTTGTAAAGATAAATGTGCATCTTCCTGGAGGATTAAGACTGTGAACTTTCACTTTGATCTCTGCATGAACAGAGAATAAGGGCAAGCGCAGCTGAAGTCTCTAGCACCGCTTCTCTACAACTAAAACATATAAAAAATTCAGAAAGTCCAAAAGATAAAGTAAAAAACAAGATAGAGGAGAAGAGACTTTTTTGTTTATTGTAGAGACTTTCTCCACTTGTCTTCTTTTTTTAATGGTATACACTTTTTGACAATGACAAAACTTAAGTGTAAAATAAAGTTATATAAGAATAATAAAGTGAGAAATTAGATTTAAGAAACCAAACCAATGCTGATGCTCTAAGTAATGTAATTTTCTATTACTTACAAGTTACAACAGAATTGATGAGATTTTCTTAAGGTTTTATAAGTACATTAAAGGAGATTTGCTATGGTTTTGTAGCTCTGTGATTACTTTTCTTCACGAATTTCACCCTTTTGCAAATGGGATGCGTTGATAATTTAGGCTTGATTTGTGTTACTAGCATGCGCAATTTTTTAAAAAGAGTGCTCACTAAGAGGTTTCTTATCATGTTGATAGAAAAAGTATCATGCCTTTTAACCTAATTAATCACATCCTGCTGCGTTGAGAGAGCTAAATTATTATAGAAAACAATATCCACAGACTAAGACAGATGCCAAAACACATGTATAGAAGAAACAGACAACAGTTTAGCTATAAGAGGCTTTCATTCTCATTTGACTGCTCTTGATAAGACATGTCGCTCCTTTTGGCTGCTCTGCTGCAGTAAAAGTTAGGTCTTTCATGTGTCCTTGCTTTGTAACAGTGGAATCTTGGTTTACTATATAAAACCATGGTGTGAGAGATGCATCATTTGTAATATCATCAGTTTCTCATTTCAAGCTTCTTTCCTCATCGCTGCGCTTTAATTTTCAGGTATACATTTCTTCAAGCACCGTGAGTATCAATCTCATTCCCCTGCTATATATACTCCTCACTAATTCAAGAGACCTTTCTAAGTCTCATTGAACTAACAGATTCTCATATACTGCACAGTGTTAATCTGAGGATTGCTAGCTTCTACCACCAGCTTTAGTAACTCGCTGTCAAAGACCTTAACGCATCCTTTTGTTCCTTGATGACATGTCGCTCGATTTAAGATCCTGTTTCACTGAAGTTACTTGGCGTGCAAGACTCGAGAAATCCACAAACCCTTTTGTGTTTCAGTGGTCTTGTCTACAATTAGTAATCATGAGGTACTATCTACGTTCTCTCTGGTGTAAATTATGTATTAGCTTTATTAGAAACTAGAAATTTAGTTAAGTCTCTTGTCTTAAAGTTACTAGCTGGAACGTACACAATACATTACATATAAATAATCAAGGTACATATGTAACTTAGGTCCCTCTCAAATCGTTACCCGTCTTTATTTTAAGTTGTTTAACCATAATTGTAACATGAATAGACAAATGCATAAGGAGCTTATTTTGTTGATTAGACTTTACTTAAACAAGTTGGAGAGGTGGTTGGTTTTGGTCGGAGGAGTTCTGATTTGGTTCAAGAAGGTTAACCGGAATATAGTTCCGGTTGTACTGCTCCGACTGATGAGAAGATGACTCGTAAACCGTCCCTTGTTGATGTATCACACTCGCTTCCTGCTGCTGCATTCCCGCTCTTTCGTTTATCTGTAGAATTATATAAAATTAACTTGCTCATCGAAGAGATAAATTGTATATATATTGAAAAAAAAAAATCAAAATGCAAACAAAAAGCATATACTCCCTAGCTATGTTTGTAAAAGATATATGTCTATGCTTTGATACGTATTAAAAATATATTAAATTTTAATAAATAAATGTATTATTTTCGTATTTATCAACTTCCAATAATTTTATACCAATAGTATTTTAATAAATAAATGTATTATAAAAAATATTTATATTTCTGAAAGAGAGAGAGAGAGTATTGATAAGACCTTGGATCGGAGATACATGTTATCGTTTTGAAGCTCGATCTCCTACATGAACATAAAAGGGAGCTAATGTTACGAAAGAGAAGATTGTTATAGAAAGTAGGGTTACTTGTTGAGGAAGACATGACTTTTAATTACCCTTTTTTGCATGTACTCTATCTCTGCAACTAGCATCTCATGCTGGGCGAAGAATAAAACGTAAGGGTCAAGAATCAGATCAAGTCGAAGCATATAAAGGGATTGAAGGAAGTGAAAGTTATTAACCTTCTTGGAGCGGACACGACCGATGCCTTTTTCAAGCCTACCTTCGAGGTTCTTGAGTTCCTTGAGGTTCAAGGAACCGAGAGATTCACCAAGAATGTGTCTGTTCAGATTCTGAATGTCCCGGATCTGTCTCCGTAGCTTAGATGACTCTTGCTGATAGTACTTCATCAAGTGTTCAGTAAAGTCAGAAACTGAAACAAGAAGAAACGTAGTGGTAAAGTAACTAATTACGGAAGCTTACTTGAGTATTAGCTTCAGTGACGGAAGGAGGATTAACAGCGTCGGAGCAAGCTTTCTTGTACCTTTCGATCGTTCCTCTTACACTTTTGATTAATTGTACGATTTCGCCAACATCCACAAAAATAAAATACAAGAGTTAGTAAATTAGAAGTTTATAAGCAAAGACATATTGTACATATCCTATATATAAATTACATCTTTATCGACTTCTACGCATGGTTAATCTATTCAGTGATCGATTTGACCAAAAATATTTCATTATGAATCGTTTGATATGTTATAACCAAGTTCATTAAGAGTGACATTACTGTATGGGTACTAATGTATAGATGTCTAATTTCATTTTGTTGATTTATTTTTGTGGTAGGTAAAAATAAAAATACATCAATATGAAACCTTATTATAAGCTTCTTAAGAATGGAAATTTTCTAACAATGTGTCCAAACTTTCATATAATACAAAATTCAAATTTCCTTATAGGTTCGAAAACACTACTAGACTTGAGATTTCCCTTATAACATGTATTTTTGGCTATAATAAAAGTGTTTCAAAATAAAATAAAAAAAAGATATATATAATACATATCATACCTGAATTAGAGTTTTAGTTAGTACTACAACATGTGTAAATGAATAGAATTAATTGGGAGCGATTACTGTTTTAACCAAGGAAGTGAAATTCCTAGATCCTTAAATTTGAGAAAAAAGCTAGACATATTTGTATATAACGTTATCATTTTCACTATTTAATTTGTGATGTATGATGACAAGTTGAGGTTGAGAAATGTCAAAAGGCATTAAAGCATGAGGACGTTCGAAATAAGAAAGATAGTGTAAATTTTAGCTACGCATTTGAAAATAGAAACCTAGAAATTACAAATTTCTACATACCTACCTACTAGACCAAATGCATTCCTCTTTTGTTAATCAGATTAGTTGGGTATTCAACTAAACCTACTTTTATAAAATCGTGATGTCACATACACATTTACTATATGTAGAATCTTTACACGTTGGTAAATAATGAAAATTTTCTTTAGTCGTGTGAAGTCTATATTGTAACTACAAATTTTCTAGTTAAGTCTTAAATCCATGATATGAGACTTGACTTTAAGAAAATTAGATTATAGATCCTCAACTTATCTGTGGTATCAACCAACCAAAAATCAACAGATTAATCTTTTCTAAAACAATCAAAATGTAGAAAAGAACATGAGCTGTTAATAGCTGGAAACTTTGATAGAAATGGAAATGACTAGTCCCCAACTTGGAGTGGGGAAAATAATAATCAAAAGTCAAATTTTCTGTTTATTTTTATTTTTTGATTGATTGATGATTAATTAATTAGTGACACAACCACAAGCTTTGTCCCCTAAACATTTCTTGATTTAACAGATCAAATGACTGGTTTTATAGAGAAGTGTCAGAAGACAAAACACCCGTCTCCCCCTAGCTAGTGTATCAATTTTTTAAGGAATCTACTTAGCTTTATATAGCCATTATATGAAATATAATATTATATTTTGTCAAGAACCCTACTTTTTTCACTACTATGATGGAATCCTAATTATGATCAATCTGCAGAAATAAACCTGATGGGTCATCAAATTTATCGAAATGTCATGTAGAACTGACATACGTAGATACATACAGATAGGCTGTACTATAAAGATCTAGTAAAAGAAAAAAAAAAGTGACTGGTACAAGGTATGGAGATGCTAATTAATTATTATCATAGAAGACCTCACAGCTTTTTCAAGAGAGAGAAGCAAATAGATTAGAGTTTTCCCTAAAGCAAAACTAGGGTTCTTGGGTACAAACCCTAATTTTGGTACACACATATAAATCAAAGTTTTCAGCAAAGAGTTGAGACTCAGAGAAACTTTAAAAGAAGAGAAAAGAAACCACAAAGAGAAAACCCATAAAGATTCAAAACCCAGAGAAAACAAACAATCAAGATCTAAAAGAAGTTAATAGATGCTTATCTTACCTGTTGTTGGCGTACTCGTAGAGACGACCGCGAGTGGAGAAGATGACAAGAGCAACCTCAGCGTCACACAAGACAGAGAGCTCATAAGCTTTCTTGAGCAGACCATTGCGTCTTTTGCAGAAAGTGACTTGGCGATTCGTGGTGTTCTCTATCCTCTTTATCTCTATCTTCCCTCTCCCTATCTTCTTGCTGCTCTCTGCTACTTCATCACTCGCACCACCCTCCATTTATATCAACCCTATAGCTTAAAGATAAACCAAACACAGTCAAACACTACACACACGCTGAGAGAGATCAAATAAAATCTTTTTGGACTCCATCTACTATAGCTAGCTACTATCTAGGTTCTAAGATCGATCTCAAGGGAGAAAAGCAAGAGATGAAATGAAAAACACTCCAAGATTCAAGGATTGGATGAAGAAAAAAAGGAAGAACCTCTGATTATAAAACTTGAGTTTTTAGGTTAACTTAGTGTAATTGTTATACCTGGGTTTGTATGACTGTGATCAGAAATAAAAGAAGGAGAAGTGAGAAGGGAAGATGAAATCTAGCTAAGAGAATTAAAATGTTCTTGGCTAAAGATACTATTCTTATTAATTAATTCAGTACCACTTAACTGCTGCTTCCCACTTTATTTTTGTTTCGATTTCTGTTTTGGTTTACAATTTCTCTTAAAGGAATATTTCCTTGAAAGTATTTAAAAACCCACTTGCAGAAAACAGAAGGTTTGGTAGTTTTATTCAAACTGAAATGTTATAAAAGAAAAATAAAGAAAGAAAATGGACCATTACTCTAAAACAAAAATCTCATACCTAATTCTTTTAATTCTCTATGTATATATATACATTTAGATCGCAATCTGAAAATTGATGGGAATTAAGGAGTAGAAAATAACAAAATAGAAAAATAAAGAAGACGAAGAGAGTTGGGTTTGGATTGGGTGGGAGAGAGCATTGAAGGAGGACCATCCAATTTTTCTTTCATGTCTATGGAAAAAAAGAGAGGTATGGGCTCTGTTTCTCATCAGAATCAACTTTTGGAAATTCTCCTTTTTGGGTAAATCTTTTTTTTTTATTTCTTCTTTTCTTTTTATTGCCCTACTCCTACATTAATATGAAGCTGGTATAGTATTAATGCTATTATATTTTTGAATTATTGTATTCCAATTAAACAAAACTTAACCCAACTGACATGAAGTTTTACAACTTATCATGTATCATGAGAGCCAATGAATGAGATAATTCAGGTTTAATTAATTGCCCTTTTATACATTTTGAATTTGTGTTTACGTTTGGATACTAAGTGCGATATTTCAAGTTAGGAATTTAGAGTGGATCCTTAACTTCGGAATTTTGTTATTAGTTTCATGAGCTGATTCTTTGATTCATAAACAGTTGCACATGATGTAAATATGTTTTTGCATGAATAAATTTAATATTCATTCAAAAAAAAAAGAAAGATATTTCAAGTTAAATTAAAAAAAAACATAAAATATTAGTGTTCTTAGACTAAAATGTAAAATCAAACGCAGAACTTAAGAAAAATAATAATGGTTTGGGTTAAGATTTAAGAACAATTGCTCGATAAATAGTTTAATTGGTTTTGTCTTTTCGAAATCTTATGTTTGAGAGTCTTATTCTTGGAAAATTGGTTAGTCCAACGGCATCTTGAATATTAGAGGTTTATTGTTTTGCCGTAATATCATCCACATATTAATTTAAGCAAGAAATTGCATCATGCAGGGGACAGTATAATTAGGGAAGATGAAACTAATCTAGTAAATGAGAGAAGAGAGCCCAGGGAGGATTACTTATCACATGTGTAGTCATTATCCATAAACCCTATCATAGATTTGCATTAATTAATTTTAGTTACAAAAGGCAACTATATAACTCCTTTTGGTTTTGCCCATACCCCATCATTTTCCTTGTACTTACTTTCTATTCAATTTTCTTCACGAGCAACATCTACATATCCACCTTCATTACAAATTAAGCTTTAGATTGTGTAAACATAATTTCAGGAAGGAACTTGAGATCTGGTAGGGCTTTATTTACTTTCTTTGTAAATTTTCTTCACGTGGTTTGAAATTTGAATGCTCTGATTCTCCATCCTTGATAGTTAGCGTGTGAAGAAACCATAATTTCATATTAGGTTGATTGTTTACTAGCCCAGTGACAAAAAAACTTCTCATCAAATAAGATAATAATGAAAAGAAAAGTATATAGTTGCGTAGAAAGAGAGGCAACATAAATGTTACTTTTACCAGCTCAGTGACAAAAAAATATTAATCTTTCTCACATAAAATGATCACTAATAAACTTAATTTAATAAAGACAAGTACACATGTACATGGGTAAGAAAAATCAGTTAAAGACTCAGATTAGACAAGTAAATTACCCAAATTGCACAAAGCCGCGGACTAAATGATCATTATCAACTTGTGTAATACGTCCAATATCGGTAATTAATGCACGAGTTATTGATGACTCACTCTTGTGCACAAAGAAAAGAATCTCGTTTAAAATATTAACTGAAGAGAGTTATACTAAACCTAATACTTTAGTTTTCCCTTCATATGAAATTTTCACCCACAATTACTCCATATTTTTTATTTTCCTTGAACATAGAAGAAATATCTAAGTTCATGAAATGTATCAACGGGTTGCAGATCCTTTACCTTGCTTGTTACCTTATTCACAAAAGATTCTTGCTTGAAGAAAACTTTAACTTTTGTGTATATATCCAACGCCGTAGTGCTAAAGACGTTTGTTCAAAGAGATAAACAAAAAGAACAAAATCTTTTAAGACAGACAGAGTAAACGCTAAAAAATGGGTGTACTTATTGTAATTGCAAAACGTTTTGATGCTCTGATTGGGTATGTTTTTCATTCAAATCTTTGTCTCGTAAGATTTTTTTAAGTTTATTTAACATCTTCATGTTCTTGGTACATGCAGGCCGGGAGTTATGCTTCTCTACCCTTTGTAAGTGAATCAATTTTTAAACTTCATGGTTTATATATAAAAATAAATAATTATTAACTCAATGAATGAATAGGTATGCATCGTTACGAGCAATAGAGAGTCCAACGATGTTAGATGATCAACAATGGCTTACATATTGGATCATTTACTCCTTAACTACAATATTCGAATTATCCGTTTGGAGAGTCCTTGCCTGGTAATAATAATGACACTCCTCTTAAAATTCTATTACGATTCAGATATACAAGTACTACTATAATATGTACATAAAGAATTAAAGACTAATATAAAATATTAATTGTTGTCTTTGGTATTTTGCAGGCTACCGTTTTGGCCATACTTGAAACTTTTGTTCTGCATGTGGTTGGTGTTACCAATGTTCAGTGGTGCAGCGTACATCTACTCCAATTTTGTGAGAAAATACGTTCAGTTTGGAATGCATGTTGGAGAAGGAACGAGTTATACAGATGAACAGAGAAGAGTTTTACAGATGATGAGTCTTGATGCTAGAAAATCGGTTCAAGATTATGTTGACCGGTTTGGATGGGATTCTGTTGAGAAAGCAATCAAAGCGGTATGATTCTTTTTTTGTTATTTTTTCTTACAAATATATAGTCCAATACATGTTTTGGATTTTAACTTTATTATTCTGTGTTTAATTTTAGGCTGAACGAGAAACGAAAAAGCATTGAGATGGAAGATTAAGAATCAAGAAACATTGCTCTTTGTTTTCTTGATTTCGAAAGTGTTTGTATGTTCATGTGTTATAGATTGTATAGCGTAAAACTTCGATGGTAAAAAAAATGATATGGTTGAAAATGAACGGTAAAAAAATTGTGTTCTTCACTATGAGCAAAGATACTAATAGAGAAGCCATCTGTCTTTCAAAAAACACTAATCGGTTTTACCAAAAAAAAAAACACTAATCGGATTCATTTTCGATGACTCTTGGTTTGATTAAACAAACATCAGGAGACGTTTCGAATTAACATAAGAATCTAATACTCTTGTGCCTTAACCCAAATAATCGAGAAGCGCATCTTTATAACAAGCTGAAAGTAAGTTTTTATTTTATTAGACTTTATATTGAATGGTTTATTTTAGTTTAACTAAACCGTGTAATCCAGTTATAAAGTGCAATACTTAAGTACACTTATATACTTATATACAGTAAAAACTCTAAAAATTATTAATATTGAGACTATAATATTTTATTAATTTCTAAAACTACAATTTATGTATTTAGAATATATTTTTATAAAATAAAATAGTTATTTTACAGTATCAACTCTAATTATTTTTTAGAAATTAAAATTTTAGTTATTTTATTATATTATTTAGTGTATATAAAGTATGTTTCTTAAAATTTAAATCTGAATTTAGATACAATTTTACTAAACATATCAAAATATATTGAAGTGTTAAGAAAAATAGAAATGAATTATATTCTAAAAAAATTAATACAATATTTTGTTTATACTTATATAAAATTTATGTATATATATAAATTATTAATTTATATTTACATAAGAGTTTTATAAATTTATTACTATTGAATTATATCATATTATAAACTGGAGTTAATTCAAAACCGAAAAATTATTGTATATTGAGTTTTTGTAATAGAAGTTTTTTTTTTTTTTGGCATCCATTGTAGAAGTTGATAACTAAACCGTTCAGTATAAAGTCTAACATGTTTACTAATGGAATTAACCGGTCTTCGTCTCTTGACTTATAAACCCGTGACTACTAGGCCCAAAAGCCCCATAGCACACGAGATATATTTACGTACGAACTGTTTTATCTTATTTTCCATATATGAAATTATAGTTTTTTTTTATATTCGACTTCCCTCTTGCTACTGGTAAATTAATTTAGTGAGAAAGTTAAATACTTTTTTCTTTTTTTCCAAAAACCCTTGCCATAGATTCAAAGCGCATAAAATCTATTGACCAACATAGGTTTTGTTGGCCTTCTCTTAAAACCTGCCTGCCTCACACTCGTCAACCTCTCTTACCTCTTCCTCTGTCGCCAGCCAAGGGTATTAAATCTACCTTCGTTAATTAATTGGTCTTCTGCTAATTTTCAGACAAAACACATGTCTTCCTTCTATTGTTTGTCCTGTTTTGCTTTTTGTATATCTTATCTGAGTTTTTTCAATAGATCCTTTCATTGAATTTGTCTGTAACTGACCTTATCCACTTCTTACGTCCATGAATTTGCCTTAGATGATGTCCAAACGATGCACAATATGATAAAGCTCACAACTTTATGTTCTCTGTTCATGTTTCAACTTAACTGATTGTGTACGAATGATTTATTTTGTTTGTGAATTGAGTTCTGAATCTCGTTACATGTGTCTAAAGTCAATTTGATGTATTATGATGAATAAAGATTTAAACTTTACTTAGGGGTTGAGTATCATTGCAGTCTTTAAAGCTCTTAAATTACTCATTTTTAAGTAGAAATTAATTACTTAATTGAATTTTTGAGTAGATGCTCATGGAATTGGCCAGCTGATTGTGGTTATTACTCTTGTGTTCAATCAGTTCTGGCTTCACTGGATAACTAAGACAGTACGAGATAAGTCTGTTCTGATAACAACATGGAGACTAAGAATGAAAACTCTGATGTTTCACGGGCCGAGGAGATGAAGAATCAGGCCAACGAAGCTTTTAAAGGTCTGTTGTACTTTTGCCTTAAAAAAACATTAACAGAACCTTTCAGAACCAGTTTTGATTTCAATTTTCAACACTTTTTTATTGGAATCTAATTATTATTAGTTGCTTACAGGTCACAAATTCTCCCAGGCTATTGATCTTTATACACAAGCTATAGAACTCAACGGCAACAACGCTGTGTATTGGGCAAACCGTGCATTTGCTCACACAAAGTTGGAGGAATATGGCAGTGCAATACAGGACGCATCAAAGGCCATTGAAATTGATCCAAAATACTCAAAGGTAAACATTGTTTGCCTACTCTTGTTATCACTTAGGTTCAGCCTTGTTGGTTTGCTGATTATATAAAATGAACCACAGGGCTATTACAGACGCGGTGCTGCTTATCTTGCCATGGGAAAATTTAAGGATGCCTTGAAAGACTTCCAACAAGTAATGTTTTGTAGCAGCCATTTATATTCTCTATTGTTTGGTAGCTGTCCGTCTGATAGTTCTTGTCCTAAACTTTTTGAGCAATGTCAAAAAATAGTTAAGATGAAATGTTGTAGGCATGTAGCTTGAATTAACCCAAAAAGGTCATAACTTGATTGTTTTGATTTGATCAAATGATAAATAATAATATGTGTGAAGAGTTTGGTGATGGAATCACTTTATCTGTTAAGAGAGATTTGTGTGTCTGTCTCCGGTATAGCTGACATGGTCTACTATTTTATATTTTTAGGTTAAAAGGATATGTCCTAATGACCCTGATGCGACAAGAAAGCTAAGGGAGTGTGAGAAAGCAGTGAAGAAACTGAAATTTGAAGAAGCAATCTCTGTACCTGTGTCTGAAAGGATCTCGGTGGCTGAGTCCATTGACTTCCACACAATTGGTATCTCTCCATCTTACTTGCTTATCCTTCTGTTGTCTTATGGCTTGCAGTTTGTTATGACATGTCTTTGATTCAGTAGTTGTAGCTTTAGACTAGTAATCAATCTTCTACCTATTGTCACATAATAGAGGTTGTATCCCCTTATCAATTCTACTGATATTCTTTTTTGCAATTTCATTGTAGAGGTTGAATCACAATACTCTGGTGCTAGAATCGAGGGAGAGGAAGTCACCTTGGATTTTGTGAAACAGATGCTGGAAGAGTTCAAGAACCAAAAGACATTGCATAAACGGTTTGTTTAGTTTGGTGTAGTGTTGAACTTAATTAACACATTGTTCATTTGTTTGTAGGCTAACTGCTTAATATTCTTCTTAATATTTGTAGGTATGCATATCAAATTGTCTTACAGACAAGGAAAATCTTGCAAGCACTGCCTTCCCTGGTTGATATCAGTGTACCTAACGGCAAGCATTTCACGGTCTGCGGTGATGTTCATGGTCAGGTGGGCTTTCGTTTCTCTCAAATGAATCTGAGAGCCTCCATAATCTTCAGTTCTCTTTGACTGTACATGTTTGAAATTGCATTAAACGCTGCACATACTAACTGGTTTTATCAAGGACTGTGTAGTGTGTTGTTTACCTGTATTGGTTCTGCTTCTGACACGTTATTTTATTTTCGCAGTTCTACGATCTCTTAAACATCTTTGAGCTTAACGGCCTCCCTTCCGAGGAGAATCCATACTTGTTCAATGGTGACTTTGTGGACAGAGGATCCTTTTCTGTGGAGATAATCCTGACTCTGTTTGCCTTTAAGTGCATGAGTCCCTCATGTAAGTTCTTTAAAGTACTCTGAATACTTGTTGTATTACTTCTCTTGCTTTAACCATATTGTTATTTGTGAAATTGCAGCCATTTATCTAGCTAGAGGGAATCACGAGAGCAAGAGCATGAACAAGATATATGGCTTTGAGGGTGAGGTTCGGTCCAAGTTGAGTGAGAAGTTCGTTGAACTCTTTGCCGAGGTCTTCTGTTATCTTCCTTTGGCTCACGTGATCAACGAGAAGATATTTGTGGTGCATGGAGGCCTCTTCAGTGTCGATGGCGTTAAGCTCTCGGACATCAGAGCCATTGATCGATTCTGTGAGCCTCCTGAGGAAGGTATGTTTCCATCATACACATCTTTTTGTAAGGTTGTTTATGTGAATCATCTAATTTTTTATAAGAATTTCTCAGGATTGATGTGTGAGCTGTTGTGGAGTGATCCTCAACCTCTCCCTGGAAGAGGCCCAAGCAAGAGAGGAGTTGGTCTCTCATTTGGTGGAGATGTAACGAAAAGGTTTTTGGAAGACAACAATCTAGGTCAGTGTAGCTTCCCTGTGTTATAGATGGTTTTCACCAATTGATTCTGATATTGACTAATATTTTTATAATGTGGAAGATTTGGTGGTGCGGTCACATGAAGTAAAGGATGAAGGATACGAGGTTGATCATGATGGTAAACTCATCACTGTCTTCTCTGCACCAAACTACTGTGATCAGGTAACATCTGAAACTCCTCTTTGTAACAATACCAACTTGCATACTTGATTCTTACTTAGACATCAACTTATGTATTGTTGCAGATGGGTAACAAGGGAGCCTTCATTCGCTTTGAAGCTCCAGATATGAAGCCAAACATTGTTACATTCACAGCAGTGGTGAGTCTAGTATTAGCTTTTGCATCATTGTTTTAGATTCGTTTGAAGATTCTTCTGATATTCTGATTTTTTTTTGTGATTTCACAGCCTCATCCGGATGTGAAGCCAATGGCCTATGCAAGCAATTTTATGAGGATGTTCAACTAACTGAGCAGAAAAGCTTCTTCAACGCAAATGCTAAAGCAGACTCCAGACCAAAAGTGTTTCAGAAACATAATCGTATAAGTTTTTTTTTTGCTTTTTCTATCATCTTCTGCAGTTTTTTTCATGTTGTTTCAGAAAAGGGAGCCCATGATATAATTAAAAGGTACAGTATCCAGATTTAATCGGTTTTCTTCTTTTTGATAAAGATGTTCCCTCTTGCTCTAAAGCTTCTACAGTAACTTTTGTATTGTCTTCTTAGAGGGGTTAATGGAGCATTCTTATTTTTAGATGAAAATCTTGGTGCACAACAAAAGAGTGACCAAATGACCCCAAAAAAACTATGTACAAACATGTTTTTTAAAAGCCTCTTGTTTGCTTCTTATATTATACACCTTGAGATTCTTTTTGAAGTAGGATTTGATTCACATATTCAGACAAAAACAACAAATAAGGACAGACAGATGTAACAACAGTGTGTAATTTCTTCCAACAGTTTTTCTCATGTAGATTCAAATTTGTTTTCCCTCTCTTGTTTGCGTTTTGTACCACAGGTAACCTGTTTAATTCACATGGTCTAAGAGAGAAAGCTATGAACACTATTGTAAGCTATTAGCACTATTGATTTACCCTCACCCACATGAGCTGTTTCAGATTAAATATATCTTTGTAAGAAGATACCTGCAGATATTCTTCCATGTTTATCAATCAACTGCTACTGAATAACAGAATTATAAACCCTCTTTTGTAGGTAGATAAACATATAGCATTTGATAATCCGAGGAATCATTATCCAGTGTTCAGACTGTAACTATTGATTATATAATAGAGAACATCTTGAAGATGCATGTAGGAAACTCTGGACAAAGCAAAAGGAGATAATAGAATTGGAAGTGGTGTCAAATCGAAAAGCACTGAAAAGAAGATGAATGAGAGATCCAGAAAGCATTACTTTGGATTAAATTAAAAATAACAAAAATGACATAGAGAGAGTTTTATTTTTGCTTTCTTGATGCATAAAAAACGTAACAGTTTAAGGGAAGAAGAAATGTGAAAGAAGTATTAGATTAAGAGTCTTTGTACTACTATTTCAGGTACTTTTATGACCGTTTGTTTGATCAATTCGTTGTAGGCCATATATGATTTTACCACTCAAGTGAGTCAAGGCTAGAGATTAGATCATTCACTACATATACAACACATACATGTACCTTACTTACAAAAAAAAGAATCTGCTACATTATTGCCAAGTGTAGTACAATCACTTAACGTTTGAAATTTTGACCTTTTTTCTTTTCTTCTCTACGTTTTTCTTCTTCTAATTAGCATGTTTCTGACATTTTCTAATAGTAACTTACAATAACTGAAAATATCTTTGTATTGATATTTAACAACCTCTTGAGTTAATTTGGTTTATAATTAAAAAGAGTGTATATGTTGTTGCTAAATGGTTGTTGCCCTTGTATTGCATTAAGCTACAAGTAATATTATATAGGAAAAAAGTTTCCTAGCTACACGAAGTTTACACTAATATGGTGGAAACCATCCAATATATGAAAATGTGTCAATAACTACATGAAGTTTATATTAATACATGTCACATGTACGAAGTAAATAATAATATGGTGGCAACATCACAATCGGATTTAATTGATTTTAAACTAAGTTAATGGGGTCAATCCGTAATTTATTAAACTTAATAAACTTAATGATTTATTAGTTTTAATAAACTTAATTGATTTTGTTAATAAACTTAATAATTTATTAAACTTACTTAATAAACTTAATAAATTTATTAAACTTATTAAAATTAATAAATTTATTAAACTTAATAAAATTAATCATTAATTAATAAACTTAATAAACTTAATCATTTATTAATAAACTTAATAAACTTAGTCATTTATTAATAAACTTAATCATTTAATAAACTTAATAAATTTGTTCAATTTATTAAGTTTAATAAATTTATTAAGTTTATTAAGTTTATTAAGTTTATTAAGTTTAATAAACTTATTAAGTTTAATAAACTTATTAAGTTTATTAAGTTTAAGTTTATTAAGTTTAATAAATTTATTAATTTTACTAAGTTTATTAATAAAATCAATTAAGTTTATTAAACTTAATAAATCATTAAGTTTATTAAGTTTAGTAAATTACGGATTGACCCCATTAACTTTGCTTAAAATCAATTAAATCCGATTGTGATGTTGCCACCATATTATTATTTATTTCGTACATGTGTCATGTATTAACATAAACTTTGTGTAATTGTTAACACATTTTCATATATTGGATGGTTTCCACCATATTAGTGTAAACTTCGTGTAGTTAGGAAACTTTTTTCCTATTATATATATGATTTGTTTGGGTTACAATTCAAACAATGGATGATGGAATCTGATCAGAGAAATTTAGAAAGAAAAAGAGACATGAATAATTGAAGACAATGAATAGTGAGACATACTATGCCCACTACTTTTGAATAGTCTTTCCTTATAAGCTTTTTATTAAACAATATATCTAAAGAGGAAAATGATTTGAAGTACTTGATAGGTAAAATTCATGAACTATTGAGTGAACAGTCAAGAAATATTGTGAGTTATAGTCGAGACAGCCTGGACTAACTACACATTGTGAATGTCATCTGGTGTGCTGCCTTTTGACCTCTTACATAAAATTCTTACCATGTGTTGTTTTCTTCAAAGTTGATGCTTGTATCCAGTTAGTTTTGGAGCGAACATGTGTTTATTAATGTTCTTAAGCCTCATTTTGTTTCATGGTCAATGTTCTTTACATATTTTCTTAAGCCTCATTTTGTTTTCTATTTGTGATTTTTAACAAATCTTTTAATGAATAGAGTGTGTTGTTAATGCAGTGTCAGTTTTTGTTTGTTTGTATAGAGATCATTTATAATTATCACATGGTTAGAAAGAGAGAGAGAGACTCACTCCACATAACCTGAGACTGAGAGATTCAAGGAGCTAATGTATTCACGAGATTAACACCAACACAGACAAGTCCTTCAAAATCGGTTCAAACAAAAAGTGCTTGAATAAAGAAGAAACATGTGTGTATGGCCTTACAAAACCCATCAAGTACTCTTTTTCTAATCTGTGTCTACTCTTCTCTTACCAATCTCATGTTCCTGAGAGTCCCTACCTCTTTGTCTCTCACGACCCCACACGTGTCACTTTCAGTCACTTCCATTTATAATTGCATCTCACACACACTCACTCACTCAAAACCTATTTTGTATTCTTTACTAGCTTTCTTCTTCTAACTCTTCACTCTTTTATCATACCTTGTTTAGCTTCTGATTTGTTCACGTGTCTCTGTCTTGTCTTGTCCCATAATCCTTAAACCCTTCACTCAACACACTTAACAAATTCTAATTAACATCATTACAAAATACTAAAAAATTCTCAGTATAATAATATCACCAAAAACTCTTTCCTCTCTGTCTCTATTACACAATGAAGACTAAAAGAGCTTTACCCTCTCCTACCTCACTCCTCTTCCATCTCCTGATAACACCTCTCTTCCTCTGCGAAGCCAACACAGTCTCAATGCCTCCTTCTGAGTCAGAGACTCTCTTCACAATCATGGACTCAATGTCATCAGATCAACAATGGCGTCGCTCTCACCCAAACCCCTGCGCACCTGGCTCGTCCTGGCCGGGTATCGAATGCAAAACCGGTCCAGACCGGTTACCTCACGTCTCAAGACTCGATTTCGGCTCAGCTCCTAACCCATCTTGTAAATCCTCAGCTTCGTTCCCTCACCTAATCTTCTCCCTCCCTTTTCTCCAATCAGTCTTCTTCTTCAACTGCTTCACTCACCTCCCAACCACAATCATCTTCCCCATCAAGCTCCTCCCTAACTCCTCTCTCCAACAGCTCAGCCTCAGATCAAACCCTTCCCTCTCAGGTCAAATCCCTCCTCTCATCTCATCCCTCACATCCTTACAAATCCTCACCCTCTCACAGAACAAACTAACCGGAGCCATCCCTCCCGTTCTCTTCTCCTTAAAAAACCTCCTCCACCTCGACCTCAGCTACAACAAGCTCACAGGCACCATCCCACTCCAACTAGGTAACCTCAACAGCCTCCTCGGGCTAGACCTAAGCTACAACTCCTTAACGGGCCTCATCCCCCACACAATCTCCCAACTGGGCACGCTTCAAAAACTCGACTTGAGCTCGAACGCTCTCTCCGGAGCCATCCCGCAAGGCCTCGAAAAGCTTCGGTCTTTATCGTTTATAGCGCTGAGCAACAACAGACTCAGAGGAGCTTTCCCGAAAGGACTCTCGAAGCTCGAGAGCTTACAGTACTTCATAATGGATAACAACCCGATGCACGCGCCCCTCCCCGTCGATCTGGGGCTCCTCCCGAAGCTTCAAGAGATCCAGCTCGAGAACTCTGGTTACTCCGGCGTGATCCCGGAGAGTTACACGAGGCTGATGAATCTCAGCTCGTTGTCTCTGGCCAACAACAAGTTAACGGGAGAGATCCCACCAGGGTTTGATTCTTTGCCTCACGTTTTCCATCTGAATCTCAGCAGGAACTCGCTGATCGGTGTGGTTCCGTTTGATTCGAGTTTTTTGAGACGGTTGGGTAAGAATTTGGATTTGAGCGGGAACAGAGGGTTGTGTCTGAATCCGGAGGATGAGTTTAGTGTCGTTAAGACAGGAGTTGGTGTCTGCGGGAGGAATGTTACTAGTGGTCCGTCGCCGAAGATATCTCAAGCGTCTACTTCTCGGTGTTGTTACGGATCTTGCTTGTTGGCTAATGCTCTGTTTCAGGTGGTTCTGTTTCTGGGATTACGTCATCATCGGTAATAAAAAGAAACAGAATAAAGACAATTTAAATCTTAGGTCCCTGAAAAAGAGAGGAGATTTGTGTTTGTTCCCAAAGTAGACGATGGTTTCAATGTAGTTAATGTTGTTTTTTAGTTTAAATATTTTCAGATTATTAATAAAATGTTCAAGTCATTATGGGTTTAGGTTTGTTTATATATGGGTCCTGAACAAGTTCATAGCAGTGTGTATATAAATGTGTGTGCATAGAAAAGGAAAATAACAGATGAAACGACGTTTTTTGTTTTCTACTATTGGATAATAATTTAAAAAATTCAAGAAATTTGTTTTAGAATAATATATAAATATTTAATAGATAGAGTGTAATGAACAAAAAAAATAAGGGAGAGCTGTTCGGAGGAAGAGTGGTGCAGTGTACTGATATAAACGAAACGACACAACCTGAATTTCAGTCTGACCATACAAAAATATTGAAGAGTTACAAAATAGTAGTATTGATTTATGGAAGTATATGTAAAATTTCAGGTGAATAAAAGCTAATTACATCCAGATATGTGTGATTAGTGTGTTATACATGTATGTTTTGGTTTTATCAAATAAATGTGTGTATGTGAGAATTTTTTCATAATTATCAAAGAATCAAGGGCTTATCGGTAGAATAACCAAAAAAGAGAGGAAAATTCAGTTTTTAGAGAGAGAGAGTAGAAGAGAGAGATAGGAAGAGAAAGAAGGAAAAAAGATGGAATTTTAGTTAGATACTTCCTCTGTTTCACTAAAATAGAAGTTTTAAAAAAAAATCGTAAAATTTTATTTTTTATGTTTTCAATTTTCATATACAAAAATTGCAAATTTCAATAAAATTTAAAATTATTGGTTAAAAAACATTAAAATTTGATAATTTTTAAAAATAATGCATGATTAATATGTTTTCTTAATATGTGTGAAAACACCAAAATTTTCATTTTAAAGAAAAAAAATGGAAAGAGTAGTAAATTATCTTTTTTTTTTTGGTGTTATTGACCTCAATTTTACGAGAATCAAACTTACATGCATGGTTTAGACCAATATGAAAGTTTGCGTCATGCTGTCATACTACGTACTCTTGGCGCGATGACACCCTCAAATGATTGAGTAAACAAATTTTAGTATATAATCATCATCTTATATTGTGGATGTGATTGTGACTATTGAGAGGTTAAGTATATTTAATGATTCTATATTTTAATGATAATCACTGAAAACACCAAAAAAAGGAGAAACTAGAAAATAATAATATTTCGTCAGTCATCTGTCTAAATCCAACTACTCTTTCGCATGCTTTCTTCCTGCAAAAATAGCCTTTCCTTTGCCGCTTTCACACATTTCTCTTTTCATTGTTGTTTTTAGGGATGAAATTCCATTAATATGAAAAACCTTTTTATACAATAGTATGTAATATCTATTTTTCACGTACTTTCTTGCTGTTAATTTTAACAATTACTATATAGCCTTGCTTGATGTATAATGTGTTATTGTAAAATAAATACTAGTAATTTCCTAGACGTGTAACAGGCTTAAATTCATGCATGAAAAATACATAGTTAATCACCAGTGCAACTTATCTTTTAATTATAAACTAGATTTCCACTCGCACAACCGTGCGGGTATATATTTTCACATTTATATATATAGATATTTGTTTTACATAATTATTATATATATTTTTAATGTTACTCACATATTTAAATGTTTGTATAATTATGCCAAATATAATAATTTTATAGTTTTCATGCTGTAAATTAAAATCATCACATATATATGTTGCTTATTATATATTTTTCTTATTGAGTTTGCGTTTGATTACTAAACTAAATTTTTTAATACATGAAACAACACATATGAAAACAATTTTGTATTTAATTTATTATAATCATGATCCGTAATTCAAATCGCAATATTTTTAAGTAATGTTTATTAATTTTATATAGTAAATTACTGTATATTAAAAAGTTTAAGATAAGTTAAATTTTTATACATGTATTATATTGTTTACTAATATTAACCCGTTCTACCAACATATTATATTTTTAGCATAAATATTTTATATTAATGAAAATAAAATATGTTAACTTATCAATTTAAAATAATTTTATCATATTTTTTCAATATAACATTTATTTTAAAATGATAGATATTATTATAAAATTGATAAAATATGATATAATCTTATTCTTTTAGTAATATTTCATTACTAATTGCAAAATTAGTTGAAAATATTTATATTCAATTTATGACAATTAAGATCTAATTATAATCGTTTTCAAGAGATTTGTTAGAATTTTTTTTAAAAAAAATTAAAAGATATAAAAGATATTATGATTAAAGTAGTTAAAAATATTATGTATATTAGCATTACTGATATACATTTAATATAAAATTTTAATGATGGTCCAAATAAAAATATCATTCATCAAAAAATCATGATTTTTATTTTATTAGAAAACAAATTTGAAAAAATAAAATAAAAATAAATATTTATTTCTAACAAAATCTTTAAAAATTATTAGTAAATGTATTTGTGAAATTAATTAATTTCATTTTATTTAAATTTTCGTTTATAAACCAAAACTGTTTGGTTTAATTCGTTAAATTAGAATCTTTTTAGTTTCGTTAAATTTGGCAAAACTATATTCTATTTTAATTTCTAATTATATTTTATGATAATTTAAATTAAAACTAACTAATTTTTGAAAGTAAATTTAAAAAGATTATAAGAAGATTTTAAAAAGATTTTGTTAGAATATTTTAAATATATTCATTTGTATTTCAAATAAAAAGATAAAGATATTAAAAGATATAATAATGAACTTATGTTAAATATGATATTTTCTAGGAATGGTCCAAACTAAAAAAAATCACACATGAAAAGAAGTCCTGACTTCTGTTTTAATATATAAGATAATAATTCATGAGTTTTGATTTATAACGGGTTAGCAAGACAAAAGGAGATCATTCGTTTAGTATAAGACGTATGAATTGAAAGAAATAGCTATCACTCTCATATATTCAGAGCCTCACGTGGGGGAACTCAGAATTCCAATTTTAGGTACAAGTGAAACTATATACGACATGTCGCTTTTAACATTTCATTTATTAGAGACCTATCACTCTCCATACAAATTAATAAATAAACATTAGAGAATCAATTGTCATGTATTTGATAACTATACATATGCTGGTACGCAGACACAGTATATCATAGCTCACCATGTAGGTCTATAATTGTAGTTCGAGTCATGTAGGTCTAGATTGTAGTTCGAGTCATTTAACTATAATTAGTTTACTCATTCATGACTGACTATTTTATGGCTCTACTACTATGCAATTTTGCGTTAGATTTTAGCGACTAATCTCTTGTCAGTACTAGGAATGGAACCCCCGCGATGTCGCGGAGGAAATCAATAATAATTATATATATAAATGTTTAGAATATAAAATAATAGTATATAGAAATTAACATTTACAAATATTTCTATAATTAATATACTTAAAAATAAAACTATGATTTTTTAAAAATATTTTTAATTTATTAAAATAATTATATACAAAGTTGTTTTAAGAAGAATAAATATATTAAATCTATTTTGGCTTAATATTCCTAATAGTATATATATATATATTGGCAAACGAATTTTTTTTTACAAAAATGGTATAACTCTTCAAAACATTTTTTGAAATGTTGAATTGTAGAAAACAGTATAATACAAAAAAAAAATTGAAGAATATATATTATTAGATTATTTAAAAAAAATTAGATTACTTAAAATTTTTTAATTAAGCATGCAAGATACTACCAAAAATATATGGGAAAAACTACTAATCTGTGTGTTTTTATTTTATTTTATTTTTAAAATAAAATGAGTAAATTTGAGAAATTTAAAAATTATCTAATCATTAAATGAGATAAAATAGGTTAATTGATGCGGTTTTTGAAAATGAACTATGTGTGTTGTTCTGTTTGCTCACAGATTTTCTTTAAAAAAACTTATTTTTCAGTGAACTAATATAATGATTGATAAATTAACAATTGATATGGTGTCTTCCAAAATGATGCATTTTCATTGTATCTTGCCACTCTTCATCTCCTTCTAATAAATATTTTGCAACACATGCTTCTAAAAGAACCGTAAATTTGCCATCAAAATATCTTCATAACTTTCAGAGTTGTCCACATAATTGTTTAGCATTTGAAGATCAATTTTTTTTAAAGAGTATTTTGAACCTTGTCAAACTTTGAGTTACACAAGAGTATTTGCAGGATAAGATAACCAAATCCAAAAAAAAAAATACAAATAGAGTTTTCAAGGTTTATACATGTTTTTCCAAAGATTGTTTATGATCCTTTGGGATAGTGAATCTCTCTCTCCCTCTCTGATTTTATCTGTTTCTTTTCTTTTCTTTAGATGTTTCTTGTTATTACTTTTTTAATTCCTCACAACTATATATATAGATCAAATATTGCAATGGTTAACCACCAAAGATTACAATGGTTGATCACCAAAAGTTGTAATGATTCATTTAAAAAATTGCAAATGTTCATCCCAACAATTGTAAATGTTCATCCCAAAAATTGCAAAGATTCGTTGAAATGGTTGCAATGGTTCATTTAAATCTTTAACATAAAATTATATATATGAAAATAGATAATACAATTTTAAGAACAAAAGAAAATATAAGTGATGTCTAATAGGTGAAATAAAATAAATATTTATTAAAATGATACACATATATTTTTAATACTGCGACCAATATGCCTTCTTCTACAACAATACCAACTGCTCTTTGATGATCAATATGTCTGTTTTCACCACCACCGCGCTCTCAATTTTTCTCTCGTCATCTATCCTTTTATGTTAATCCTCATCATAGTTTCGTTTGTAAAAATCACTTCTCTACAATACTTGCTTTTGCTTCCTTCTCGTATCTTTTAATTTTAAACAATGTATTTTTTTATTTTTTAGGCTATTTATGATTTAAATGGAAAACATATATAAAAAGAAACTATGAGAAAAGGCACATTAAATAAGTAAAACTGAATGGATACTACAAAAAAAGGTATTTCTGAATGGTCACTAATATAAAAGAAATAGCCATTAATTAAAAAGCGGTTACTCAGAGTCGGAGAGGCATGATAAAATATCAAAAAGATACAATCATAGACATTCGCAACAGTTCACAGCATACACATAACATACAAATACATTTGAAAAGTCACGAGTGCTAAAAGGTGCAACTTTTGATTTAAAAATTAGAAAGATGCACCCGGTTGAACGGACACAACTCTAGGAGAAAGGTTTTTTTTTTAATAATTCTTTTAGAGAAATGGATTTGCTCAATATAAGTACGTGATGGCTTTGAGAAAATTAGTATTAAAACAGAGGAGGTCCCTTGTTTAAAACGATGAGCAGGAATATTTGAAAGTTGAAAGGTTGTGAATCTACTGAATAGTCTATTTATATGCATGGGAGAGACTATTTATAAATTTTTTAAAGCCTATTTAAATAGTCACAACCCTTCAATCTGAATAGTCACATTCTTTTAATATTCACAACTTCTCATTTTTTTAAAAATACTTATGAATAGTCACAACTTTTAAAAAATTTTTAGAAAGACACAACCTTACAACATAGAACTTTTAGAAAATACACAACCCTCTACACATATTTTTCAAAAGACACAACCTTTCAACATAACTGATGTTCACAACCTTAGGAATTAATTTGAAAAGACACAACCTTACAACATATAACTTTTTGACAAGACACAACCCTTTACACTTTTTTTTTCAAAAGACACAACCTTTCAACATAAGTAGATTCACAACCTTTAGAATTAATTGAGATTGCTATTATTAGTAGATATGCTTTATCGGATAATAAGACATCATATATGCCATCATTATACATAACATGACCCACAATATATTGATTTAATGGTTAAAACTTTCTCGCTTCTTCAATTAAAAGTTCAAAAAAAAACTTCTGGATTATCTAACATGATAAAATTCAAATCTTATTCAAAATTATGTTTCAAGTGTAAATTAAATGATATGAGTTTCTATCCAAGAAGATTTACTTAGAACCCAAAACCTTTTAGTTATTTTTTTGTTTCTAAATACAGAACATCAATGTTGGTTTGGTTCCAAACTTGCAATTGTAACAAAAAAATTAGTGAAGCTAATAAAATATAGCGAACGTGCTATCAAATGGCCCATTTATTCATCCATAAGCCCACATTCAAAAATTGGCCCATCAACTTTGCCAATTATTGTGTTTTGTTTTCTTTTTTAATTCAAAGGATCAAATTTAGCAAATCGAGGACTTCTACTTGCTTTTCCAAGCGTTGAAAGCAACCAACATGGAGCTAAGTAACACGTGTCATATCCTTAGAAGTGCGTATACTCTACTCTTCAATCACCTAGAGTAGGTTAACTTAAAGAGATAGGCCGCAAAACTGGATATGTAGGTCCCAGTCAATACTCTTGTCCGCATGCGAAAGAAACACGTGTTATATAGCTTGCTTAAGCCTCCCTTTCCTTCTTCTTCAACAACATTTCTTTGTTGTGTAATAATCTTTTCTTGTGTTGAAAGATGGAGGAGATATCAGAGAGAGTTAAAGCTCGATTAGCTGTTATCTCGGCGCATTTGACGTCAGCTGATCCCTTGGAATCAGGATCTCCAGCCATCGAGCGGTGGACCACGTCGGCGGATATCAATCCTCCACCGCATGGATCCTTGAAGGGAGCCTTGACGGTCGTCGACGAGCGCACAGGGAAGAAGTATCAGGTTCCAGTCTCAGATGATGGTACCGTTAAAGCCGTTGATCTCAAGAAGGTATGTAGTAGAATCTTGTTATTGTTAGGTTTGATGAGAGCTTATGCGTAAGGGACAAGTAACTGATTGTTAGTTTAACTGAGATCTGAACTGGTTTTGTAGATTTCGATGGGGAAGGAGGACAAAGGGATTAAACTATATGATCCTGGTTACTTGAACACGGCTCCTGTTCGGTCCTCGATCTCTTACATCGACGGAGATGAAGGGATCCTACGTTATCGTGGGTATCCGATAGAGGAAATGGCTGAGAACAGTACTTTTCTTGAGGTCGCATATCTTCTCAGTAAGTACTGGATCATGTTGCAGCTTCTTGATGTTGTTGAACTAGCTAGTATAGCTTATTGTCTGGAAGTTTTGGATGTATAAATATTTTTTGTATTTTTGGTTGCTAGGATCAAACTGTATTGATGAATTTTTTTGGTCCTTGGGCAGTGTATGGGAATCTACCCTCTGAAAGTCAGCTATCTGATTGGGAGTTTGCTGTTTCTCAGCATTCAGCTGTGCCACAAGGAGTTCTAGTGAGTTCCTACTCCTTTGTTCCATATGAACTTTTAATTTTGATATTATTGTGAACAAACGCGAATTTAAGTTAGCAAAGAAACTTAAGAGAGCAAAACGAACTGAGGCAAATACTATTTAGGTAGAGTTTGTATATTGAACAAATGTACAATATCTTAGACTCGTATTTATACCAGCCTCAAAACTCGATTTACTTTTTCCTTTAGCAAAACATATTTATCCCAATAAATGTTATTTTCCTAATCTTAAAAGGCATACTAGGCACTGTATACCCTATATGTCCATCTTGATTAATGAGTCATCTTCCTAGCGCTTAAGATTTAAAACATTTCCAGAATTAACATACACCAAAACTAGACTTTAGAATAGTACTTTCTGTGCTTGCAACCTCTGATGATCCTGGTCCATCCAAGTAATTACGCAAGATGTCTCTCATACCTTGACTGGAGTTTGCTTGGTAACTTTTCCGGGCAGGATATAATACAGTCTATGCCTCATGATGCACACCCCATGGGAGTTCTTGTGAGTGCAATGAGTGCTCTTTCCATCTTCCATCCTGATGCTAATCCTGCTCTCAGGGTAAGTTAAAGATTACACTCTTCCACTAATAATCATGTCAGGCCGCCTTTCTAAGCTCACTATTAGATTTTTTTACTTATAAACATTTTAACTAGAATTAATCTATTGGGTGCAGGGACAGGATATTTACGACTCAAAGCAAGTTAGAGATAAACAAATTATTCGCATTATTGGAAAGGCACCAACTATTGCAGCAGCTGCTTACTTGAGGATGGCAGGGAGGCCTCCTGTTCTTCCTTCAGGAAGCCTTTCTTATGCTGAGAACTTCCTCTATATGCTCGATTCCATGTATATGTCCCTCACCATCATCTCATTACATCGCATGCAATGGGAAGATTAGTCATTGTAGACTTGACATGAACTTGTATCTTCTCACAGGGGAAACCGATCCTATAAACCTAACCCTCGGCTAGCTCGGGTGTTAGACATCCTCTTCATACTACATGCTGAGCATGAAATGAACTGCTCCACCGCTGCTGCTCGGCATCTTGCCTCTAGGTACAACACCTCTTTGATTTTTTGAGTCTTGATGAGAGAGATATTGACTAAGATATGTGTTCATTGTAGTGGTGTTGATGTGTACACTGCTGTTGCTGGAGCCGTGGGTGCGCTTTACGGTCCACTTCATGGCGGTGCAAACGAGGTGTGCTATCTATTCATATGTACATTCTTCTGATATATTTGTATGCTCATGGCTTTGGTTCCATTAGGCTGTGCTTAAGATGTTGTCAGAGATTGGGAGTGTTGATAACATTCCAGAGTTCATAGAGGGTGTGAAGAACAGGTAAAACTCAAATGCTTGAAACTATATGCTAATTAAGGAGACTTTCCATCAATGTTTTTCATCTCTTTTGACTGTTTAGGAAGAGGAAGATGTCTGGTTTTGGACACCGTGTGTACAAAAACTATGACCCAAGAGCTAAAGTCATCAAGAAGCTAGCAGATGAAGTGTTCTCCATTGTTGGAAGAGATCCTCTAATTGAAGTAGCCGTTGCTCTGGAGAAGGCAGCTCTTTCTGATGATTACTTTGTTAAGAGGAAGCTTTATCCAAATGTTGATTTCTACTCTGGTTTAATCTACAGGTAAAAAAAATGTTTTCATGTTCATTTTCACTCAACAACTTAATCTAACTCTGGACCTGTTGAATATAGGGCAATGGGGTTTCCACCAGAGTTCTTTACCGTCTTGTTTGCTATTCCTCGCATGGCTGGATACTTGTCTCATTGGAAAGAGTCGTTGGATGATCCTGACACCAAGATCATGAGGCCACAACAGGTAATATATAGTTAGTAGCTCACATGCAGAGATAAGATGTTTTGAAACTTGGATTGTCTGATTTGGGATTTTTTGAATAGGTGTACACCGGAGTGTGGCTTAGGCATTACACACCAGTTAAAGAGAGGGATGAGCCAAAGGAGTCAGACAAGTTGAGTCAAGTCTCTACTTCTAATGCATCAAGAAGACGTTTGGCTGGATCTTCAGTTTAGGTCCATTATCATATACCTTACAAACACACTGCACCACAAAGAATAAGAGAGATTGGGTTCTCTACCCAAACGCAAAGAGAGTCATATTCCAATATAAATTTAGAATTTTCTTTTTTTTTTGTGTTCCACAGAATAATTGTCCTTAACTGATGGTTAAGGCAAAGCTCTTTAGAACATTCAATAAACAAATATATCAGATCACTGTTTGTTGTTGTTTATGAATTAACTAAAATTATTGAAAACATTAGAGTGTCCACTATTTTATCTAGGCGTTGGAGACTTATATACATACATAAAGAGTATAATATATAAAAGTGAAAATGTTTTATACACTTGTTTTTCTTCTTCCACAAATCGAAGTGGGAAGAAAGCTATACAAGTCTTCTAGAACAGTGAAGTTATTACATATATACTTTACAATCATGTCTGGAGGTGGTGGTGGTTTCAGTTGTCTCCTCTGGAGGAAGAGGAGGAGTCAGGGAGTTTGAAGGTGGGCCTCTTATCCACGCCTCTTCGTGAATATTCCCTCCATCTCCTGGCTGCTGCGGCGGCTCGCTGTGCCCGTTCTTGTACTTCTTCCTCTGTCACAGACATAGAGTCAATGTGTTATTATATGATCATTGGACAAAGAGGATGAGAGGAGTTTAGTATCAATGTGTTACCGCTTTTCTGGTATTGATTATCTTTCCCCCAGAGGTTATCCCAATAGGAAGGTTCTTCGTCTGTGCTTTTCCGCTTCATCATTCTACTTCTAGCTTGATTCTGAAAAACATAAAGCAATGCATGAAGTGATGTTACATGTCACATGAAATGCATGTGATGGATAGTTCATACCAAGACTTTTGCTTGCCTCTTTTCCCATCGAGATCTCGCCTGTCATAGATTTTTAAAGATTGATGATCATCAGTTATATGAAAGGTGAAGAACCGTTGTGTCACTATAGATGAGCTTCTTACCATTCTGAAAACATCAACAGCTCCTGACCCCATTCCAGAAAGCATCAGAGCAACCTGAACCCATCAATGACAATCCCAACCAATATAAATCAAGAAACCTCCTAACAATAAGAGAGAGCTACAAAGAGAAAATGCTCAGTCTTACATTCACTCTCTCAACCCTACGCATCTCATCTTCAAGCAACGACAACTGCGCCGCAGAAGTCTGGTAGATACAATCAACCGGGCTGCAACCAAAAAGAAGGCATAATCAGTATTATACTCGACAATCACTTGCAGCATCTAACAGAACACAAGAGGCTAACCATGTTTCAACTGCTTGCTGAAGCAAATCAGGGTTGCCACGCTGGTTACACGCCCTTGCTCTCCCAAAGTCTTCCTCAATCTGAAATATATCCGGAGCCACATTGGCACAGTTCTTGCACCCTATCAAAAACAATAAACCCATTATCATCATCAGCCTTACCCTTCCCTCAAATGAAACTGAATCTTAAAGAAACTTACCTATACAAGCAAACTCATCAACAAAGACATGATCTTTCGGGGTAGAGTCATCAAGAAAAGGATTGGTAGCAGTCACTGCGTACCCATGGATCTCATCGTAAACCATTCTCTGCACAGGGTCACTAAGAATCTGCAAAACACAAAACACCTTAAACACCACTGAGACCAAAAAAGTTATTCAAAAGTCAAAGCTTTCACCTCGTAAACATCGTTAATGAACATGCAGAAGTTTGTGGTTTCAGGGTCGTTCCCACTCAAGTCAGGATGACAAGACTTCATACAGTTATAATAAGCTTTCTTAATCTCCTCTGGTGTCGCATCTGGAAGCTGTTGAAAAAAACAGAACCAAAACAGAGAGAGAGATATAAAGTCGGAACCTTTTTGGATGGATGTAATACAAAGTTACAAACTTTACCAATCCGAGAACGGCGTAGTAGTCATCGGCGACGTCGCCGGTGGAGAGAGAAGAAGCGTCTTCCGTTGCAACTCTCAATCTTCCGATGGAGCTGCTGCTTCGTCTCTTTCGTAAGCACCACGACGAAGCAGCGCCGCTAGTCTTCGCCGAGAATCGCGAGGTACTTGATCTGGAGCTAAGAACAGAGCTCTGAAACTTTAAGAGATCAGTGCAAACAGGGGAGAGTAGCTGCGCCATTGAAGAACCTCACAAGGGTCTGATCCGAACTGATCAGATTCGTTTCCGATCAATAAACCAAGTCGATATTTTTTGAAATAATATTTAAAAATCTATTTTTTTTTTTGTGAAGAGAAGGGAGAAGAAGTTAAAGGGGGTACGAGGGTGACGTTGCTGACGTGGCGGGATAAGAACCATGGGAAGGTTTGTTTGGAATCTGAGATGAATCTAACGGCAACCGGCGAAAGCGTGCTTAACTGATGGTGGCACGTGTCAGGTAGTGGAGTGAGGTGTGTCTTCACGCTTTCAACTACCCGCCAAGTTTTTTTCTTCTTTTCAATCGGTTTTGCTTGAGATCTCTCACACATGAAATCAGATATATGTCCATTACGTAACTGTAAGTAGATAAGAATCATAAGATTCAGACAAGTAAAGAAAACTAAACTGAGAACAAGAGTTTTTGAAGAAGTTGGCTTGTCTTGAGTTGGTAAAAAATTTTTTTGCGGTAAACCAATGTAATAACTCTTACGATGCTTCCAAGAGCTTCATAAGAATGCAAGTTCCAAGTCATATCTTTTTTTTTTTTTTTTTTTGTCGTCTATCCATTTAAGCTAGATCAAGTGGAGAGCAGACGAGTTGATTCTCCGAGGAGCATCTCCATCTGTCCGGGTCTGATCTATATGGGAGAAGATAAAACCTCTGGTCCTTGCATCTTTTGCTAATCCATCTGCCCGGCCATTTCGGCTTCGAGGAATATGAGACAGTCTCACATCCTCGAAGTCTTCCTGTAACCTCTGGAACACCTCGATCTCTGTCGCGAAAGCTGGCCAGTCCATCGGGTTTGTAGTCATATCCACTAAGTCCATGCAGTCCGTCTCAAACCGTACTGCAGTGATCCCTTTGTCTCTCATACATGAGGCTGCCCAAAGTAGCCCTTCCATCTCAGCGTGCAAAGCTGAGAGGTTCCTGTTACACGCCCGTAATCCGAAGTATTCTAATCCCATCTGATCCTTAAGACTCCACCCTAAGCCACTGACACTGCCATTATTGATCCATGATGCATTGTAGCAATTTAAACATTGTCATATCATTATTAAGACATGAATTTTGACTTGACTTTATCAAGCAATTCAATCCATTTAACTATGAAAAGACTAACAACCCCTAGTAAACAACAAAATCAAAATATTGTTTCACAGATTCAGCATTGGGAAACAAGTAATTAAACTTCCACCGGGAAAAAAAAAAACAAAAACGCCTGCAACAACAAAGCTTTTATCTTTTGGAGTCTACTTGCTCACTCACTTGAGCTGCAATTTGGTATAGTGATCTGCTGCTCTAGATAGCGACTGTATCGATACCGGATAACCCTTTCCCATCTGCATATACAACCAGCATCAACATCAGTTTATTTCAACGCTTACTTAAGAGTCTAAAACATGGAACTGGTTCACAAGCTTACCGTGCTACACAAGTGGAATGCATTCACATAACCAGCATATTTCGAAGCTGCATAAAACACACTCAAATCAGCAAAACAAAGATCTCCATACCATACTATAAGCTTGGGGTATGGATTTATTACTCTTTTTCAATCCGGCAGGCTTAGCAAGCAAAAGGGCGTTCATGAATGCACCAACGTTCTCCCTCAAAGCATCCTCAGGAAAGCTCATCTGGTTAGGAAAGTGTTCTTGTCATGAATATATATAGATAATGAACTTTATAAAGTCTTTTGGGGGGAGGGAGATGTAACCTTTCCAAGTGGCACATGAAGAATGGAAGTTTTATCCATTCTGAATTTGGTATGTCCTGCTTTTGCGTCTTTCACTGCTTTCATCACATCCTTGGTCACACTCCCTTGCTACAACAAATATAACATATGTTGAATTAGTTCAACGTAAGTATAGTGACTGATACATTAGAGTAAGATGTTGAGTGAGTGAATAAACCAACTTACTTTGGGGTTAGGCATCAGACCATGATTGTTAAGAATCCTTGATATCTGCAAATAACCACACAAACAATTTTAGTGAGAAAATATCACCTTCATCATGTTCTAGATGAATTTTAAATAAGTGCTTAAATTCTAAGAACCTTGTAAACACGGGGCATCATTTTGGGAGTTGCAAGGCATCTATCAAAGTCGATCTTGCCACTTTCTGCAGATAGATTTTAAGCAAAAATAATCATCTACCAATTAGATATCAGAAGCGATTTATGGAAGGAGGATGAAGTAAAATGAAATTGGTTTCATTACTCAAGATTTCCTCAATGAGCTCAAGACCACCGACAACATCAGCTCCTGCAGCCTTCGCATCCTCTGCATCCGAACCCTCGGCAAAGAATGCCACTCTCACATCCTGAACAAGGAAAGATCATCTCTTTCTATTTACTACACGGCTGATATATATAAAACGTCACATGAAGGATTAAAGAGACATTTCTTCTACCTTTTTCACAGAGTGTGGTAGAGCCAAAGTCCCACGCACAATCTACAGTTTAAACAGTGATCACAGTCGGTCCAAACATAGAAACAAGGAAAATGATTCGAAAAACAGGATAAGAATGAGAATATTACCAGCTCAGATCGTCCTTTTTCGATGCCTAACCTCACATGAGCCTCAAGAGTTTCATCAAACTTGGCCTTAGCATTGCCCTGAACCATCAAAAAAATGGAAACAGCGTAAGAACAAAGATATAAACATATAAGGGATGCACAAATTGATGAGTCCTGATCATTCTCTCCTCACTCAACAACACCAATTACAAGTTCATAGAATCCAAAACTCTCACAGTACTACCATTAAACAAAACTTTCAACGATCTATTACTGGCTTAAAGACTTCCCTACGTGAAACAAGAGATGCCTTAGCAACTTCTAAACACAAACACAGCTTCCTAGCCTCCTTTGAGAGCCTTCTATGTTCACATTATAACAATAACGAAAATCAACTAACACGAAACATCAAACAAACAAAAGTTAAGCCTTTGATATAATGCACACACAAAACGAACCACGTGGATAAAAACACAACCAGTGAGAGCTTAGCAACTTCTAAACACAACCACAGTGTCTACCGCTACGTTCACATTACATAGCTACGAAACAAGCAAAAGTTTAAGCCTTTGATATCAAAACACACACAAGCATTGACCTTTATCTCTCTAATGGCCTCCATGAGATCGAAAATAGGTTTCTTTCCGTGCCTCAGCTCCGGTTTAAGCAGCGTCGGCAAAGGAAGCGAAGAGGTATCCTCCTCCACAGCGGTAGCTCTCAAGAACCTTCTCCTAGCTCGATTCTCCGATTCGATCCTCTTCCTCTCCGCCTCCACCTCCTCCGGCGTCCTCTCTCTGTCCTCCTCGCTCACGACGCGATCCTCCGGGAGAGGAGCCACGCGCTGCGCGTAGGAGACGGGAGTTAGCGAAGGAGAGTCTTTCGTGTATCGGATCTCTTCTCGCGTCAAGCGAGAAAGATCTTCCGAGGGTTTGGCGGCGTACGACACCGGCTCGAGCTTTTTTGGGGATTCATTCGGCGGCGGAGGGTTTGGATTCGGATCTGATGATGGAGAGGATGAGAAGAGTCTGTGGATTTGTGGAAATGGAGATGAGAAGGGTCTGGTGAGAGCTTGGCGGCGAGCTTGAGAGAGGAGGAGCTTCATTGCTGCCATTGTGAGGTTGTTCGTGTGAAGTGTGATTCTTCTGAGGTTTAAAGGGGGGATTTGAGATTTCTATCTTAATTAATGTTTTTTGTATGAAATTACAAAACCTCAGGGACCATTATGTAAATACGCTTAATACCCGCGTCTCTTGTTTTATTTCGAAAACGGACCTGAAGTTTTGTTGTAATGAAAGTGTTTTATAATTTTTTTTTAAGATCCCATAATTAAGAAACTTGCAATAAACCACTTAAATGTTCAAATTTATTTCTAAGTCTCAACTCACTTTTACACTTTAAAAACTATTAAAAATTAATTAAGAGACCCTTTGGGATAATGATGCTCTAAGTTACACTACACATTCGCATATTAGATTCACTGTGTGTTTTTTAATACATAGCTTATGAACTGTCGTAACAATAGCTTATACTGTAATATCGGCTCAAAGCTTTCAGACAGAACAAACAAAGAAACCTCGGTTGGTGTCTCTTGTCTGAAAGCGTATGAATGTAAAGGCGGTGGTTGGGATTGATGTTGCTTAAGCTTGGAAACCGAAGGATGGTCCGTGAGCTGGAAATGTCAATGGCACACCCTTGGTGGGTTCTTTTTCTTTTTTTTTTTTCTGTTATCGCCAAAGAGACAACTGAACAGTAGTTCTTGCTGTAACCTTGTAGGACCAGGCAAGCAAGCTATCACATGAAGCAAACGCTAAACTACTAAGGAAATTTATACGCAAGTGTGTTTAGTAGTGTGCTACTTGATAATTATCATATGCATTGGTGAAATTGTGCTAACAGTATTTCGGTTAGAGTATCATCTAAACTTCATACCAAATTCAATTGGATATCTAAAAACCAAACTCAAATATTTGAATTATCAAAACAGTTGCCAAAAAAAAAAAAGATACTACAAAACAAATTCATAGATCACAAAACTACAAGAAAAAACTATGACTAAGGAGGAGGGAACATTTGCTAAATACAATCAATGTGTATTGTCATGCGGGATGAGTTAAAACTACAAAGAGAGAGGAATGGTAGTTTTGTAGGTTAAACACTCGCTAAGATTCACTGTGTTTTCTAATACATAGCTTAACAAGAGAGGCAATGAGAGAGAGCGAGTTTGTTTTTGAAAAAAAAAAAATCAAAAGTGGCTGAACTGTCCTAACAATAGCTCGAACATGTCTTCAGGAGTAAGGAGAGTTGTTCCTCCAGTAACCAAGCCAATGTCTGGTCTTCCACTCTCCCCCACAGCCTCTTGAGCTTCCATAACCTTTAACAATGGAGGAAACAGAGACTGTTACCAAAAAATATAAGGTCTAAAACCAGAGATATTGAGTGACTTTGTGGTGAAGTAACCCACCTCTCGACCATTGATTCCTCCAATGACAAAGACAAGAATGACACTCTGGTCTGCAAGGCTTGGTTTTGCCTGCAATAGTTTTGAGAAACATCAATGTGTATTCTCAATTTCTCATGGAGATGAGGGAAAAGGGAAGAAATACAGAGAGAGAGAGAGAGAGAGAGAACTAACCTGACCAAGACCAAACCTTCCAAACCCGCTTTTGAAAAGCCTTCCTACAGTTGAGGAATGATATTCTAAACCTGGTATCTCCTCTTTGCTCAACACCTTTGTTATAAGCCTGTACAGTAGCCCTTTGTTTCCAGATGGATCTCCCGGGAAGCTGCTCTCCGAAGCCAATGAGCCTTCTCTTAATGGTACATTCCTTGTTCTTAGACTCGACAGCTTGTGGAGAAACTTAAAGAAGCTGTCTACTCTATCACGCAAATCAAGTTTTAGCTGCATATCGTCATAAGACTCGTCTGCTTTACTAGTGTCTTCTTCATCTTCCTCATCTCCCCATTTTCCCCATGGATCATCATCAAGCGCATCAATGTCTAACTGATCATCAGAAGGAGTCTCTTTGGTGTCCTCTGACTTTAAGCGGTTCAACCTGCTCTCCAGCTCTTCTGTCAACCCATCTAGAAACTTGAGATCCCCTGCTGAAGGATTCTCGAGAACAGCATCGACAATGGCTTCTTTGAGAAAATGCTCTTCTTGCCAAGAGAACGGTCCCCCTGAGCCGGCTGTAGGAAAATTCTCTCCAGCAAGAATGTAACCAACTACTGTAAGAAGCAATGCGTCTCGGAAAGACAGAAGCCCTCTTGATGATGATGAATCTGGTTTCTCGTTCTTCTTCGCTTGAAGTTCAGCCAAAGCGCTCTTGTTGATCAGGTCGCTGATTTGAGCAGCCAGACCTTGGCTCGTATCACCAGCGCTTACGTTTAACATCATCTCCGCACTGCTGAAAGCATCCCATTTGGCGCTTTGGGATTCATCAAGCGCAGCGGCTGTAGCTGCCGCTAACTGAATAATCCCTTTGTTTCTCAACAAAGACGACTGGCTTTGCGACAACGCCTTCACCATGGCCTGGAGCTCAGGTTTCGTGGCGTAGCCAGGCCGTGCCCTCACGTTAACAGAGATGTTTTCACGACGCAGAGCCTCTTGAAGCCATTTCTTCACCAGTACACTTCCATCCTTCGTTCTCCTTTCGATCATGGCCTCTAAGTAAGGCGTCCCTCTAAAACATTCAGTGGCTACAAGAGATCCATTTAGTAGCTCAGTAGATTTCTTGTGGTCGCATTCATTTTGTGGATCAGAAGTGTATGAATCCCAGCCACGTAAAAAGGCTTCAACTCCTTCAGGAAGACCAGACTCCTTAATCTTGCTGGGCTCTTCGCTTAACAGTTCCCCAAGAGGTACTTGAACATCGAGAGAAGGACGGTCGATGCTTGGAACCCCTTGCTTAAGCTGAGCTTGTGTAGAAAATCTCTCTCCACGAGGCAATGATGAAAAGATTCGATCGAAAAGTGAATCACCATGGCAGCAGGGAGTGATAAGATCAAGCGTACGGTCAACAAGTAACAAGCCGGCAGTTCTTTTTCGACGCCCTACATCATAAAGACTTGACATGTCTGTCATAATCTTCCCAACGTTCTTTGATACATCACCAAGTGAAAATATCTCCAACTTCAACTCCATCTACAATGACGTGGTCACAAACTTCAGATAAATAAACAGAAGAAATCATCTAGTGTTGTTACTTACCTTAAGAGCCAGGTGGTAAAGAAAATGTGCGGTAAGAGTTGCACCAGGAGGAACATCATCAGTATCAGACATAGATCCAGTGCTTATTGGAGGCAGTCCAAAACTAAGAGAATCCTCATGTTGACGGGACAGGGAAGCTTCGGCAACTGATCCTTGGGAAGGTAAGACAAACGCTCTGGGAGTAAAAGGGCAAATAATCAAGGGGAAGTGGTGCACCGAGACTACCAAACCTTCTGCATCACCTGATGGATCATCTACATTTTGACTTGTAATAGGCTCCATCGTGAGGGATTCAAGTGCGGAAGAGAACTTAGGAACCCCTTTGTCTTTAGATATTTTGTCGCTCTTCTTGGTATGTTCGTTGTAATCCTGAACAAGTAAGGTTTCGTACTCTCTATACGCGTCTGGACCAAGTGGTGAATCAGGGCAGGCTGAATGAGATCCCTAACATTTAAAATTAGTAAAGTGATTAGATAAGTTACTAAATTTCACTACGACTATAGTTAAGAGTAATCACTAGAGATGGTTCGTGAGATACAACACGTTGCATAAGCCAAATAGTCGAAATAAAAGTAGGAATATACAAGTTACTACTCTTCTGTTTCAGAAATAAATTATAAGAAAAATGAGATCAAGGATAGAGTTGCACCTCAGAAATAGAGGTGAATACTGAGCAGCGGTGAACGCCTGCATGGGTGCTTAGACACCGTAGCATATATCGATGAGCATCATTGAGAAGCCGAGATGTCATAATCACAATTCTGTTTGCACAATCCAACTTTGAATTCCAATCAGCCACCTATATATATATAGCAAAGAGACATCAACAGTCACATCCTTTGACATTAGCTCAGAATATAGAATCTACCCAACCAAACAGACCAATTACAAGAAACAAATAAAAAGAAAAATAACTTGGGAAAGGACAATCTAAGTGGTGTTTAAGCTATTCAAACTCCAGTGCCACAATAGTATGATTGAGTTCAGTCTTGATATTGACATTTTGGTAACAATGAAAAATAAACTGACTTTGATAACAATCTTCCCATCCTCAAATCAGCATTGTGAAACCAGAATCTACACAAGCTTACAGCGTCGAGGGAAGTCATGTTCTCAAGGCTACAGACGGAACGGGCACCTAGCTCCAAGAACAAAGGGAAGGCTCCTGCAAGCTGGAAACTTTCAGTGCAACCAGCATCAATATACACAATTGCATCTTTCACATCCTCTTCTATCTGCCAAAACACAAACACAAATTGAAAACTTGAAATTCCCAATTACTCTCTCATGATCAAAGGCATTTAAAATTTCCCAGGAATATTTAGGTGCAGCGGATCAAAGGAAAAGGATGATTCAACACTTACTTCGCGGATCGAATTGAGACAAGCGATAGCTACATCGATCAGAGCCATAGCTCTCTCTCTCTCTCTCAGCTAATGAATTTCGCTAAATGGATCGAGACGGGTTGAGATCGTCAGCAGATGCAAATACCATGTATGAGTCACCGGAGCAACACCAGTTTCGCTTCGCCGACGACGAGCATCCGTAGCTTAGCTTTCGTATCGTTACGATGATCAAACCACTCTATTGGGCTTTTACTCCTCTACGGGCCTTTTTCAGTTGCGATTAGGCCTCTTTACCTCTTGAGATCAAAGAAGAGAGCCTTCTTCAGAAACTCGCTAGGCGCTACACACGGACCTAACGATTTTTTGAAAAAGTGGAAAAAATCGAAAAGTACAAACGTAATTTTTTATATTTTTATATGTATAATATCACTTTTTAAATAAATATAATACAACTTTTTTTGTATAATACATGTTTATGAAAGATATTTGATAATTTGATACTAAAATTCAAAGTAAACACGTATATATAAAGTAAATTTCTATCTAATAACAATTGGTTTAGCCTCGTTTGGTGGTTGGTGTTTTCCGTGTAGCTCCTGCATGTGACATGTTCGAATCGCGGCGGCTGCTCTGTTGGCATTTTATTATTTTTAGGTTTAATGAAAGTAAAATGACCAATTCACCCTCGTATTCAACATTCTTCTGCGATTTTCCAGATCTAACACGCAGCCGCCAAGTTTTCCACGATTTCACCATTTTAAGAAGTTATTCTTGTCGGATTCAACTTTGTATAGAAGATATATAAGATATAATCTGATTTCTTGCTAAAAACTTTGATATTTTCATACTTAATCAGATTTGGACAAATCGTTTTTACAAAATTACGCGGCGATTTCTCCTTTTCTCCAGCTAACGCGTTCACTATACAGCTCAGCGCCTAGACATACCGATCACCTCCATTTCGCCACGGTGACCTTCCGATGTACATTTAATCGGACGAGTAATCGGCAACTCGGCCGAGTTTTAGAACAAGGGAAGAGAGTCTTGAAAAACGATGTCGTTTAAATGTTTGAAATCAATCTTTGTTTTTAGAAAAGAATGTGAAGTGTAATATTATAGGTCAATTACATTCTTATGAAATTCAATCAATAGATTGGAATTGATAAACCAAGCTTTCATGTCCTAGTCATATTGAAAAACGATGTCGTTTAAATGTTTGATAAACCAAGTAATGTTCTACACTAGTAAACATGGATTCAAATCTTAGAAACTACAATTTATCATCAAATCAATTATGCTGATAAGTGAATAATACTTTACATGTGATATTCAGTATTATACAAACATAATGGTCATGTAAGTATATAATATGAATCAATATGTAGTAAAAATAGAACCATCATATGTAAATCTTTATCATAACAAATTAAATTTTCGGTTGTAAAACCAATAAATAAATCAGTATTCTCATTTTACTTAATCATATTATAATAATTATGTCGTATAAGTAAGCAAGCTATTTTGATATCATCTAAAATAATTTTTTTTTTAAATATATGTTCTTATGATCATCTTTTTTCACTTTGCAGGCAAAGGCATGATGACTCGCGGATTCTCTTCATCTGGGCCACCATCTGCTGCTATTTTCTAGATCTTTTTATCTCATATCGGAGCCATACCCCCTAGCTAAGCTATTAGTTGATTCCAGGTACAAGAGATGTATACATTGGAGTCGAGATTCGGTTGAAATCGCCACATAAAATGAGATTCGTTTTCTGGAATCACTGGAGAAACAACAATTTGCTTTGTCTAGAAATCTCAATCACCATAGTTGAGCTTTTGATATCATTCTAGTTGGGCTTTGTCATTTTATTTTGAGTTTGAGCCTTTATACCTCTTGAGCTCATAGAAAAGGACAATAAAACGGTGTCGTATGAATGTTGAAAAATACATTTTTTTTTATAAAATTGAGTCAATAACTTTATGATTGTAACAGAGAAACCCTAAACAATAATGTTAATATGATCTTGGAAGTTTTTTATTCATGCTACATAATTGATAATAAATCTTATTTTTTGGATTAGAATAGATCCATCAATTAGTGAACCTAAATCAAACTATTTGACCAAAATGGCTTCCACACTTTATCTCATATCACACTAGGTCAACAACTTTATAATTAAAATTGATAAACCAAGTTTTCATGTCCTAATCATATTTCAAAATCAAAAGGTAAAATTAATAAAAATTGAATTTTTGTTTGGTTTTAAAAATTGTTTGGTTAACAATAAACCGACTAAACCATCGTCTACATGTAATTAAGTTTTGAACTATTAATTCGGAGATAAATAGATTTGAACCATCGATTTAAGGAAAATAAGTTCATTTAAATTGGGATGAATATTTGGCATATAAAGCAAATTTTGATCCATTTAAATTTGATAAGATATGTTATCATTTTGTTATGAAATATGTATTAATATACACAAGCATGCTAAATAGTGAGATTTATTAATAAATGAAATAGAAAATAGTTCATTTAGTGAAAAATGATCAAATGACAAATAACTTACGTAACTTATCATTTTGATTGCTTGAACATCCAAAAACAATAGGATCAACCAATAATTAAAAAAAAAAAGAAATGTTGATCAATCATAAATGATTTCAATTACAAAATGTAAAAACATGTTCAAAAGCTAGTTTTCTTTTATATAAGCCACATATTCATAAGACACGAATTTTGTTTGATTACTTGATATGAGTCAAACCCGGCTTGTAACTACATAGATAAGAGAGCTGCTAGAGCTATACAAGGACGAGAAGCCTAGCATAGTCCTGACGGGACACAGTCTAGGTGCAACTATAGCGACTCTCGCAGCACTGGACCTGGCAGAAAACTTTACAAGCGGCTCTAGCGACGTGACCCCGGTGACAGCTATTGTGTTTGGTTCTCCGAGAGTTGGCAACAGAGAATTCTTAAACAGAATCAACAGACATGATAACGTGAGGATATTGCACGTGAAAAACGAAATTGATCTTATCACACGTTATCCAGCTAAGATAATGGGGTACGTCAACATTGGGACCAAACTCAAAATCGATAATAGAGTTTCTCCTTTTCTTAAAGAAACCCATCATCCTGGTGGCTGGCATAACCTTCAGGCAAGTCATTATCTATAAACTCAAACACACATAGATTGACATTTTAATTAAAACAATACTGACACTGGTTGGTCTTAACGATTTGAATGGATGTAGGCGATGTTACATGTAGTAGCGGGATGGAATGGGAAGAACCAGAAGTACGAGATGAAAGTGAACAGAAACATAGCGTTGGTTAACAAATCGTGTGCCCTGTTGAAAGAGGAGTGTTTGGTTCCTGAGTGTTGGTGGGTGGAGAAAAACAAAGGTATGCTCAAGAATGAAGATGGTGACTGGGTCATGGCTACTCCCGACGATGAAGACATGCCTATGGTTGAGTTTGACTAATTATCTTGATTTGGTGTAATTTCATTTTTTTCTTGATGTATGGTTTGTAAATGCCTGGAAGTTTGTAAATTGTGAGACTACTATAATTGCTAATAATAATACTCCCAAAGATTATAAGAGTGAAAACATAAACGAAACTTTCAAACGGTTACTCTTGGCAAAGAGTTGACGACATTACATGAAAGCACAGATTGTTGTTTACCACATAGTCATTAAGAAAAGTGAAAGAGCGATTAAGATTTTTGTTAATCTTCATGAGGACTTGATGATCATCACTTCTTACCACGGAGTTTAGCACCAAGAGCTCTCTCGAGCTTAGAAAGGATCTGCTGGTTGGGGATAGCTTTACCAGACTCGTACTCTTGGATCACTTGTGGCTTCTCATTGATGAGCTACATAAACAAACAAACAAACAAGTTCTTTACGTCATCTACCTGAGTTAAAGTAAATAACAAGAGAGACAGAGAAGGGGTTAAAAAAATACTTGAGCAAGTTGGGACTGGGTTAGCTTCTTCTCAGTGCGGGCTTGCATAATAGCTTTCTTTAGCTCAGTAGGCACACGCTCATCTGGAATCAAACGTAGACAAACAAACACATCAATACACTATAACCATCACAGGCCATAAGAGTCTCAAGAGAGATTACGAGTAAGGTTCTCAGTGTCGTCATCGAGCGTCTTTGTGTTGAGAGAAGTGCTGCTTGATGCTGCCTTGTTCGTTCCAGCATTATCTAAACACAACACACAAAAGAAAGAACGATCCCCAAGTTATATGGAATCCATAACTTTTTCAATTGATAAAGAACATCAACCCTAAATCTCAAATCGAGAATCAAAATCGCAATCCAAATACCAAATCTAATCTAATCTAATTTGATTCCAGAGAGAGCCTATGATTATAACTAGGAATCAGAATCAGCAAAGTAGATTGAGAACGAACATTTTCGGACGGTTTCGATATCGGCGCCGGCGCGACGAGCGGCGTTGACAGTTTTCTCGTCGCGCTTGGCGGCGGAGTTAGGGGCTCTCTTGCGGATCACCACGGGCTCCCAGTCCTGAGTCATCGGTCCAGTTCCTGCCATGCTTTCGTTCTCCTTTGTGCAATCAAACTCAATCTTAGGGTTCCTTTCGTTCTTTCGAGAGCTGAGAGAGAAGATGTTAAATTAGGTGAATGTTAAGGGGTAGTTTCGTAATCTTATCTCCCACTTGAAGAATAAATAAATAAAAATAAATATCTGGGCCAACAACCTTATTGTTTAATTATTTATAGCTAAAAATAAATAAATTATTACTCTGCAATCTCTTCTTCTTCGTCTTCAACTTGCACCCGATTCCTTCCGGATCTTACGCGACGGCCTCTGTTTCAGGTTCTTCTTCTTCACAACAAACTTATCTGCTTTGTGGCTGCCGATTTAACTCAGATTCGACTCTTAAATGCTTACCTGAGAAAACGAATCTCCGATTTGATGATCTTAATCTGTATTGAGAATCGGATCACAATGTCTTATTGAATCATCAGTTTAGCTCAATTCGAGCATTCTTGTGTTCTCAACTTTCTATTGTTGAGAGCTTATGAGAGAGCCATATGATGCGATTAGGTTCCCTTGATTCAATGTGGTTCTGTGTGTTATGCTCATCTTTAGTTAGAAAGTTTCTGTTTTTATTATTTTTAATTGAGAGAGAGAGAGAGATGAGATGAGAGTTTTGAGATAATGCTCTCTTCTTTGTTTTCAGGGAGAGATGATTGTATGATGTAGATCAAGTGGATATGATATCTTCCATCAAGTTTTAGTATCATCATCGCTTGTGTTTTTGAAGAAGAAGAAGAAGAAGCTCTGTTCCTCTGGTTTGGGAGATAACTGGTGAGCCTGAGAATTAAGGGGAAATTGATTTTTCAGATCATGCCTTACTTTGCTCAGAGGCTTTACAATACTTGCAAGGCCTCATTCTCTTCAGACGGGCCAATCCCTGAGGAGGCTCTCCAGAAAGTTCGCAATGTCTTGGGTATATCTACATCTTTCTCCACTCTCTTATTTGTCTCATCATTGTTAATGATTTATTATGGTCCCCAACATGTGAAAACATTTTTATCTGATTGTTTTCCAATTACCTTATATGATTGTTTTAGTTAAGGTTGTTGTTAGTGGCAGTAATCGTGTATGTCACTTTACGTTTTCTTGTCTTATATGCCAGTGGTCCCCTGTTGCACTTAGAGTCTCATTTTTATTTTATGTTCCAGAGAAAATCAAGCCCTCTGATGTTGGAATCGAGCAGGAAGCTCAATTGGCACGTACCAGGTCTGGTCCTCTCAATGGAAGTAACCAGTCTCCCCCAGCAATAAAGTATCTTCATTTGCATGAGTGTGACAGTTTCTCTGTAAGCATACTCATTATCAACTCTATGGCTGACGTATTAAATGGTGCTTAAGGTTATGGATGGCTACTACTACTACATAGTCAAATGTGGGGTTTAGAAAGTCTTAAGAAAAGTGTGTATTTTGTGATCTAACTTAACATAGCATAGGAGCCCCATTCTTATTCCTAGGTTTAAATAGGAATGCTTATGTGCTTGAAATTATGTGCCAAAACCAAACTCTCAGTAGACTAGTAGAGATAAGAAGTCAAAAATGTTCTATAGCCAATCCTGAGACGTTTTAGTTGACATTTAATGTTCTCTTCTTCGGCATATTCAAAGTTAGGGGAATAGGGGGGCATCCATACTCCTTGAGAGAATCTCAGGAACCAACCATTCAAGCTATGAATCTGAAGTCTGCCAAAAAAATGCCTATGACAAATGATCTAGAAAGTATGAGTAACCACAGTTTGAGTCATATTCCGAGTGTCTCTCTCGCTGATGTCTTGTCCTCATTGTACTTCTACTATCACTATCTCTCACCTTGGTTCATCTTTTTCTGTCAAAACAGATTGGAATTTTCTGTATGCCACCTTCATCTATGATACCACTTCATAACCATCCGGGCATGACTGTGGTCAGCAAGCTCATATATGGTTCAATGCATGTGAAGTCATATGACTGGATAGAGCCTGACCTGACCGAACCAGAAGATCCAGATCCATCACAAGGTATTACTGTTGTTCTTCTCTAGCTCTCAAGTTCTAACGAATCACTCTTGTTGTCTAAATTGTAAACTTTTGATTCATAAGCAGGAAGACCCGCTAAACTGGTCAAGGATACTGAGATGACGGCTCCAACCCCAGCAACCACGTTATACCCGAGAAGCGGTGGCAACATTCATTGTTTTAAAGCTATCACCCATTGTGCTATTATTGATATCTTAGCTCCACCTTACTCTTCAGACCATGATCGGCATTGTACTTACTTCCGTAAATCCAGAAGGGAAGACTTACCCGGTAATACTCTAAGCTCACAGTTATCATGTTAATATAGTCAGGTTGTTTCAACTTTAATCAGTACAGAACACAACAATTCATGCTATACAGTGACTTGTATTTACTTTGCGATGTGAAATGGAGCAGGTGAAGTAGAAGTGGATGGGGAAGTCGTAGCAGACGTGACTTGGCTTGAGGAATATCAACCGCCTGATGACTTTGTGATACGAAGAGTTCAGTACAGGGGTCCTGTTATTAGAACTTAATTTCTACGTGTTATATCTCTCTTTGATTCCTCTACATTATTGGTGAAGCAGGTTCGGATTTTTATTTAATATCACACTATTCTTAGATTTGGGACTTTTTTTTATATTACTGCAAACAGGATTGTACATACTGATTTACCATGTCTCCGGTTTCATAATGTTGCAATATATTTTATGTTTAGTTGATTTGAGCCAAGGGTTCTCTTCTCTGAATATGTGGGAATCTTCATTGAGTTATAATGTAAAAATTGTTTTTTTTCATTTCTGAAATCATTCATCATTGCAAATTGTGTATATCATCTCTGATCTTTCCTTTTACAAACATAACATTTAGAGTGAACTGAAGCTGAAGTCAATACATATGTAATAATGGGGTCAGTGTTTAGTATCAGTCAATGATGTTGCGGCTGTTCAACTGGTCTTCGAATCTACTACAAGAGCCAACTCTCATCTCTGTACTCATATCATTCTCAGTCGCTGGGTAATAGTCTTCTCTAAGCTGCACATCCCTTAAGTTCGGGATCCTCAACAAAAAATTCATGAAATGCTCATGAGCCGTTCCATGGATGAAAAGCTTCCTCAGAGTTAAACATTCTTGTAACAAACCTGCACCTGGAAGAGAAAGACTCCTCTGGTTCACATCTCTATCTTGTGGTGGCCAATAATCTTAGCTCACTCAAGCTCAAGTTACCAATTCCAGTCAAGAAGAATCTCTCCCACAAGCTCAAATCCATCTGCATGGGAGGTGCGGTCAATGCGTAACCGATTGTGTCACCGCAATCTAGTTGCATCTTGGAGAGCTTTGGATAAAGAGCAAGGCAGCTTAGGCCTAGCTCTGGCTCAGCTGGCTTGTGTTTGCCTCTGCAGTCTCCTTCTATCTTGATCCTAATCTCTTCCAAGTTTGGACAGTCATCTAGTCCTGTCATTGGTAATGGTGTTAGAAACTCACCAACATTGATCCATAAAGACAGATACTCTAGCTTCTCCCACACTCTCTTCAGAACAGAACCCATTCAACGATTCATCTGATGAATACTTGCACCTCTTCTAACTCCTCTCACAATCATCATGGTTAGTCTCGCTTGTCTCCTCCACACCTCCTTCCTCCTCTAAACTAGACCACACGCAATCAATATGCAGTTTCTTGATCCGATCATAGATCGGTTCAACCGCCTTCAACGAAGCTGTTGCTGCATCTAAGTTCTTACAGCAAGAGATCCTAACAGCAGTCAAAGTCTTCCTCAGAAGAGTAACCATTGTTCTTACTCCCTTCACCGTCACATTCTCACACCCTTGAATCTCAAACTTACTCAGCTTACAACATCCTCTCCCTATAGCCACCAAACCCATATCACTCAAGTCCCCCGAGTTTTTAATCGACAAAGACTAACCCTCCGCATAAAGCTACACCGTCTAGCCGCCACTCTGATTTTGTGATGAGTGTCTTGTAGAGTGCATATATGATATAAGAAACGGATAATACATATCTAATACGCATTTTAGCTTTATTTATTAGTTTATTAATACTAATTCATACTCGGATGTAAGGAGAAACATGTTTCATAAGAAAATAAGCCAACTCAGATTTTTATACAACAAAATATATACACAGTTACACACCAATTGTTTGGTTACAGATGTAATCAAGTAACAAAGCAGCTTTTTTTGACTTCGGAGGAACAAAGTAGTGTCTGTGATGAAATGGGCTCCCACTACCACATGCATCGGTTGTTGCCATGAAACATTCATCATCATTAGCATCCACAGTCCACGCTGATACATCCTCTGCAGCCGTCGGTTCTTTTTAAACGTGAGAAAAATCAGAACCTTCCCTGTCGGCTCTATATGCCAAGAATATTACATCCATTTATTTATCTGTAGAGAATAATAAAAAAGGAAACAATTTCATATTTATAGTTTGTGTCAAAAGACAATATTCTTTTATGACAAAAGTTGAAACATACTGTGTGAACAAACCCTGCTTTAAGTGGAAGACTAGTACATCTTTGACATGCCGTACCGAACACCTCCAACTTTCCGGTGAGCAGAACCACCGGGAGCAGCAGCTGCAGCCGCCGCTGCAACTCCTATTCCTGCTGTTGCTTGCAACAGATTTGTATCTATTATGATCCGGTGATCACTCATGTTTTCCGCCTTGTGCATCCCCGTTCTAGCCATGATAAACGGGTTGTTATCTATGTTGATTGCCACGTCTGGTTGTGCGTATCTATTGTATTGAGATATCTGCCTTGCCTGCCTCTCAGACTCCATGGTTGTTGTTGTTGTTGTTCTCCTCTCTTGTTGCTTCCCCATGGCGGCTGTTGATGCAGACTGTTGTTGAAAGGGGAGAGAAGTAGTAGTGCTGCGGATGAATGATCTCGGGTCGTATGCATCTCTACTGGTTCTACCGTTGTCAAAAGGCGCCACAGGGCCCATGAATGCGCTTGGTTTGGCAGCTGATTGAATAGAAAGAGATGGTTTCGGTTTATAGAGTTTGGTTTTAGAAACATTGGGATGAGTGTTGATGATAAGTACCTGAGAGGTTTCTTTGTTGTGCTTGTAACGTTGCATGATGATTCAAAGGAATGTTTTGAGTAGTTTCAGGGTTCAATGTGTTTGTGTTGTTCATAAGTTTCGGTTGACCTCCTCTTGCAACTGCCGTTGAGTGTATAACCGTTGATCTGAAAGCATACAAACACAATGTCAGAACTCTGAAAGATATATGATTTCTTCCACTTAACAACTAACATAAAATATAAATACGGAATTTCAAATTTACCAAATTTACAATAATCATTTTAATAGATACATTAAGATTGTGATAAAAAAGATTAAATTAACTCTCATAAATCACTTATAAATCTTTAAGAATAATTTATAAAAGTTTTTAAACCCAACTTCACCCCCTAAATACTAAACCGTAAACAATAATCACTAAACTCTTAACTAAAATGTTATGGTATTTTTGATGGAATATATTTTTGTAAAATGGTAGACAATTTAGAGTATTTTAAGCAATTTCTCAATTATAAAATAAGTTGGCATAGAAAGAAAGAAAAAAATAAGGATCTACCTGGGAAGAGAGGCATGTTTCCTTTCTAGAGGTGCCACAGGGCCAGTCTTCCCACTGTTTTCTTCAAGATGTGCAAACTGTCTTCTAAATTGATCAACAGCACTGCAACAGTATTGACAAACCAACGTTAGAAATTTGGATATAACTAACACAATGCTTGCTCAGAAATGCAACCATAGATATTAATTAAGTGAGACCTTGGATAGAGAAAATTGGTTTTATCAGCACCGCTCATGTGATCTTTAAGCAGCTGAGGATGGTACTCAAGTATCTCCCTAGATATTAACTCTCTGATATCCTCTTTAGTGACTTTTCTTCTCTCGAACTCAAACTCCATCTTCGTAATGGGCTGACACGATGGCTCTCTCTCTACTTTGGCAAGTCCCTTGAAATATGGATCCGCAAGTGCCTAATGAAAGCAAAGTATTAGCACAAAAGCATTGAGGTGTTAAGTCAATAATGTAAGTTGAAAAGAAACCTCTTCAGCGGTTGGTCGGTCTTTAGGATCAAAAGCGAGAAGCCTCTCAAGCAACTTCAAAGACAAAGGATCTGCGTTTGGAAACTTCTGAGTAAACGGAATAGGTGGCTTTTTCCTCATGCTTGTTAAGTACCTCCTTGCCTTCTCATTCCTCACCTGTATAGTCCTTGCTTTTAAGATTTTACAGAAAACTCAGTACACTTATGTCTACTAAGAAGAAGAAGATCAGTACCCGGGAGATGGTGTCCATGGAAGGTGTCCCAAGCAGATCAGTCATAAGATCCAGCTGGTGAACCACATTCTTTCCAGGGAAAAGTGGTTTCCCCATCAATACTTCAGCAAAAATGCAGCCTATACTCCAGATATCAATTGCTGGTGTATACTACAAAAAATCCACCAAAAGTTAGCTCATAGTAATACAGAAAATTAAAAGTTGTTTATATAGAGAACAAATGAAACACACCTTTGAGTAAAAAGATCCACAAAGCTCAGGAGCTCTATACCATCTTGTAGCAACATAGTCCTGTAAATTTAAATAGAGAATAAGGTTTAAGAGAAGAGGAAGACTATTATAGAGACATCTTGTTCAAACTTACTGTCCAAAAGATTGTTGTGGGGGTATCATTGAATGCAACTCTAGCCAATCCAAAATCACAAATCTTGAGTTTACAATTTGCATTTGCCAATATATTCTTTGGCTTCAGATCTCTATGGTAGACATTAGCTGCAACAACCGAGGTACATAAGATATTACTACACAAACTAAAACCTCCAGAAAAAAAACAAAAAAAACAAAGTCAATGGATACTACTACCTGTGTGAATGTACTTGAGCGCACGCAACAACTGATAAAGGAAAAACTGGTAATGCTCTTTGGTCAAATCATCATTGGCTTTAATAACTTGGTGAAGATCAGACTCCATGAGCTCAAACACAACGTAGATGTCTTTGAACTCTCTCCGCGAAGGGGGGAGCATAATGTGCTTGATTTCGACTATGTCCGGATGCCTCAGGAGCCTGAGGAGTTTAATCTCCCGGAGGATCCTCGCGGCGTCTGATATATGCTCGAAGATGTCGTGTATTTTCTTGATGGCGACTTTCTCGCCGGTAAGGGTGTCTATGGCTGAGCAGACGACTCCGTAGCTGCCTTTTCCGATTACTTCTTGGATTTTGAACCTGCTGGCGTCCCCGTAGTCTGAAAAGAACTCCATCTCTAGATTGTTCTGTTACACAGATAGCAATTCTAATTCAGAATACACACTCAACAGTAGAAACTAGGACACATAACACATTGATTGCTACAATACTTCCAAAACCTTTTGAACTAGAATGCCATATGAGAAACAAAGACAACCACAATGAAGTTGCAGGCACCGGTTAAAAGACTCAGACACGTGACAGAAGAAAAGAACCAGACATAGCAACGTAAAGCACTGGTTAACAGAATGAAGTTTAAGACTTTGTAATATAACAGTAGAGCGCTGCCGTTGGTGATAAAGAGATAGAATCTGATGCAGAAGGTTCAGGTAATCAAAGCAGAGAGAAGCTGATGCTAATGAAAGGATCAAGCCAAATGCAAAGAAATCAAAATCGCTCTACAACACAACACATGTTGAACTGAATTATATGACATGATGCGTTGTCTGTTTGACACTTGTAACGTTCATCAACGCATCAAACCATCAACACATAAACACCCCAAAACGGCAACTTTAAGACAACAAACAAACAAGATTAAACGAAACACGAACATAAATATCTAAATAAATGGGGAGACTTTTACAAGGATTAAGAGAAAAAAAAGTATTCACCTTTTGAACTACAATGCCATATGAGCTACAAAGACAAGAACCAACTTGCAGACACGGCTTAAAGACTCAGACAAGTGACAGAATTAAATAAAAATAACAATGTAATAAAGCATCTGCGGCTGACATAAAACTTCTGAAACTACAATGCCAGGTGGTCATTAACAAGATAAAGTTTGAGACTTTTGCCCCCAAAAAAATTCATCGCACCAAAAGAAACAACTCATAAACACAGAGATCAGAATTTCCCAAAACGGCAACTTTAAGACAACAAACAAACAAAGATTAACCGAAACACATACAAACAAATATGGAATAAAGGAAAGATCTTTACAAGGGAAAGGAAGTAAAGTCTTCACCTTTTTACGCTGAGGATCTGCCTGCATCATGATCGTATCAGATTTGATCGAAAAAATACGAAATTGACGAGGATGAATACGAATCAGATCAGCCGCATTGGCCCCAGCGAGCACAGCTCCAAATCGCGAGGCTTCTGCTCAGGGAACCCTTCACCGACAGAGACACAATCGCAGGCCAATTTCTCATTCACCTCTCTCTCTCTCTCTCTCTCTCGATTTCTCCAAACCCACCACGAAAGATCCGAGCTTTAACAAGCAATTGCTGAAAAAAAGCTGAGTGCGAAGGCCTTTGCTTTGAACGCACGTTTTCGTCGGCAGGGGGAGAGAATCGAGAGGGGAGATCTGATCACCGACACACAAGGGGGATAGAGAGAGAAGAAGGGAGGAAGGAAGGAGGAGAGAGAGAGATAAGAGGATGGAATCTAGAGTTGGTTATATATAGAGAAGTTATTATACGAGTTTTAATGGTTTGGTGAGCTGCTGCTTTTCTCCCACCAAAAAAAAAAAAAAAAAAAAACTATTTATTTATCAATGTGTTAGTATTAACTTATGATTATGGGTATCAATTAGCATATTATTGACCAAATCATTATTAGTTTAGGATCTTTATTATTTGATCTTTTATTTCCATTCATTCATTTCGTTTTTATCAAAAAACTGCGTTTTGACGTATCTGGTAAATATAGTGTTAAACATGTGATTTATTTTTAAAACTATGCAATTTTAGTTGCTAAACAATTTTTATTATAAAAATTTACAGAGCAAATGATTACAGAACTTTAAATTAAGCTTAAATATTATGTTAATTTGATTAATTTTTTTTTTGATCCAGTTACAAATTTGGATAATTTCTCAAATTAAGCTTGTTTATCTTTTCCACAGAGTACTATTTAGTCTGTTTCATTTAAATTGTATCTCAAATGATCATATATAGATGACTAGTTACACAAAACTGTAAGTTACCAAAATGGTCACGGAATCTTTGGTTGGTAAAAGATGTATAATCCGCTAGAACAAAATAAAATTTGATAAAAGCTATAGATATATCAACAAATCGTTTGGCAAACATAAGGTTGTGAACCATCTATTTTCTTATACAAACCACCTTCTTTCAATATCTAATTGTGAATTTTGTCACTTGTTCGAAACTTTTGTTATAATTGCTCACTTCATCTGCTATTTAATTGGTAAACATAATAAGCGGTGCATGCCTCATGTATGAGAGACAAAGGGATCACTGCAGTACGGTTTGAGACGGACTGCATGGACTTAGTGGATATGACTACAAACCCGATGGATTGGCCAGCTTTCGCGACAGAGATCGAGGTGTTCCAGAGGTTACAGGAAGACTTCGAGGATGTGAGACTGTCTCATATTCCTCGAAGCCGAAATGGCCGGGCAGATGGATTAGCAAAAGATGCAAGGACCAGAGGTTTTATCTTCTCCCATATAGATCAGACCCGGACAGATGGAGATGCTCCTCGGAGAATCAACTCGTCTGCTCTCCACTTGATCTAGCTTAAATGGATAGACGACAAAAAAAAAAAAAAAAATAAGCGGTGCATGCCCGAATATCTTCCACCTACTTTAATTTTATGCCACTAATCAAAAGTATTGTAATCAATATATATCATTGTTGTGACCAAAATGTTGAGTTATTTGTTTAAATCACATTGAATATGGAATCACATAGATTGCCATCTTAGGAAGTCATGGTCAGGAATCTACTTTGAAATGTGAATTTGATGATTTTTTTACTATTACGCTTTTGGGTATTTTTGTCTCTCATATCAAGCTGTTAGTCCAAGATGACAAATGTCATGCCCAAATAGGCACAATGAAATAAATAGTTGTATATTGATCTTTTAATTTAGTCGCCTAAGCTAAATTATAGATTGGTTCAATTGTCAAGTGGATTAATAATGGCTAATCAACAGCATCAGCTTTTTCAATATAATAAATTTGAGTGAACATAGTTATACTATCCGAGCTGGTTTGACTTTGGATTTACTACAAAGGTGGTTCAAAAAAAAAGAGGATGATTACTATAGAGGATCCAAAAGAAGTAGGCACGCTAATTATTACTATTAGCTGGTTTTCACATTTTTTTTTGACAAGTAGTCTCTTTGTAAGTACACACGTATAAGAAGTGACGTAGCGTCAAATATCAGCAGAGAAGTGAAGAGACACGTTCTGACACCATACTCCCTGCGTTTGTGTGCGTGTAATAGCATGGCATGGCCCATTGGCCTTTGATTCTAGAATTTGTTTCTCTTCTAAATTACATTGCCACACATTGGGAAATGCATTTAAAAGATTTTGTAGGCTTAATCACTACTCATTAACAAAATCATGTACGTTAAGATTACAATTCTATCTTTTTCAATCTCTCAGAAACATGTACGATAGACATACATGTAAACAGATGTTAAGTACAGATCAATTGTGGAAAGAAATTGCAGGAGAAACTAAAAATTTACATATCCCAAATACTGTAGGCTTAGTCTTTTTTGGGCTAAGTATCCCAACACATAATTAGAGAGCCTATTATTAAATACACAAAGCCCATTACACTATACAAGATGTTGATGGGATATACTGTAATATGTTTTATTTTGTACTTATTATTCATATAAGCCTAAAACGTTTCACGAAACTAAAAACCCTTAAAGTACAAGAGTACAACCGAACAAAATTCTGAAATTCTTACCATATAATGATAGTATGATATTAACCTGGTTAATCTGATATTTTACTAGAGAGTAAGAATATGAATTTCATTCATGCCACATGTAATATAAATATTTTGTAGATGATTGTCAGCTTTGAATGAATTTTGATGTACTCGATGAAAAATGTCGTGTCAGAACATATGACCACATGGGTTAAAAGACCAATTTGAGTATTTGTTTAGAAAATCAAAAACATATGACCACAATTTATTTTCGTGTAATAAATATTCTTCTTTTTGTGTAATAAATATTTAGCATATCAATATTTCTTGAAAATAAAATTTAGAGATTTAATAAACAAAGTAAATGTCAAGTAACTGGTTTATGTTCGTGTCAACGGTTGCCCACTTGGCGTGACGACGAACTATTAAGTATAGACTCTAATTAAGTAATTAGCAGTCTTAATTGTTGTCATTAACTTCACAAATACCCTGTTTGGTCTCTCTCTCTCTCTGCTTCATTCTGAGAAAAATAAAAAAAGTTAAATAAAAATTAAAATAAATTCGGTTTCTTTCTCGGTCGTTTGTGTAATTTTCCCGGCAACGGAAGGAGGAGGAGGAAGAGTGTAAGCAATAAACTCCCCTTCTTCTACGAAACAGAAACATACCCTCTCTCTCTTCTTTGCTTCTCCGATTCTCTTCCTGTTTACTTTGATCGACTTCTTCTCCAAATCTTTCTTCTTTTTTTTTGTTTGTTCATGGTTTCCTCCATCTCAGGTACTTCTGCTTTCTCTTATTCCACAATCGGTTGGTTGTGATTGTTCTGTTTTTTTGCTATATGTAGTTGATTGTGATTGTTCTGTTTTTTTTTTCTTTCTTACTGATGATGATCTTAGATAGAACAACAACTTGATTCTCATGTAGTCCTTGAGTCTATGTTTAAAAACTTCCAAGCTTTTTTGGGGTATTATGAAGTTTTAACTTTTTTGAATTTTGAGTTTATTACACAGATGATTCCTGTCTTTAATCATGTTTTGTCTCCACAAGTAAAAAAAATTCTATGTTGTTGTTCATCGAGTTGACCAACTGAGAAGTCATATGGTCGCCTCCTTGAATTATATATCCTGTTTGGAATATTCCATCTGTCTGTTTTTTTAGCTTTTGTTTATGTCTGAACGAGCTAATGAATAATGATCCTACTAACAAGTAGCTTTTATGATGCAAACATCAGAACTCAACATACAGTTATTTCTTGTTTTATTTTTATTTTTCTGCAGTTGGTGGTGACGCCAAAAAGATGGAGTTAGAACCAAAGGAATCACTCTCTGCTGCTGGTACCTAAACATACATTATTTTGCTGTCTCTTATATTTTTTGTTTTAATATATCTAATCTTTTGGCTATGCTAGATTTAGACATGCCATCTTTAGAGAGTAAATCATCTGAAACTTTTAATGGAGGCAGTGCAAGTGATCTGAGCATGTTCTCAAGCTCACTGCCCACACTTCTTCATGAAAAGCGTATGTCCTCGCTTATGTTAGTGATCATTTTTTAAACTATTAACTTACTTGAATACACTTGCTAATATATTTCTCTTTTCTTTTGAGAAACTCGCAGTGAACATGACTGATTCAGATAGCTGGCTCTCACTTGATGATAAACTTGGCATAGGAAACTCAGAGAATGATTCTTTGGAAGATGTTGAACCTGATTCTTTAGAAACTTTGCTTCCTGAGGATGAAAATGAGCTCCTTCCCGGCCTTATTGATGAGCTTAATTTTAATGGACTCCCTGATGAACTCGAAGACTGTGATGTTTTTTGCACTGGAGGAGGTATGGAGTTGGATGTTGAATCCCAAGATAACCATGCTGCAAATGCATTTGCTTCTCGTAAACGCCCCAATACATCTGGTAGAGTTTCAGTAGAACATCCAAACGGTGAGCATCCTTCAAGGACACTCTTTGTAAGGAACATCAACAGCAGTGTCGAGGATTCAGAGTTAACCGCTCTCTTTGAGGTATGTGGAACTTGTTAGGGTGTATCAAGTCTTGCTTTGCTCTTTGCTAATGTGATTTCTATTTGTGTCACCAGCCGTTTGGGGAGATCAGGAGTTTGTACACTGCATGCAAAAGCAGAGGGTTTGTAATGATATCTTACTATGACATCCGAGCTTCTCATGCTGCAATGCGTGCATTACAGAACACGCTCTTAAGAAAAAGGACACTGGACATTCACTTCTCCATTCCTAAAGTATGAGCTGAGAAAACTATTCTTAATTTAAAGTTTTTCATTTTTCTTTACATAACCACTTTTGTAATCATCACTTTACTAACCACATGATAGGAGAATCCGTCAGAGAAGGACATGAACCAAGGAACGCTTGTGATATTTAATGTGGACACAACAGTATCAAACGATGAGCTCCTTAAGCTGTTTGGTGCCCATGGTGAAATAAGAGAGGTAATTTTTTTGTTTACTTGTGGCTTCAAATGTGCAAACCAAACTATCTACTTATTAATACTTGACTTGTAAAAAGCAGATTAGAGAAACCCCAAACAGGAGTTTCCACAGGTTCATTGAGTACTATGATGTTAGAGATGCAGAGTCAGCTCTAAAAGCACTTGACAGAAGCGAGATTGGTGGTAAATGTATAAAGCTCGAACTTAGCCGTCCTGGAGGTGCTCGTCGAGTGTGAGTTTGTTTTTATTTTAAGTGTCGTTTTAGATCTGTGCACACTAATTTTGTATATTTTCTAAATAAAAACATCGTACACAACAATGAACTGAATACTATTTGCATGCAGCTCGGTGCCGTCCACAAGTCAAGATTTGGACAGAAACGAAGTTGCAAATTTCTTCAACCAAGTAGCTAATTCTCCACCTGGTAAAATCTCATATTAATCATTTCTTTATAACATTTTTTTGTCTTTCTCTCCACTGGTTAGTGAGTAATTCAATCTGTTTAGTAGGTAACTGGCAAGTAGGCAGTCCTGTGAAGGGCTCTCCTTCTCATGCCTTTCCAAGGCCACACGGTCTAGGTAATATGCCTGGATTGGCTTCAATTCTCCCTGTCCACCAGCCTTCTCGCTACCAAGGGCTATTAAACCATCCAAACCAAACGATTCTTAATAAGGGATTGATGCACAACGTTGCCTATGGGCAGCCTCACTCGTTGCCAGAGCATATAGGAGGTGGAATTTCAAACTCCATGAGGTTTATAGCTCCACCACACTCTTCAGGTTTTGGGACTTCATCTGATAACCGTTATCGGTGGGGAAGCCCTCCTCAGCATATGAACTATCCTGGTTACACAGGTGGTGCGTCATCATCATCATCTAAGCATGGTTTTCCATTTTCTGAGAGGCAAGGTTCATTACTTGGGAAGTACCAGCATCATGTTGGCTCTGCTCCTTCAAGCAGTCATTTTAATAACCATATGATACCATTTGGATTTGGGGATATGGGAGTCAACAAAAGCTATCCCAATGCTCATGGACAAGCCAACGTTGGTGTGAACTTCACTGGCTCCGGCATGTCTTTGTTACCAACAGTTCCTTTTGGTGGGAGTAGAGGATTACAATCAGTAAGACATGAACCTTTTGCTGAGGAACGTAGGATCACACACTTTGAGACTCAGCTCACAGATGATGGGCGGTATCATATTGACTTGGATAGAATTGCTACTGGAGATGATACTCGGACTACATTAATCATTAAAAACATCCCAAACAAGTAAGCCTTTTATTTATCTCAATCTAAAATCTCTGCGCAATGTTTTAACCAAGTCTAGACGGCAAAGCGGTGGTTATAGCCGAAACACTATTGTTAAAATCCGTTCTAAATCGGTTAAAACTGATCAAAATCAATTTAAATCGGTCTGAGTGTTAAATCAAGCAATAATGTTAGTACAATTCTAAAATTTGTCTCCGCCTAGGCCCTAAACAATCCAGCTAGTTATTTACAAAGCGGTTAGTTATACAGCTTATCGATTTCTTGAACATTGATTTTAACTCTCAAGTGCTTTGTTTTGTAAGGTATACTTACATGATGCTGGTGGCTGAGATTGACGAGAAGCACAAGGGAGACTATGACTTTCTTTGCTTACCTATAGAGTTTAGGGTAAAAGAGTTAACTCATCATCACTCATGGTACTCTTGTAATCACTTGAGAACGTACTGACGATCTTACATTTATTCTTGATACAGAATAAGTGTAACATGGGTTATGCTTTTGTCAACATGGTCTCTCCATTGCACATTGTTCCCTTCCAACAGGTTATTAACTTTTCTCTTCAATACTGCTTTAGGACACTGCTCTTGAGTTTTGCGCCTAATGTGTTTCTGCCTGTTTCTGCAGACTTTCAATGGTAAAGTATGGGAGAACTTCAACAGTGGGAAAGTTGCTTCATTGGCATATGCAGAGATCCAAGGAAAGTCTGCGCTTGCTTCATACATGCAGAATCCAAGTCCTATGAAGGACGAGAAGCATTTGTTTCCAGAAGTCTCCCACCACAATGGTGATGGTCAAGACTCTAATGATCAGGTAGTCTATTAAATGCAGAATCTTAGCTGCCTTCCACAAGGGTCGGCCCTGAGCATAGGCTGGTGAAGCATTCGCCTATAGCCCATAATTTTTTTGGAAAAAGTTACATACATATAGCCCCCAGACTTATTAAAAAATATTATATGAACTCTTACCAAAATCTCAGTGGCGGCCAATGCCTTCCATATGCAGTTGAGTCCACTTATTTAACCTCTTATCTATGAATCTTACAGGAACGACTTCTTTCAAGCATTTGGAACTTAACCGCGCCTGATCCAGATTGGTCTTACACTGCGGATAAGAATGTTAACTCCAAGAACATTGTAGAAGACGAGTCTACTTAAACCTCAACTAAAACCAGCCAGTAGCTGGAAACTCTAACCAACCTTCAAAGGTAAGTGTACATATCGAGCGATGATATGGAAGAAACATAATGTACAGTATCAAGACTTGCTTCTTCCTCCACGTTATTATTATTTAATTACTTTTATTTTGGAACCTTCTCTTTGTGACTAATGTGTATATATATATTATCCTCTTGCGTGTACATCTTCCTGTCCATGTGAACGACATGATCATTTTTAAGTTGTGTCACTACAACAAACTCGTTATAAGTTCTCTGTCTCAATTACTTTCCATTACAAAACCGTTACACCTCTCTCTCTCTCTATAGCTTCAATGGCGGATCAGACTCTTGTTCAACCTTTCCTAGCCAAACCCACCACCAAAGACTCAGGTTCAGGTATCTTTCTACGGATCTTCTCTGTACTTCTCGTGGGAGCAATCTCCTTGTGGGCAAACCACGAGGCGTCAAAAGGTTTCTCCATAACCATCATCAACGAAGCTAAAGAATCTCCTCCAGGGAAGAGATTCTCTCTTTTCTTCGAGTCTGATGATACCGCGGTGAGGCTCTTGCTCGAGACGAGCTTCTTCGTGGAGAGGTTTCTCTACGACGGTGTTCCTCGTCGTCTCCGGAAGCCTGTAAACCACGTCACCGTACGGTTCAATGGAAACAGAAGCGATAAGTTCTCGGTTGCTTCTAACGCAAGTAATGGAGAGTATGTGATCGGTTTAAGCTCATCTCTAATGAAAACAAGTGAGTTTCGTGACGCCGTGGAAGCAGCATTGCGACGATCTATGGTTAAGGTTTGGCTATGGGGAGACAACGACGAGTCAGGGGCTTCGCCGGAGCTTGTAGCCGGGTTAGTGGAGTATTTAGCCGTACGTCGTCGTTTTGATGAGTATTATTGGAAGGATAAGGAGTATGTGAATGTGGCTAGGTGGTTGGATTACTGTGAAAGACGTAGCGAGGGTTACATCAGACGGTTGAACCATGGGATGAGACTTGGGTGGGATGATCAGACGGTGGATCTCGCTTCGAATGGTGCGTGTGGTTCACGTCAGGATGCGTTGCGTGAGCTAAAAAAGGTGAAGATGACAATGGATTTGATGATTGAGACACGAACATGATTGGTTCTCGTGCTGTCTTGTTGGAGCACACATGGCTCCACGTGTAATTAAATGATTCAGTGTATATAATTCAACCATTTTTTTGTGTGGAAATGATTTCTTTATTTTCTCGGATAAATAAAGGATTTATAAGTTTGGTTTGTTAATTATCAGAGTCCAGTTTTGGTGACTGGATACTTTTGATTTACTATTTTGCTAAAATGGGCCAAGGCCTTGTCCAGCAAAAAAAATACTTTTTAGAGTTTCTTTTTAAACGTTAATTTATTTATTACTGAAATTATAAAATTATTATATTAATATTCTAATTGATAATTTTATCAATCTTATTATTTGATGGTTATGTTTTGACCATATTAAATTGTTTTACTAAGAAAAAATTACTTATATAGATTATATTTATTAAGATACAATCAATTATTTAATTATTGTTTTTGATTAACGGTTACAATCAATTATTTAACTATATCTACTAAATCATATTTTTAGATTTAAACCTTTTAATGGGAATAAAAATGTCATGGTTGGAGATGCATTAGTGCAAAAAATGTCAATAAATTATTAACTACTACATCATTGGTTTCCATCAACACTATCACAATCACACAAGTCTAATTTTAAATGGCAGAATAAGTTACTTCCACATTCAAACTAATCAAATTATAATTTGAAACTGCTATATAATCAATTTTTAAGCAGCATGAACAATGTCAAAACTTGGATTTTATTTCCTTGTTACTTAATAAGTTACCCAAATTCTTCGGTTCATATATTCTTCCTACACCAATTTATAAGTTAGAATCATCAATTCTCTAGTCAACTTTCTTTCTTTTTCAAATGTATCAACAAAATAAAATAACTTTCCCCCTAAGTGTGGTTCATGCCCGTTTAACAAGTTCTACTGTATCCTATTGAAACACTAATGAACGTTTTTTTACTTATAAATACAAGTGATAAAAATGAAGCAACAAACAAAAATAATGAAATTATATGAAAATAAAGGTTTTACTGATTTTTTTTTTTTAATTTGGTAAGTCAAGTGGCGTATTACCTGGATACATTGGACCAACAAAAAAAGATATCTTGGACCCTTAAAGCTTAAACCCTTTTTTGGTGTGTATCAGATTCCGTAACAAAAAGACATTCAGGCTCTTCTTCTTCTCCTCAATGTCTGAAAACGCAGCCACCAACAACAACAACAACAACATAATGGAGAAGAACCAGATTGTTAAAGAAGCCATCGTGTCTGAACTCCAGAAGAAGAAAGTTCATCTCTTTTACTGCTTAGAGTGTGAAGAACTCGCTCGCAACATCGCCGCCGAATCTGACCACATCACTCTCCAATCCATCAACTGGAGGTAATAAAAGTCTCCCTCTTTCACCCCATTCAATAAAGTTCATAGCTTTCTCTGACCTTAGATTAAGTAAAAATCATAACTTTATGTGAAAATTTGATTCACTCTGCCAAAAAATCGTAACTTTATTGTGTTGAAAGGCTTTATGTATTCAAAAAATTCATAACTTTATGTGAAATTTTGAATCACTGCCAAAAAAACATAACTTTATGTAAAATTTTGAATCACTCTGCCAAAAAAAACGTAACTTTATGTGAAATTTTGAATCACTCTGCCAAAAATCATAACTTTATGTGAAATTTTGAAACACTCTACCAAAAAAATCATAACTTTATTGTGTGGAGAGGCTTTATATATTCAAAGCCTTCATCTTTGGGGTTGAGTTTGTTCATTGGTCTGATGTTTTGGTTTCAGGAGCTTTGCTGATGGATTCCCAAATCTGTTTATCAACAACGCACACCAAATCAGAGGCCAACACGTGGCGTTCCTTGCCTCCTTCAGCTCTCCTGCTGTTATCTTCGAGCAGATCTCAGTCATCTACTTGCTCCCTCGCTTGTTCGTCGCTTCCTTCACTTTGGTGCTGCCTTTCTTCCCCACCGGCTCATTTGAGAGGATGGAGGAGGAAGGTGATGTGGCAACTGCTTTCACCATGGCTAGGATTGTCTCTAACATCCCCATTTCGCGTGGTGGTCCGACTAGTGTAGTCATCTATGACATTCACGCTCTTCAGGTATGATGGTTTAGCCTGTTAGTGACTGATAGTAGTTGTCTGGTGACGTGTAATAATGTTTCTTGTGTGTGCAGGAAAGGTTTTACTTTGCTGATCAGGTGCTACCTTTGTTTGAGACTGGGATCCCTTTGCTGACGAAGCGTCTTCAGCAGATTCCTGAGACTGAGAAAGTTAGTTTCATTAGCTGAGATGATGAATGATGAAAGTTAGAAAAGTTTTGATTTTGATTCCTTTTTTGTTTGTTTGTTTGCAGGTCATAGTTGCGTTTCCGGATGATGGAGCTTGGAAGCGTTTCCACAAGCTGTTGGATCAGTACCCCACGGTTTGTATGCTCTGATGTTTTTTTTATCAGTCTTCAAGCTTGATAGTGAGTGAGACTTAAAGTTGAATCAATGATTCAGGTGGTGTGCACAAAGGTTCGTGAAGGTGATAAGAGAATAGTTAGGCTGAAGGAAGGTAACCCTGCTGGTTGCCACGTTGTTATTGTGGATGATCTTGTGCAGTCTGGTGGTACACTCATTGAGTGCCAGGTATAGTCATGAACTGTTAAGTTTACAATAACTAGGTTTTTCTAAAAGTTTTTCGATAATGAATTAAAAGTAATAATAAAAGATGAAATTTATCAAAAATTTAAATTGTTATTTTTTTCTGTTGAAAAGCTTACAATTTAAAAATTATAAATAAAATATATTAGCTGACAAAAAAATAAAAATAAAATACATTAAATAGTGAATGTAAAAAAAAAATTAAATAGTTTTAAAAAATTAAAATTATTGACTTCTTGTTGAGTCAATCAAGTTTTGCAACAAAATTGTTGACTGTAAAGTTCTTTAAAAATGAGACAAGCACACGTGTGAGGTTACTTGTTACACACGTGTGTAATCTCTTTTAAAAGGATAAGTTTTTTTCTCTCCACAAAGTTCCCACCTTTAAAATGATTCCAACCATCTTACGCTACTCCGGCGCGACAGCGCCGGCGATTCCGTCAACACCTTCCATCTCCGGCTCCTCCTCTTACCTCCGATTGATAGACACACAATGCACCACGATGAGAGAACTCAAGCAAATCCACGCCAACCTCATCAAAACCGGATTAATCTCCGACACCCTCGCCGCGAGCCGCGTCCTCGCCTTCTCCTGCGCCGCCACGTCACCAGACATCAGCCACGCTTACCTTCTCTTCACAAGGATCAACCCCAAGAACCAATTCGTGTGGAACACTATCATCCGCGCCTTCTCCAAGAGCTCGTTTCCCGAGAAGGCGATTTCGCTTCTCGTCGAAATGTTGTCGTGTTCTGATTCCGTGAAGCCGGAGAGATTGACTTACCCTTCGGTGTTCAAGGCCTACGCGAATCTCGGGAAGGCACGTGACGGGAGGGGATTGCACGGGAGGGTTATTAAAGAAGGGCTTAAAGATGACGCCTTTATACGGAACACGGTGTTGCATATGTACGCGACGTGTGGGTGTTTTTATGAAGCTTGGAGGGTTTTCGAGGGGATGGTGGAGTTCGATGTCGTCGCTTGGAACTCGATGATCATGGGTTTAGCTAGATTCGGGTTGGTTGATGACGCGCGGAAGCTGTTCGATGAAATGCCGCAGAGGAGTGAGGTTTCTTGGAATTCGATGATTAGCGGGTTTGTGAGGAACGGTAGGTTTAAGGATGCGTTGGAGGTGTTTGGAGAGATGCAGGAGAGAGGTGTGAGGCCTGATGGGTTTACGATGGTGAGTCTGTTGAATGCTTGTGGTTGCCTTGGGGGAAGTGAGCAAGGGAGATGGGTACATGAGTATATAGTGAAGAATGGGTTTTGGTTGAATGGTGTAGTTGTTACTGCGCTTATAGATATGTACTGTAAGTCCGGTTGTGTTGAGGATGGTTTGAAGGTGTTTGAGGAGGCTCATGAGAAGCAGTTATCGTGTTGGAACTCGATGATTCTTGGTTTAGCTAATAATGGGTACGTGGAAAGAGCTATTGATTTGTTCTTGGAGTTAGAGCGTTCTGGGTTGGAGCCAGATTCGGTTAGCTTCATTGGTGTTTTAACAGCTTGTGCTCACTCCGGGAAAGTCGATAAAGCTGGCGAGTTTTTCAGATTGATGGGAGAGACGTATTTTATTGAGCCGTCGGTTAAACACTACACTTGCATGGTTAACGTGCTGGGTGGAGCGGGGCTGCTAGAGGAAGCAGAAGCGATGATAAAGAACATGCCGGTGGAAGAAGACGCTATTATATGGACTTCTTTGCTTTCTGCGTGCAGGAGAAACGGTAACGTTGAGATGGCTGAGCGAGCAGCGAAACGTTTGAAGATGCTGGATCCAGACGAAACTTGTGGTTATGTGCTCATGTCTAATGCTTATGCTTCGTATGGGCTGTTCGAAGAGGCGGTTGAGCAGAGGGTTTTGATGAAGGAAAGACAAATGGAGAAGGAAATAGGGTGCAGTTCGATTGAAGTAGATTTCGAAGTTCATGAGTTTGTTTCTTGCGGGAAAAGACACCCTAAATCCTCAGAGATTTACAGTTTACTTGGTGTTTTGAACTGGGACGCCTCTGCGTTAAACTCAGAAGTTGGCAAACAACTTTTGTCATTAAAAGATACTTAGGTAATGGTTATTACTGATTTACCATAATGCAATCAGTTATCATTTAGATAATCATTATGTTTTTATAAGTTTTTTCTTTTTTACTGTTGCAGGTATAAACTACAGAGGAAGATTACTCTCTGTTCTTTCACCAAACTCATGGTTTGATCTTTGATTCCAAGGTAAATTAACTATATGGTACGTTGATATGATGAACCATGGAGATAGGGTTATGATTAAGGTTTGGACATGGCACGCTGCGCAGCCCCCCAGGAGTAGATATCAGAGCCCGAGTTTCCATTAGTGAGCAGGTTCTGAGGCAGTCCATGAATGTCATCTAAGGGACGGGATCTTCCGTTCTGGTAGTATTGCTGGTTGTGCATAGAAGCAGCTTCATCATCATCCAGAGGAAGACGATCAAACACAGCGTTCATGAAAGACGCAGCCATGAGAACAACAGGACCAGATGCGATCAGCCCACCAACCACTCCTCCACCAACAACCTGTCCTTGAGGGCCGGCTAAGTAAATGGTCAAACCAGTGATCCCAAGCGGTGCCGGTGGAGGCAAGATTGATCCAAGCAACGAGAGGATCTCGAAACGTCCGTGTAACGTCACAATACCTCCTGATGAAGCTGGCTGCCTTAACGTCACATTGTTGACGCAGCCGTTGGCACTTAGTATGCAGAGACCTCTCTGTTTCCTTCTTGCGTAATCCGATAAAGTCTCGCAGATGTCATTACCTGAGCTGATCTCAACGGCGTGAGCTCTGAGGGAATTGGGACTGTCGTGAGTGACAATGATTGGTGGTTTGGGTTTGTTCTTGGAGCCAGCTGGTCTACCTCGTGGCCTCTTAGCCATCTCTCCTTCGATTGATGAAACTGGTTGGACCGCTTTGGGTAATGCTTTCATGTTATTGTTGTTGTTAGTGCCTCTCTCTGGTACTGCTTCATGGTTCCTCAATGGGAGTAGTGACTTGGATCCTACAGAGGTTGGAGTCAAAGCTGCACCTCCAGCCATTGTTTTATCAAATTTCAACTGAGATTTTGTGAGGAGTTTATGGGTGTTAAGTAAGGAGATTATGGTGAATTATTATATGGTAGAGACACCAAAAGAATGATTGTGAAGAGTAGGAGATTGTTAAGTTGTCATCAAAATTGTGATTAATAATTAACAAATTAAGTTTCTGGCAGCCTACTTCTAAACAGATGATTCATGACAATTGTCTTCTTGAACAGAGCAATAATGTTTTTAACTATTTACAACCTACTTTGATAGGGTATGCAGAGTTTATAGATATTTTTCTCTGTAGCTTCAACTTGGGCCACGTGAGAGGAACGTGTCAAAGAGTCAATTTCAACTTTTTATAATGATTATTGATGAAAGTGAGAATCATAAAAGCAATACGACAAAGAAGACGCAACATTTGACAGAATAATAATGCAACAAAAGCTAAGTGGTCTCTGTGGACGTTAGACTAAAACTAGTATTGTATTGAGGGCTTAAAGTAAGCTAGCCACTAATCTTGAACTTAGTTTTGTCACTTTGCTCTGTCTCGGCCTGCGTCATCAGTCCATACAAAATCTATGAATTGATAGTTTTATGTTTATCTCTCTTGCTCGCTTACGTCACGGTTCTCATCACAGAAACATTTGAACACATGTCTTTTGACTGACAAAAAGATCCGTACAAACAAGACATGAATACTTTTATCAAACAAAACAACAAAACGCCTCCAGAGATTGCAGCAACTACACACTCGACAGGCTCCTTTTTGATCATTATCAGAGAGGGTTTAATTTAATCATTGCCATCTCTCCACAAGCACCAAACGTTATGTCGATCATTCAATCACTTATGCTAAGGAGACACAGAGCATTTCAAGACTTGAAGAAGCTTCTTTAGAACCGAGTGTAATAGCTATTTCTTATCCACAAAGTCTTCTCAGGCTTTTGTAATGTGAGTCTCTATGCCACTAGGAGAAAGAGATCCATCTTTAGTCTCAACAATCTCTATGCTTGCGGTTCTACTCTTTCTGTTCCTCCTCTCCTGACAACACATGAAGATATTGTTTGATTATTACAAATGCGGAAACATATAAACTATTTGTTGCATCTTTGGATCATCATACCTGTCCAAAAGGGTGTTCTTCGGATTCAAGCATCCGCACAACTTGACTCATCCTAGGACGTTTCTCTGCTTCAGGATCAACACATCTTAGAGAAACCAAAAGTGCACGTTTCAGAGCACTCTTACTCGGTCTAGGTTCAAGTCTTGGATCAACAACTTCTTCAGCTCTTCTTGTTCCAACCATCATCTTCAGCCATTCAACCAGATTCACCTGCCAATACACAGACTCAAATCAATATCTTTTACAAAAACAACAAAAGCAAAACCAATTATGTAAGCCTAACCTCATTAGCAGGACGTCCATAATCAACCGGATCTCGTCCAGTTACAGCTTCAAGAAGCAAAACACCAAAGCTATATATATCACTCTTTTCATTTAACAACCCTGAGTTAGCATATTCTGGCGCTACATATCTGAAAAAAATAATCAAAAAATAAAGCAATGATTTCTTCTGTAAGGACATTAATAATTAACCATTATGGCCTCAATAGAGTACAAAGCTTTTTGGACATTACCCAAAGGTTCCCATGACTCTGGTAGTGATGTGACTCTCACCAGAGTCCAAGAGCTTGGCTAACCCAAAGTCAGAGAGCTTTGCATTAAACTCATCATCAATTAATATATTGCTTGCTTTTATATCTCTATGGACCACTTTTGGTTCTATTGCTTCATGTAAGTAAGCAAGCCTGTAAAGTTGTACAAAATTGCAGACCACTTTAATTAAGCAAATTCAATAAAAAGGTTATACAGATTCAAAACCACTTACGCTTGTGCAGTACCGACAAGGATCTTCATCCGTGCCTCCCAAGTGAGGGTTCCATGTTGCCTCATAGCTCCATGTAACCATTGCTCTAAGTTACCACTATTCACATACTCATAAACAAGCATCCTGCGTTCATCATCATCATCATCATCATCATTATAATACAGTAAGATCAATAGAAGTACCTTTCATAATGGTAAAAGACAAGTGAGACTTACCGATGAACTCCCTCTATGCAATATCCTAAAAGCCTAACGAGATTCTTGTGTCGTACATGACCAATAGCCTCAACTTCTACCCTGAACTCCTTCTCAGCTTGCCCTCTACAGGCCAAAATAGAGAATGAGATTATGAAAAAAAAGAAGCATAGGATTCATAAGCATTTTTCATTCACTTACAGATTGTTAAAAAGCTTCTTCACAGCAACCTCAGTACCATTAGCGAGTTTACCCTTATAAACAACTCCATAACCACCCTCTCCAATCACATTCTCAGCAGAGAAACGGTCCGTGGCAAGCTCAAGATCCCTAAGAGTAAACCAATGTCCCCAACCAAGATGAGATATCTCCGGTAAACCAACCAAAGGAGACGCTGTCACAAGCCCTCCTCCATACTGTCTCCCAACGCTTCCAAAGCCAGCTTCATCACCGGAATGAGAACTACAAGCTCTCTCATGGTGATTATTCACAGAGCTACAATGACTTAAAGTATCATTATCACTAGACTTGGTTCTCGCCAAGTGAGACATCATCGTTGACTTGTTGTCATTCATTGCTATATATAAACTCTCAGGCTGAGGATTGCTGTGGCTCTGAAACCCTGCCGCCCTGTCGACTCTTATGTCTTTAGACACGTGTGGTATTTGGCTGAAAGGTCTTCTAGACTTGCGGCGGAACGTGATCCAGAGAGATAAGATGCAGAGGATCATCACCATGAACACTCCAACTACTAAACAGACCCATACCCATAACTTCAAACCCTTCAGACCAAAAAATGATATCTTCTTGGACATCTCAGCGTTTAAGGAACTCTCAGATGCCATCTCCCACTTGCCAAAACAGTCTTTTTTTGCTTCTCTTACAAGTTCACTGTAATAACAACCAAGACAACAGATTTAAACACTTTCATACATCATAATAAAGACTATCAGACTCTCACACTTTTACAGAAACAGTTGATAAAAATGCAAACTTTCATGGTAAGTTCATTAATTGAATTTGCGGCATATCAACAAACATGTTATGGGCATGACGTGTCCCCACCAAAGATGGGAGCTTTTTTAAACCAGAGAAAAAGCATCACTTAAGTTTGAAGCAAGAGACAAATTTGCAGAGAATCAAACAGATAATGTTATCAAATAAAAACATTCAGGTTAAAAAAAAAAAGAAACTTTTTTTTCTCAAGAAACAAAGAAGAGAGAATAAACCTTACCTTAGAATGTGGGGTTTCTCTTTTGAGTTAAACAATGGCAGTAACAACAAAAAGGCTCCATTTTTATTTCCCTTTTTGAAGCAAAACAGAGAGAAAGGGAAGTAAACAGAGCAAAATCCAAAAGAAAAAAACAGAGTATGTCAAAGAAGTGTATATATAAAATAAACAGAGTAATGGGTTTAATGGAGAAAAAAAAGTTTGGTGAATAAGGTTGGTGGGTCTGTAGTAAAGCTGGAGAGAAAGCTTTGTTTGCAATGGAGGAAACAAGAGAGAGAGTGTAGTGTGAGCAGTGAAGGTGAAGGAAAGATACTGGACTTGTCAACTGTGACATTTATAGCTGGTTGAAATATATTAACAAAAAAGATATTTTTACAATTCTGAAATAATCATTTAAAAATTCATAGAGATAGGGGGCAAAACACAGAAGAGGGAATTCCCAAACACAGGCTTTGGAATTTTAAGGTCAAATATTATTCTCACTCTTCAATATGTCTACCTGTTTTTTCTTCCTTTCACATTTCAATTTTGGATTCTATCTATGTATGTTCAATATTATTATTACTTTGTTTTCTTAAAAAAAATTATACTTTTTATTTCAATAATGTTTCAGAAAATAGTTACTTTACTAAAGTGTAATATGAACACGTATTTTAGGAAATTATATTGTGATGGAATATATTTTATTTATGGGGAATGTTACAACTCATAAGTAAAGAAACCAATGTGCCTTTCTTGGAGATCATGAATCCATGAGCAGTGGTAATAGATTAAAGGAAAAGCCTGTGATGGAGGCTTTATTTGAAGCATAACTTTTGGATAAAGTTTATATTTCTCCTTTGCCAAATTAAAATAAATCTTATCACCTTTTTAAATGATTATATAATTATTTTAAAAAGGATGTTTGTGATATGGTGACTTACCGTTAGATCCTAAGTATTATTTTAAAAGTTGCACTTGCATTGTGGTCGAGGTCTCATTGGTCGATGGTGGGTGGGGTTTACAGGCAATGGCCAGGTTATTTGCAGAGGAAGAATGGCCGGTTTCCTGAGAGTATTGTTGTTGCCGCCATGTGATCATGCACGTTCTCTTCACGTGTCTTACACCTCCTTTGTGTTAGATTCTTGCTCAGTATTATTCTCCCAAGTTTTGTGATTCATAATGATCTATTGCATTACTTGTGACTTTCTTAAGGGATTGTGATGGAAAGTGAAAAGACAATGATTACTTGATCAATTAAAAATACATTCAACATATAGTTTTCCCATGTGTGCAACTTATGCTATTATTGATCCTCATTTGTTAACATTCTTCCCCAACCATTGGTGATATACATAATGAATTCATATGGGTTGTTGTAAGTTGACAAGTGTCATTTGAATTTGATCAGAAAATCAAAATACTCCAAATCTAATATAAGATAAGAAGACAACTCTCTTCAGCCATTCTAAATAGTTGATCAACTGAATCATTTGTCTTCATTTCTGTCCTAGTTGTTGGAATTTGACATACAAAAAAATGTGCTGAACGAGACAGTTATGTACTGATTGTGTATTGATCTTCACTGTGGCAAATATGTAAGTGATGTTACATTGGAGATAAATTCTTAGTAACAATGCATTATCACAAATATGACTCCATGGCCCAATGGATAAGGCGCTGGTCTACGAAACCAGAGATTCTGGGTTCGATCCCCAGTGGAGTCGGTTTAATTTAATTTTTTATACTATAAAATGCATATACTATAATCAACAAAACTATATAAAGCAGCAGGATTTGCTTGTAATCGCACATGAAAATAAAGTCTTGGTTCTACTTTAATGTGTTACTTTGTTATTTGAATATGAATGAAATACAATAGGATCTTTGTTATTTGAATATGAATGAAATACAATAGGATCTTCATATGTTACCTTTGTGTACAGTTTCTTTATGTGTATTAGATCAATCCACAAGAACTTAGGTTTATAAATCTGCACATTTTGTGGGTGCAAAACCTAACCTAGACCTCTTTGTATCATATAGTATATGAAAATTCTGTTGCTGGTAGTTCCCAATGATCGACATGGCAGATTCAGCAGTTCCTCGTATCGCCAAGCAAACCACTTCCTCACTCAACCAAATGAAGACATTCTCTGCAGGGAAGTTCCAAACTGCTCCATCTGCGAAAGCAATCCCGAGCTCAGGCAGCTCCATGTTGCTCTCCTCTACACCAGACACGTTGAAGCAAGGATCTAGGATCGGGAAGTCTTCAAACACATGGTACTTCTCTTTCACCTTCTCTGTAATCTTGTTCTTGATGATCATGTATGCTGGCTCGGCGAAGTAGCTTAAGGTTGTACCTGAATCAATGATGGTTCCACCAGCTCCATCTGATGAGATGTTCCATGTTTCTTCAGGTATGTCAAGAGCTTGGCCATTGACTAGAATGGATTTGATTTGTAGATAGTAAAACGTCTCAACGGAAGTTTCCTTGTTGTGCACGAAAGATGTGAAGTTCAGATTAGGGTTGTTTAGCAAACCCTTGTCTTCTCCGAAGGTTAACTTGCTGCTCACGTTAGTGTCGCTGTTTCTGTCTACAAGGCAGTAAGAAAAGGAGTGACCGTAGAGAGACTGAAGCTGAGAAGAAAAAGAAAGTGGTCCTCTTCCTAACCCTAGCAGACCTGAAGCACCGTTGAAGAGACCTCTGTTCCAATGTCCACACCCAAACATCATGTCTTCCACCTTGTACTCTGAGCTTCCTCCTTTAGCATCCGTGAGGTTAACTGTGAATGTCTCAACCGCGAAGTCTCCAGTTGTGTTTGATCTGTCTCCATACCAGTAGAAATAAGGGCAGGATTGGTTACTTGACTCACACGGTACTGAAGGGTCAGGCGATGAGATGAGGCTGCATCTAGGGTCTTTGCATGTTATGTTCTTGAATGAAGAAGACGTATCCGGGTCATAAAATGGACCGTGTTGGTGGAAACAGTCGTGGCAAGGAAGGCATTGGAGCCAGTTTAGGTCACTTCCTGTGTCAAGAATCAGTGAGAAGTGTTTTGGTGGTGTCCCCACAAGCACGTCCATGAAGTATTCACCAGAACCAAGCGTCATACCGGACTCAAGTGTCGCTACAAGCTGCCCTGGTGAAGCCTCTGGAGCAATAACCGATGTTATCGTCTTCTTGGTCTTTTTGTGTGTCTGGTTCTTTGCTTTCTTAGCTCTTGCATGAAGCGTCTGGATTCTTGTGAGGTCTTGTATTTTGAGATCGACAACTGAATGTGTTGTTCTCGTTGATTCTTGTTTAATCTCCCGGCGCCGTAGCTGAAACTTCATGGATTCTTTGGGATGATCCTTGGCAGGATCATGTTCAGTGGAGGAGAAGCCACAATTGTTGCTTGTGGAAGAAGAAACGTGCATAGAATCTTGGAAGCTAAAACCGGAAAGGGATGATGAGTTATGATCATGTTTCCCTGAAAGAGTTCTACCGTCGCCATAAAATGACGTGACGGTAAAAATAATCAGGCAAAGAACTATACTTAGTTTGATTGACATTAAGCTGCTGAGATTATGAATAAAACCATTAAAGATCAAAGATATAGAAAAAGTGAGGGTCAGAGAGAGAGAGATCTCCAGCAACTATGGAGCTCGGAATGATATAGAAAGGCTTAGTAATATCTAGGGGGAGACCTATGAGTTATAGCCTCGAAGAGGAGGTAACATGAAAGAAAGCAAGGGAAGTAAAAAATTTGGTGGAAGTCAAAGAAATTAAAATTAATTAGGTATAATAAAGTAAATAGTCAATCCGATATATCCTACGTACCAAAAGGTAAGATAAAAATTGCGGAAAATAGTTTAGCAATCGAGTTAAGGAGAATATTATAGGTGGTCTTTCAGTAAGACCGGTTCAAATAAATGGAATTTTAAACCCATTTTTTCAATATTGGGTTTTTTTCTTTGAATTACTAACTTCTATGTTTACAAATCTTTGATATTTACAATTCAGAGGTCAATTTTTCATCACAAATATTATGTTGCGAGTGATCGATATTGTTGTTGATGATGTGATCAACAAGATTTATATGAGAATCATTCAACACAAAGCGGACAAATATAATTTTATTGATAACAGAGAGACTATAATAATATTTTTTTGTATTTGCAATACTTTTATTTTTATAGAAAAATATTTAATTGTTGAAATCTTGTTTACTAATCTACATAATGTAAAATGTACAACAAAGAATCGAAAGTAGTACACACAATGGTTTTCAAGTTCGGTAATGCTTTTGATTTTTAATGCCTTAGGAAGCTCACATTTAGTTGAAGTTGTATAGTTTTAGATTTGACTCGATTCTATGGTGTATATTAGATCAAAGTCACATCCACAATGCGACTTGCTAATATGAGAAAATATTTAATAAGATCTCTCTTTTGAGATCAAATAGAGTATCATACTTTAATTGACTGTAGAAGAGTCTTTCTAAGTGTCTTTGACCATGACTAACGAAATGTAAACATTCATTCAAATTCTTTATTCTAATAAACAAAATGTTGAGCCTATGTTGGAAATGCACCAAATCTTTTGAAAACTCGAAAACAAAAAAAGTCATACTTTTCCTTGCAACACTATTCGTGTACTGTAAACAATATACAGTGTAGATATATAATGAAAATGTTAATAATGAACAAATTATCTACTAATTATATAAGATTGCGGGAGACCATATTTTATCTGCTTATTTAGTAGACGACTTAGTTAGTGCTAACCTTTTTATTATTTATATTTGATTTTTTTTAAAGTACGTAGTGTTAGAATCCAATTAGTTTTTACTTGCATATATATATTGATGTGGAATACTATTTTATATCAACCTGATACAACTATACAAGTTTAGTAAATAAAGCAAAAGATCCGAATTTGACTTTGAGAGAGTTGTGTTTTAGTGTAACGTGTTCCTAACCAGACTGTGATGAACCAACAGATTAACATTCAATCAGTCCACACCAAACACATTCATTTCTAAGTGTGCACGTAATTCCAATATATTTCCATGCTTATCGCTGAAATCTACCTTTCGTAGTCTCAAAATGGTACGTGTGTGTTTGATAAGTATTTTCATCTTAAACAAAAAAAAAAACAGTGTTATCGGTGTGTAATAGCATAGCCGATTTGTTTGACATTAAACAATGGCAAATAGTAGCCACATTTTTTCCCTAATGTGAAAGCATTATGAATGGATTATGGCCTTATGTGTATGCATGAAATCTATTGGGAACAAACCGAACAAACAGACAAAACAGTCTGCAAGATACATGGCTTAGCTTTCAACGAAGATATAGTAAAGACTCCATTTTACTCGTAGTGTTTGATACGTTGTTCAGAAATTTAGAAGACCTTAAACTCTAATCTTGACAATGAAAGCTAATTGTATACAGCTACCTGAAACTTTTGATAAATGAAAATGACGAAAACATGAAGCTATATGATATGAGTGTTAGGAATCATCATGCGGGTCACGGGGGTCGGACGAAACTATAATTGTGGAGGTGCAACCACCGGAACTACATTATTGTAATTGTAATAATTATAAGAGGACAACATATCTTCTACATGTGCCGTTTCATTTATCACCTCACCATCCACTTTTCTCACCCTTGTCTATCTCCAAAATTTAATATCCCATTTTAGACCGACCAGTAGTTCCACACTATTTCTACTCTCTTTCTTTTGTTACCTTCTCCATATTCCCTTATTTGTGTTTCTTAATCTACCTATGGTATAACATAACTCCCACCTTCACAAATACATTACTGCATTTATTTGACAATGTTCGAATTAGATACATAAGATCAAGGAGTAAAAATTGTTTTTGTCTATTATTCATTTTGCAAGCTTTTCTTTTTGACTAGTATATTACCGTCTCACTAGTCACTACTAGAATTCAACCTAATTTGGTGTCTTGTAATTAGGATTGTAAAAGAATGGTGTGTTATTTTCTTACCAATATAAATGTATTATCTAATTTTTTATATATGCATGGCTGTTTTAGGTAGATAACTGTTAATGAGCGCAGTGAGCATGCACTCATGACTCATTTTATCATACACCTACCAAACTTCTAATTCAATAAATACTTCCAACTCTGTCTCTGTTTTCTTTCTTTCTTTTTGGTTCTTTAATCAAAGATATAGAGTTAAGCAACGCATACTGAACTATAATAAAAAAAAAAAGAATATTCACATAATGACAATTTTTTAAATCTTCCGTTCTTAATTAAAAAAAAAAACTCTATTTGATTCTATATATACCACCGAATCGAACAACTTATAGTACACAGAAATTAACCCAACCTATATATATATAAGAATTCGTACATATATCTATTTAACAATAGTTATATTAGATAGTAAATATAATGTGTATATATTGAATGAAATTCATAGGTAGCATCGCCGTCTAACTAAGCAACTTGTTGGTATGGCAGAACATTATTTGTCACCATCAATACTATGCATTATGTTGACCGCTCTTGTCTCCCTCGCCGGAGCAAAAGTCCCGGCGATCATTGTCTTCGGCGACTCTTCCGTAGACTCCGGCAATAACAACTTCATACAAACCATGGCCAGAGCCAACTTCGAACCTTATGGCCGCGACTTCCCCGGTGGCCGCCCCACCGGCCGTTTTTGCAACGGCCGTCTCTCCTCCGATTTCACCTCCGAGGCTTACGGTCTTAAACCGACTGTCCCGGCCTATCTTGATCCCTCCTACAATATCTCCGATTTCGCCACCGGAGTTTGCTTCGCCTCCGCCGGCACCGGTTATGATAATTCCACCGCTGGTGTGCTAGTAAGTCCACATTGCACTTCAAACGACCTAGTATCGTTTTTTCTTGCGTGACAAGAAACACGAAAATGATTAACTTGTTTTATCTTTTAGGGCGTGATTCCGTTATGGAAAGAAGTCGAGTACTACAAGGAATACCAACACAAACTTACCGCATATCTCGGCCGCCGAAAAGCAGCAAACATCATCAGAGAGTCGCTGTACCTAGTCAGCATAGGAACCAACGACTTCTTAGAGAATTATTACACATTACCGGACAGGAGATCTCAGTTCAGCATCAGTCAGTACCAAGACTTCCTCATAGGGATCGCCGAGGTGTTTCTAAAGGATCTTTACAAACTTGGTGCTCGGAAAATGTCTTTCACCGGAATATCTCCTATGGGATGTCTTCCACTAGAAAGAGTGGCGAATCTTGACGACCCTTTCAGCTGTGCTACGAATTACAACGACTTGGCGGTCGATTTTAACGGGAGGTTGAGGAGATTAGTGAGGAAGCTGAATCAAGAACTCAGTGGAATGAAGATATATTTTGCTAATCCTTATGATATCATTTGGGATATTGTTACAAAACCATCACGTTACGGTCTAGAGGTGTCTAGTTCTGCGTGTTGTGGAACTGGATTGTTCGAGATGGGGTTTCTTTGCGGCCAGGACAATCCGTTAACTTGCAGTGATGCAAATAAGTTCGTCTTCTGGGACGCTTTTCATCCGACCGAGAGGACTAATCAGATTGTGTCTGATTACTTCTTTAAACATCTCAAGAATCTCTTTCATTGATCCTTATTAATCTAGCTTCATTTTCAAATATTAGAGAATGGTTTTTTTGCCCAATATAATAAAAGCTCAACAGAATCAAAAGACAAGACTAACTATATGAACATGACCTGAAAACATATCTGATATAAACAAAACGAAATTGCAAAACAATTGTTGGACAATATTGACTCAATGAGTAACGAATAGTCTGTTTCATTCGCCTATAACCCTCAAAATACTAGTGGTTAATATGCATATATCATTCGTCCCCAAATGATTAAGAGATATGTTTAGTAATTAACTAATTATTTTAAGCCTCATGAATATGATCCTAAATGTGTAGTTCTCAAGGAGTAATCTCATACGTATATTATTATTTTATAAAACAAAAAACAATGGTTTTGCTTTATCCTTTATACATAGGCACATAGCTCCCAAAAGGCAAATTATTCTTAGTGTTTAGTGTTGCCATCTATAACAGACCTAAGTTCATCCCAACTTGCTGAGTCCCCGATGAAATCTCCACCGTTGATGTTCTCGAAACTCAGGAGGCTGTTATCATGACAAGTATACGTCGGTTGGTTGAAACCAAACCTAGTAAGTTGGTTCCAGTAAGGATTCTGCGTTGGTGACTGAAGCTGTAGATGTGGCTCGTGTAGCTTGTGTGACAAGGAATCTACAACGCGGTGGCTGGTGTGATCGGAGTCTAAGCTGCTTGTCTTAGAACACGAATCGGCTAAGGTAATAACCGGTTTACGGTTTGATTGTACGATGGTTGGGTTTCTCTGGTGTGTTACTCGTTTGAAGATTCTGCATAGTGTCCAGACCTCCTGCAAGAAAACAAGACGGACTTGTTAATTGTTTTTTTTTTACCTAAGGAAAATTTGAATTTAATTTTGATTGTGTGATACTTTTCTATATTATGGTTTTAAGTTTTATAAAGATAACCATAATTTTCTAGTGTCGTCATTGATTCAGTCAATATTTAACTAATTAAGATAATCCAATTTGACACACAAAAGCTACTTGAATGTCTTTTGGTTCAAAGAAAAAATATAAGTAGTAGTTTTAAACTAATGGATGTTTTCTAGTAATTATATTTTGTTGAATGAAAACTAAATATCTAATTTTAATGGATGATACATTATATTCTACTAGGTTAAGATCCGCGCCTTGCGCGAGATGAACATTATATATAAAACTTATTTTATGTATTAAATATTTTTACATATTATGAAATAATAAATATATATTGAATAATTAAAAGTCAGTAACTATTAAATATATAATTAAATTGGTGTGAACATATAAATCAATTTTATTAATCCAAATTTCTTTTTTAATATTTGATAGGATATGTAATTAAATTTAAATGATACTAACATACATAGTATATTTTAGTATATTTTTAATATTAATATCTATTAAATAATGATTTCTACTCATATAGTTTTTTTGATCATTTGTATCTTTTATAGAAAACATTTAAATTACTGATAACAAAATTTTCATTGTGGGATTAATAGTTTTAATAATTTATAATTTTTAAAAAATAAGTTGTCAATGTTCGTTCAAAACTTTTACCAAAAAAATATTCAAAGTAAATTTTGAAACTAAAAGATTTATGTATTTTATATGGTTTATAGTTTAATTTAAAACGATATATATATTAATCTTAATAATTAATTAAATTATACTTTTTACTTATATAATTTTGTAATCATTTGAAAGTGAGACTTTTAACAGTTTTAGTAATTTATAGTCGTTTTTCAAAATTCAAAATATAACATATACAGAAAAATCTAATTTTTTTATTATATGGTTATTGCGGTTGTTTAATTTATTTAATAGTTTAAAATTAAACAAATATGATAGAAGATACACTAATTTTTATCAAATCTTTATTATTCAAAATCATTAATTTCCATATATACTTTAACCATATTAGGCAATTCCATAAATTTTATTTTTAAGAAAATAATGAAGTATATTAATAATGAATTTATTGTTAGTTTAATAAAAAGCTTATTTTATAATTAGATGGACCAACATATTTCTCTAATAATTCTAAGAATCATTCTAGTGATGACATGTGGCTACAAAAAGAAATTGTAATGCTTCTCAAATAATATATAGGGGATTGTAAAATAATAAAGAAATCTTAGTCTGGAGCCCTGTCTAGTTTTAACTTTCTCGCAAAAGCTTGGTCCCATTTTCAGGAAAAAAATAAATATGTGATCAATGCTCGTATGGAAATGTGCATTTGTGACTGACTTTTTAAAGCATTTAACACCACGAATACAAGAAAATTGTCTCACTAGAAATGGGCAAGATGGTTTAGCCTGATGCATACTTTTCTTGGTTAAACAAAACCGGTTTGTTTGTTTATAAGAAAATTAACAGAAAGCCTCATATATGTTTAAAAGTAATTGAACTCACTGCTTGTTGAACTGGCGAGTCGGTTTTTGTGGTGGAGGGGAGGCGGAATTCATGCATCATCCAATCGGTTTTAGTCCCTTTACCGGCTGAACCAAGATAGTAAACCAGAGATTTCTTTAGACCGACACAGTCAAGACTGGAGTAAACCGGTTTGTCAATACCGGTGGCTTTCCAGAAACCTGAACTGGTGACTCGGTTTGGCCTAACGCTATTTCTGTATTTTCTGCCTCTCATGCAGAAGAAGTACCATTCCTTTTCCCCGACGCTGCTCACTCCTAATAAAATTTACAGTAAATATTTATATTAATTGGTTTTATGAAAAAAATATGTTAAAAAGGAAACTAAAAACCTCTTGGCATAGAAAAAAACATTGATTCCAGATAAAGGCACCTAATAGGGTATATATGCATATTATAAAGACATGCATTTTATTCATATGATTGATCCCGTGCATATTTTTAATATACGACAGCATAGTTTTAAAAAAAACTGACCGCCAGATTGATTTTTAAACAAATATATATATATATATATATAGTGTTCAACTGAGTACTACTAAAATAGGTGTTCAATTCAGATTTTGGTTTTTGAAGTGTTCAAACCAAATAGATGTTTCGCTGGTTTGGATTGGTAAAGTTTAGATTCGATTATTAACCAGAATATTTTGACTTCATAAGAAAATTCATCTTAATCAGATGTCTCTCTTTTTTGTTTAGATGGTGTTTAGATATTGACAAAGAAACTGATATTTATTTTCAGGTGGAATTTTTGGTATCGTTTTGATCCTTCTGGGGGTCATATTTAAGAGCCCTAATTAGTAATTAATACTAACTGTTTTGAGAAAGATATGAGAAAAAGGAATACAAAAACTTACTCGGAAGATCCCAAGGATCGTACTTATAGATATCGACCTGTTTAATAAGCTCGAGTTTGATGGGTTTGTTCTCTACTTTTCTTCGAAGATAATACTCTAAAAGTTCTTCGTCCGTAGGATGAAATCTGAATCCAGGAAGTGTTGTTTCATCTTCGTCTTGATGATCCTTACTACCTTCACCACTCATCTTCGCTACATCGATATCTTTATATCACCCAGTCAAGTTTCTCTGAATATTAACATCTCTGTATATATATAGGTAAATGTCTATCAATTTCATGATAATTTTTATGCCGTTTCTTTGTTGCTGGGTCAATGACGAATGACTTTGACTATTATTAGACACATAATATCTTAATGAAAATATCTTAATGAAAGCCCATACCAATTTAATAGCATTTACTATTCCCTCTGTTCATTATAGATCTATTTTTTAGAAAAAAAATACTTTTACAAGGTAGTTAACATATTCTCTTAGTTAGATTTTTATTTTTATTTGAATTTAAATTGGACTTCTGTTTAAAGTAACTAGATTTGTGATCATTTTTGTTATATTTTAAATAAAACTATAAAGATTCTACTTCTAAAAAACTGTAAATATTTGATCACATTGGTCTTTTCTTTTATATGCTATGAGTTAGATTTATTTTCTATATTTATGAGAATTTGATAAAGAAAATATAATATTTTCAATATATAGTTTATTATAGTTAGTTTAAATGCTAAGGTTTATATTTTTGACAGCTACCAACATTTCAACCAAAAATTTATATATTTGTATTTATATTACAATTCATACTTTTTGTTCATGATTTAAAAATTTTATTTTATAAAATTTTGGTGAAGAAAATTTAAAAAACGTTTATGCAATAATTCAAAACTTTTGAGTGTTATATACATATATATTATTAAAAATATAACATGTAAAATATATTTTTGAACTTACGTCGAGCCTCCAAAAACCTTCGAACGGCACTGGGAACGAGTATTATATAACTCAACCAAGTATTCATTTTACATTAGTGTTCGATGCTAGCGTCTTTGGTTAACCACAAGATAAAGCCGCTCAGAAACGTTCTAGTATGATACATGCTATTAACACTATGGTTGGAAGATACTTTCATTGTACCTATGTTTTTTGTTCGAATAAATTTAATATTCTTTTTTTTTTGGTAAACAATTTTTAATATTCTTTCATAAAAAAGTTATTTGACTGACAGTTCTTTTTTTACAAAATAATGAAACCTGATTTATCTATTGGTCTTTGTGATTAAACAATATATTTTCTTTTAATTGCGACAACTTTTTACAATAATGATCCTTAACAATTTCCAAACCTAATTAAAGTTTGTGATAATTTTCGAAATTTCTTATTAGGCATTTTCAGAACTAAAACTCATATGTTATACTAAAAGATGTCTCTCAAAAAGCATACAAAGTCTTAAAATCATTTTTAATTCAATGACGAAAATATATAATGAGTGTATGTAGTATTTTATAGCTTAGATATCGGTGTCCTTTAGCAGAGCCGGGCTTGAGCAGAGTCTCACGAAACATCCGTGTAGGGCCCCCACCTAATGGGGCCCCCATTTCCAACTTTTCACTTTGTAGATATGTAATGTTAATATATTAATTTTATATGCAAAGTCCAACTAAAATACAAAGTTTTGGTTTGTACTTCTTTTTTTTAAAATACATAAAATTTTAGGATTATGCACAACTATTAAGAAGCTTGTCTTCTATCTTACAAATATCATTAAAATATAAATTAAAATTTTTTAACTAATCACAAAATAGATTACAAAATATCATTGGTTACACATTTTTTAAAAAGTTAAAAAATACTTTGGTATATGAAAACATCATCTATTTTGAAACATGAAAAACTCCGTAAAACATCATCTATTTAGAAACGAAGGGAGTATAAGTTATTAACATTAGCGCAAGTAACTTACGGTAAGTTATTCGAATTTCTGTACTTTATTTTTATTTAAATAATTGTAAATATTATAATAAATTTAAATAAGTAAAAAACATCATTTTTAACTCAATAGAAGAAACTTACAAGAGATAGTCTTTTCAAATTCTCCTCTTCTCTTTACTCTGTAAAAGCAAACAAGTTCCTAAGAAAACCAGAGATTTTTTTTTGTTCTATAGTTTTTTCGATGTTGCTTTTTATTATCAAAGCTATGATAAGTTCATCTTTATTTCTTTTGTTTCGAATAGAGCCCCGAAAATCTCAGGTCCGACCCTGTCCTTTAGTAAGAAGAAAAGTCCAAGAAAATGGAAAACAAAGATCATTGATTGCAACTAATATATATATATATACAGTATATTATTGCCGGCAAAAAAGAAAATCTATGCATGATGTAATATTTTCAAAATTCAAACATGTCGTTACACATAGCTGCTACGAATATACACAGTAATTATATTAAATTATCAATAAACTAGTTCTATATACTTATATAGGTAAATTCACGTGGTTTGACCATATAATAGATTTCCAAAATATTGAAAATATTTAAAATGGTAATAATATTCTCATAATTAAGAACCAGAAGATAACTTTTAAACATGCCTCCACAGGTTTGACCGAAAAAAAAAAATGCCTCCACAGTGGACTATTTTGATAGCCGAGGAGCCAAACACAAACGTCGATGGTAGACCAAATCTATTAACAATAACCATTCTCATATCATATCCCCTTCAACTGCATTCTAAAGTGTTAGTTACAACACACTTACACTTAGTTAAAGGAAACTACATTTTGTTACAATTCAGAATATTTAATAGTTATTTTGTGGACATTAACCATACGATTCTTTTGTAGAACTTTCAATCCAAACAAGATAACAAAAATAAGTACTAGTGCAATAAACAATGAACGTTTAACCGCCCAATTCAATTTCCTATGTTTAAAACCCAAGGTTATTAATATCACCGCCCCAAATAACACATAGTAAAATAGTTTATCACATAATTTTTGCCACGTACACCCGATGTTTTTAATGATTATTACGTTTGTATTTTCTACCTACGCTATTTATTAGTCATAACTAAATAACTCTTTAGACCTAAAAAAACTAAATAACTCAATGGTAGTTCAGAAACTGGTAGAACATATATGTAGTAGAGCATGCATGGCGTAAAGATGACGTATACATGGTCTCATTTTTCATCATTAGCTTACGAGTACGTAAAATAGTCCAAAATGCAGTACGACACGATGCATTTTCTTATATCAAAAAGCTAATTTACTTATTCTTACATCAATAATAGCTAACTGAGCGAAAACAATAATGTTATTTCGAGATTTAATTAGATACAGTATATTTATATCATTAAAAAATATATTTGCGTATTGGACATTCCTTATAAAAGTAGATGTCAATATATAATGATGCCGTATAGTTCTCAAAGATTCTAACCACAGATAAGGACACAGTGCCGTCCCGTAATAGAGAGTGGCCTAAAGCAAAAAAAAAATTGTGCGGCTTTTTACGTAAGATACGAACAGTAAATAGTACCACAAACAATACAAAAAGCTTAAAATAATAATAAATATAGTTAGCATAGGAAGTATGTTGAATAAGATAAAATGGAATCAGGATGTGATAACATAAAATCAAACGAGGTAACAATTTGTCCAAAAAATTATATGAAATATGGGGCCTTATTTTTACTATATATAATGTGGCCTCAAGCAAATGTTTCATCTGCTTTATGGCAGGGAAGGGCCTGTAAGGACATTGAAGTTACGAATACGAAGGATTGGTTTGTACATGTAGTGATGCGTTGAACAGATTGTTTCGTTCGTTCTAAGTTATCAAAGTAAAGGAGAGGCCGTAACTTAGCTCTTGTGCCGCCAAATGGGCAAGTGACAACATTTGATCTAATATAACATTCAAAGTCCACATTTGACTGTTGAATATTATAATGAAAGTTCAATAAATACAAGTAAATAAAAGTTGCCTACAACAATATTGCTACGAGTCCAATCTTCTCGGGATAATAAAAATAAATTAGAACTTTTCATATGAGAAAGAAGTCAAAGGAACATAATATCCAAATTTTCAACTCCATAACTTTTTTGAATTTCTTCCACATGTAAAGAAGAGAAACATTGAATGGGATCTGTCAGTAATCAGGTTTCTATAAAAGGTATGTTCATACTCGACAAAAGAAAAAGTAATCAACAATCAAAACTAGAAAGACGGCAACTAAAACTAAGAAACGTTGGTAATTGGTGTATACATATTTGAATAGATCGGTGCAACCTAAAGAGTAACAGTCGAACAGGCAGCCGCCACTGCCTCAAGGTTTCACACTGCCTACTAAAGTGTGGTCGAGTCTTGTTTCTTTTGTTGGGCCCTTCGTTAAACACATCACTTGGGCCCCTACTGCCTCAACACATTATAAAAATCAGTACTCAGCCTTTCTTAAATATTGATGACAAACTAGTAGAGAGACTAGACAGTGATCACCAGTTGCCAGAAATAGGAGAACACAGCAGATGATATGTAATTATTTCCATTCAAAAAATAATGTACAAGCTAATAGTCCTACTTAAAACACACATTCATCTGAATGTATTTTCTAAAACACTTGGGGCAGATGCATTTGAAATGAAGCACATGTATTTTCTAGTTGTTGCCGATGGGCCACTTCCTTTTCTGTATTTATATAACGTTATGAGCATAACTAAAACGTTATTTTCTGTTTGGTATGCCTAAAAGGTACAATACATGTTTGGTATGCGGTTTATTATCTAATACATTTGAGAAATAAATCGTAAATACGAATTTGTCTAAGAAGCTAGATGAAAATATTTTTAAACTTGAATTATCGTCTTGATTACCCTCATTATCATTCTTACATTTCAATTTCAATCAAAGAACCTAGGATTCCATTAATTTTGTTCTGTGTTCCCCTAAGAAACACAAGATCATTATCTAGCAGACTAGCTCGAAGAAGTACATATTAATAGAGATATGGCTGGAGTTGATAAATTATTAATCTTCTATGATGTCAGAGTTATATTGTTTGTTTGGTCAATTATATAGAGATGGAAAAGGCAAGACACATGTGAAGGAGCAATTTTCCAATGAAAAGTCATCTGTTATTTGTCAAAATGTGGACATTTTTAAGTTTTTAGTTATATGCTTCACCCGTCAGAATCCATTCTAACAATAATTGAGTGAAATATCTTAGATATTTTCGTCTATTTGAAATATGTTAGCTGAATAAATCATATGATTTGATATGTTTAGAAATCGCTTAACTCGTTTCTCCCACAAAGTTTACAAGACAAACTTGTATCAAGTTTCATAGACACAAGTCTTAAAAACTTAAAACGATCTAAGCCTCCGCTGCCATCTTATAGACCTCAACTATACCATTGATACTTAATACTTTGTATATGGCAAACTATTTTGATATGTTTTTTTGTATTATCATGTTTGAAGTTTTGAAACATTCAACAGTGGCTAGATTACTGTATAAAGGTTTTGTATTCATTTTTCTAACCAAACTCATAGGTCATAGCTATAATTAGCTAGAAACATCTCGAAATTTTATTTTGTGTGTTATATTTTCGAACAGTATAAAAATGCTTATTATTTGTTTGTGATTTTGAATGTATGCTTGCACAAGACAGGCTCTCTTCTGGACCACTTTGATTGATAAGTTGGTAACTTATAAAACGTGCAGAATTAACAACAATATTATATATTCAACTTCATAACTTACACACAAAAAAAAATCAATTGTTAGCGGCTGTAATTCAGTAATATTGGCCGGTGTGCACTTTAGTTATGAAAATAACCAGATAATTTACATATGCACACTTATTTATCTATTACATATTTCGGCTAATTTGACTAATTTAAAACATTATGAAATATTATAAAACTTTAGCAGAGATGTCAACAATCTATCATTATCAATACTTTATACATATCATGACTAATTATAGTAGCACTAGTTAGCAATTGTTTTGTTTAATATTTAAACATTAATTTAGTTAAATATTCAATAGAAAAAAATTAAAGTTTTGTTAAATAATTTTATATTTTAATAGATAACAATCAGTACTTTGAATTGAGAGAGAAAAGAGAGAAAAGAGAGAGGGTTCCCGGCCGACGGCGAGGCTCCTTTAGCCACCGTCGGTCCGGTTATGTTTTTCAAGTTTTTAAACGGGGATTTAGGTGTTTAGATCTTTAGTTTGTGGATCTGTTGGGTTTAGTCTCGGCGGCGCACCTATCTACGGTGGCCGTCCGATTTTGTCCCGGGAGGTGATGGCTTTCTCAGCATCTTCTTCGCCGGTTTCTGTTTCCGGGAGTCGGTGGCTTCGTCAGCACCGAGATCGCCGGTTTTGGTTCCGGGAGGCGGTGGCTCTCTTAGCACCGCTAGCGCCGGCTAGTTTCTCGAGTTACCTCACCGCGATCTACGAATCCGAGCCTCTCTTGTTCATCTGGCTCTCGTCTCTGAATCTGGTTCCGCATGCATGTATGTCGGAGATGATGAGCGATTGTAGCCGGGTTTATTCTCTATTAAAATCGTAGATCCGGTTAGTTATGAGTCTCGGTGTGCGTTGGTTGCATTCGAGTTGTGGTGGAAAGGTGGGTTTGAATGGTCTCGGCTCAATTCCGATGACGGCGCAGTGGTTAGGCGTCGTATCGCGGAAGCTGGAGCCGCAGGAAGAAGATAGGGAGGCGCGCGCTTCGCGCGGATCGAGCGGCGTTGCCCTAGCTAGGGTTTTCGGAATTTGGGCCTGTTGGGCCATTATGGCAGTTGTGTTTTTTAATGTATTTGGGCTTTTGTAGTTTTTCTTTGTATGGTTTGGGCTCTGCCCTTTTGGGTTTTTTACCCCTTTTAATTAATAAATTCAGATGGAAAAAAAAAAAAAACAATCAGTAATAAAGGAAAAAAAATTCATTAAAAGTATATTAGGATAGATTTTTGATAAATATTAAATTTTATAAGTGACATTTTAAAATAAATTAAAAGCAAGGTTTTTTTTGTTGTTGTTATATAAAGCAAACCCAACCTACTTTTTCCTGACTTTAAGAGATTCGAAGCCGACAATTCCCCTGGACTCTGTTTATCTTCTCTCTCTAGAACTCTCTCTTTTCTCTCTCTCTTACCAATTTACCAAACCTCATCTCTCTCATTCAAGTTTCTGGGATTTCTCTATTGTTTCGCTTGAGATTACGCGCATCCGATCGTCGTAGATCAAACGTTGGATACAGTAGGCAAAAAAGTGAAAACAATAAAAGAAGTCGCATGAATTTGTTTGGAGGCCTGATCTTTTCATCGTCATTGATTTCGAGCCACTTTACGACTTGTCTCCTCATCTTCATCCTTCATTTTTCTCCTCAGCTTCCTTCTAATAGTAATAATAATAATAATAATAATAGTAATCGTAATTGTTTGATCAATTGAAAATAAAAAAAATCATGGAGTCGAGGAAAAACTCTGATCGTCAAATGCGTAGAGGTATTTCATTCTTTCACCTTTTGTCGGAAATTCTGTTTTTTATTGTTGGATTATGAACTGGGTAGTTTGGTTCTGTAATAAAAATTATGTTTTTTTTTTTTGGGTTTGGTCTTAATTTTGCCCTCGTGGTGATTTCTCTGTCGGTGATTTGATTCTGGCGTCTTATTGTTTGGCTGTATTTGTCACAAAGGGTTCTTTAGTTTTTTTTGTGTGGGCTAAATAAATCGTTTAGTTTTATTCTCTGGGCATCTTTAGGTGTTACCTCAATAGCTATATGTTTCCTAAAGACATGAAAACTTAGGAGAAGGAGAGAGGAATTGTCACTAGTGTTATTCTTTGGTTAAATTTTTTCTTACTTTTATCACAGCCAATTGCTTTTCAGCTGGTGGGAGAATGAAGACAAGGTCACCTTCTGTTATAGTGATCGGTGGTGGTTTTGCTGGAATCTCAGCTGCTCGCACTCTTCAAGATGCTTCCTTTCAGGTTTGTGTATAGTGATCTTCTTATGAATCTCCTTGAGTGCTATATTGCAGTTTATGATCATCATCACTTTCTCACGATTGTGTTGTGTTTTTGTAGGTTATGGTGCTGGAGTCTCGTGATAGGATTGGTGGACGAGTTCACACTGATTACTCATTTGGTTTTCCTGTTGATCTTGGTGCATCATGGTAAATGTCTTTCATCTTCTTGTTGGTTCATGTTTGAGAATTTCCTTTGCTAACGCTTCTCACAGGCTGCACGGAGTGTGCAAAGAGAATCCTCTGGCACCTGTAATTGGGAGACTAGGATTGCCCTTGTATCGTACTAGTGGTGACAACTCGGTCTTGTATGATCATGATCTCGAGAGGTGTGTGTACAACAGTTTGCCATTTTGTAATCTTAACCCTCTCTTTCTTTTTTCTTTTCTCTTATTTAACTCTTCGTTTCTGCAGCTATGCTCTGTTTGATATGGAGGGCAATCAAGTCCCTCAAGAGTTAGTAACAAATGTTGGCATAACTTTTGAGCAGATTCTAGAAGAGGTATGTCTCCTTCACATTCATTTGCTTCTGATTGTTGTGTTAGTCTTTTGTTGTACACTCTTAACTAGATTCTCTTATTTTGCAAATGCAGATCAATAAAGTGAGGGATGAGCAGGACGCAGACATGTCGATCTCTCAGGCTTTCTCAATTGTGTTTTCAAGGAAACCTGAGTTGAGGTTAGAGGGGCTTGCACACAATGTACTTCAGTGGTACTTATGCCGCATGGAAGGCTGGTTTGCAGCAGATGCTGACACCATCTCTGCAAAGTGTTGGGACCAGGAGGAGTTGCTTCCTGGTGGACACGGTCTTATGGTCAGAGGTTACCGTCCTGTCATCAACACTTTAGCCAAAGGGATTGACATTCGTCTAGGCCATAGGTAAGCTTAAGTGTTTTAGCATTTGTATTAGGTCTTTATAAGTAGTCAATGTTCAGAAAATCTTAGCCTCTTTACATTAGATATTTTAGTTTTTGGGTTTAATTATAAAATTATTTTGATGAATTAAAAAATGTTATATATACAAAAAAAAACTAGACAAGTTTGTGGACTTGCACTGATATTATCGCTCAATTTAATTCGATTTATCCAATTTGAAATGGTTTAAATCGATTTGAGTCGCATAAATCAAATTTTAAGAAAATCGTTTCGGCTAAGTTCAATTTTTAGAACATTGTTAGTAGTCATAACATTTGTTTTTTCTTCCTTCTCAGGGTTACTAAGATCGTTAGACGGTACAATGGAGTTAAAGTAACAACAGAGAACGGTGAAACATTCGTTGCAGATGCAGCAGTGATCGCTGTTCCTCTCGGTGTCTTAAAATCCGGAACCATAACGTTCGAACCAAAGCTACCAGAGTGGAAACAAGAAGCAATCAACGACCTCGGAGTAGGCATCGAGAACAAGATCATCCTCCACTTCGAAAAAGTCTTCTGGCCCAAAGTAGAGTTTCTAGGCGTAGTCGCAGAAACCTCCTACGGCTGCAGCTATTTTCTCAACCTCCACAAGGCCACAGGACACCCCGTTCTTGTCTACATGCCGGCCGGTCAGCTCGCCAAGGACATCGAGAAGATGTCTGATGAAGCGGCTGCGAATTTCGCCTTCTTGCAGCTCCAGAGGATTCTTCCTGACGCGTTACCTCCGGTGCAGTGTCTGGTCTCGAGGTGGGGGTCTGATGTGAACTCGTTGGGGTCTTATAGCTATGATATCGTGGGGAAGCCTCATGATTTGTATGAGAGGCTTAGGGTGCCGGTGGATAACTTATTCTTTGCCGGTGAAGCGACGAGCTCGAGCTTCCCTGGCTCGGTTCACGGGGCGTATTCGACGGGTTTGATGGCGGGGGAGGATTGTAGGATGCGTGTGTTGGAGAGGTATGGGGAGTTGGATCTGTTTCAGCCTGTGATGGGTGAAGAAGGACCTGCCTCTGTTCCTCTTCTTATATCTCGTCTCTAAATCCATCTATTACCATCATCAGTCTCTGCAACCTGTTGTGCTTTATTCCTATTGATTACTAATACAAACCTGAAGTGATGTGTTGTCTTGCTGAGAGAAAACAGTAACTCTTCTAGTGTTGGATTGTCTTAAAACTTCTTTCTGTGTTTTATTCTATAATTTGAACACTATATATTTATATTAAGCTCCTCTTTGAGGATGAACCTATTTTCTTTTGACATAAAAAGTATATTTGCGCTAGTATTACAAAAGTTTGATGTCATAAACACAACTTTAAATGATGTAAGATACACGACTTAAAATCGGAAAATCGATACTTCTTCGTTAGATGATGTTTCAGATTTTTTTTAATTAGATGATATTTTCAAATTTCAATGCAGTATTTATCAATTTCACATATTATATAACTTTTTATATTTTTAATCTATTTTCTAGTGGTTGAAATATGGTTTACATATATAGTTATTGCTATTTTTGTTTAAAAATATACAAACATTTAATTTATGTGCATAAATCTAAAACATCAAATAAAAAGAAATGGAGGAAGTATTATTTTACAAAACTCAAAATCATATATGTTTGAAGAAATTAAGATGTATTTTCTTTTTACATAAGATGAAAGAAACAAAACTGAGCATATAAATATAAAATATTTATAACAATGGGGTTTGTGGGATATTAAAGAATGGTTGAGAAGCTTTCAATAGGATCAGATTCTTCAAGCATGGAAGCAGCTTGAAAGCAATCAGTAGCATCAGCTATACGTCCATCGTACTTATGAACCAGACCTAAGTAATACCAAGCTTTTCTGTTAGTCGGATCAATCCTCAACGCATCAGACAGCAAGCTTCTCGCCACAGGAAGTGTTGGTTGATGCTCTTTCCCTCTTTCAGACAATAAAGCTCCAACAGCTACTTTGCAAGGAACCGATGATTCGTCTAGTAATAAACCGTCCAAGAAAGCTGCTAACGCTGGTTTAAACTCCTTTCTTCCTTCCCACATTCGACCTGATCATTACCAAAATGAGCATATTAATACAAAGGGATGTTAAGAGATTAGTTAAAAAGTGTCTGCTGATTCTTGTTCTTGCCTTCTGTATGCAGCATTGAAGCAGAGTACTGTTTCAGCTCGCCAGCTTTCTTAAGACAGACTTCTACGTCGTTCCAGTGTGAAAGGCTTGAGTAAAGATAAGCTAAGCCATGCCACACTTCAAACTCGTTGACTTTGTCTTCTTCCATCTGTTATTGGTTTACAAGGCGTTAAAGAAAAGGTTTTGATTAGCCCTGCAGTTTCAGATATTTCGGTTTATTCGGGTCGGGTAAATTGGTGGTTTCGGTTAGTTCAGTTCGGCAACAATTCCATCAAAGTAAACCAAAAAAATTTGGTTCAGTTCGGTTATTTTTGGTTAATTTTGGTTTTCTAATTTTTAAAACAAAAGTTTTGGTTAGTTTTTGATTTATTTTTCTATAAAACACGGATATTTTTGTTTAAATTTGGTTAGTTCGGTTAATTTAGTTTGGTTGATTTTGGATACCGAATCATTTTTAAAATCCAACCAAACTAAACCGAACTCAAAACCTACCAAAAACCGAAAATTTTGGTTCTGTTCGGCTGGTTCGGTTCAAATCCTTAGGCAATGAAGATCTCAAAAGAACATGAAACAAAAGATATTTAACAAACCTGAGAAAGAGTTCTGAGTGGTCCGAAGGACTTCCTCTGCGCTTGAACCAAAGCTAGAAGGTAACGGTAAGTCTCAACAGCTTCTGTCGGATTCGACTGAGAGATCTTCAGCTTTGCCTTAAGTCTCAACAAAGGACCTTGATCCCACTTTGCCGTTTCATCCAACGCAGCATCAGTCACAACCTCAGCTTCAGAGAACCGTTGCTGAGCAGACAAAACAAGCGCCAAAAACCTCCATCCTTTCAACACCGACCCTCCCGTTGCATCTATAAACTCTTTAGCGTACCTTGACGCAGCTTTCAAGTTCCTTTGCTCAGCGTACTGAACACCTAACTCAAATATCAAATCAGGATTGTTATGCTCAAACGCTATAGCTCCATCTAACGCCTTCAAAGACTCTGACTGAAGCCGAGACCTTTCGAAATCCGACGTGGGGACTTTCGCTTGCTTCCCAAGGCAAAGCCCCAACATCCTGAAACCAACTCCTTTCAAATGCTCATCCATCCCTTGAGCATTGTTCACAGCTCTCTGCGCGTAGCCGGCGCCTTCACCAGCTAAAGAAGGCTCTTCGCTGCAAAGCTTAGAAGCTAACAAAAGCGCCACGAGGTCATCAGGCTGCTCGTGCTTATGGAGAGACTTTCTGAGAAGGTTAACCGCCGCGCTGGTTTGACCCGCCGCGCTGTAACAAAGAGCTAAACTGTTCCAACGCTCAACGCGGCTGAACACACCAGGCATCACTTCTTCAAGCTGTTTAGCGAGAACTGATGTTTGGCTACATAAAGATAATCCAAAGGTTAAGTGTTCGATCACAGACGGGTCCCATTTGGCTTTCCCTTGGTTGAACTTCTTGAGAAGGATCATCAGAAGGAGAATGGCTTCTTCCAAGTTGTTTCTAGGCACGTAGGAGCCTTCCACCTGAGAGCCTAGACTCGGTGGACTCGCTTCGACTCCTGAGTGGAGAAGAAAGACTGCGAAGTCTTTCTGAACCCTTGCGCAAGAGTCGTTATCTAGACTCCATTGGCTTAAGAGCGCGCGTCTGTAAGCTGATATCGCTTCTTGGTAGTCACCAGACTCTTTCCATAGCGCTGGAAGCAGCTCCACGGCGTGGCTGACGGTTTCTTGAAGCCTTGTGTCTACTTGAGCATCTGGTATCCCTTGCTGAAAGATCTTCTCAACTGAATCAAGAACACTTTTGCATTCTTGTGCAGCCTCTGCACATAAAAGAAATATTCAGATTATTATTTTTTGAATACTTGGGCCCAAAACCACAACATGTAATATTAGTTTCGTCCCAACGGTCACTCGAACTGGGAGTAGAGACCTCTGAGTCCTTTCCAGTTGAGCTAATGACCTCCGGTAAGATTTAAAATTTTACAAAATGTTACCAAGATCAAGAGGTGTTTTTTTTACCTGTTGTTCTCCCAAGCTTTTGAAGGGATTTGGCTTTCAAGTAGATAGCTTCAAGAACTAAGTTAGCAGCATGCTGTGAAGCCGATTGCTGCGGCTGTTCACGAGGAACTTTCTTCTTAGTAGACGGTTTCTCAGGGGGAGGAGCAGAGACCTGTAGCCGCTGGATGGCTGCTTGAAGGTCAATACCTTCAAAGACGCGAAGCGCGCCTTCTACATTGCCTCTTTGGTACTCTAGTCTTCCCAGAAGTGCTCTTGCTTCCTATTTAACCAAGTGAAAAGATTGAGAGTTCTTTTCTTGGATTGATGAATGTTTGGAAGATGAGAAAGAGAAACAAACCTCGGAGTTGAGTGATAAGCCTTCTCTCAAAGAAGATTCAGCGTCTTGGATGTTTCCTTCATCAAGCTTTGCTTCGACTTCGGTTGTTTTCATACAGGCTCCATTTGCGCAAAGCCGCAGAGTAGGACTCTCACTTTCGCCGTTGTTCTCGCTAAGCTCTGAAGATTGATCACCAAGCATTGTTCACTTTGTCACTCTCTATTTATCCTTTTAGTACTTATCCATTGTAACTAGCAGCTGCATAACTTGGAAAAACAAAATAAACAAACTCATTCCACAGTAATCAAAGCTAAAGAAGATCTAACATTATCATTGATTTGAGTCAACATTTTTTGTGATCTCGAAAGGACCCACCAAAATGGAAACTTCAAAGACAAAACAAACAAACAAACAAACAAAAAGTCTTTAGCTTTGTCATCTTTCTGACTTTTGTTTTTGGTTTGATATTTTAACTAAAGAATCATTACCATACACAGTTCATACTACATTACTTTGATCTGTCATCCTTCACATCAGCTAGATATATATATATATATGCAAAATGAAATTTTCAAATTCACATTTGAAATCAAAGAGCAATGTCGGTGCCAAATTGTATCAAGAAAATTGCAATGCAGGTTCTCAGAAAGAAACAAATTTGTCAACGCCAATGACGAAATGAATCTCGCAGATAATTCAAATCGTTTCAATCAGAACACAAAGCCAATTTCGAGGATATTAAAAAAAAATCTACAGTACCTACGGATCATTCGCTTCATGTTCTAGAGGAAAGCAGATCGAATCAATGGTGCAAAAGGAGAAGAAGCTGGTACACTCGCGAGCGAGGAATCGGATCTGAGCACCGTTAGTTATGAAATGTGAATCTGTCTGACGAAGGAGACGAAACAATTAAAAAAAAAATGAGAGAAAGAGAGGAAACTTTTTTTTCTCACCGTACGTTTTGATCTTTATTAAATTGTTATTATTACAAAGACTGTTTGTGTGTCCAAACGAACGGAGTCTTTGGGAGCCGTACGTGGTTCCGTTGTTTGCAGAACGTGAACGGAGAGAGACGGACACCCTGTTCTGTCTTTAAAAAAACTTATTATTTTTGTGCAATTCCGTTTGTTCATTAGGGGTACATGTGTCCTTTCGTCGGTTAGTTCTGTAAGAGGTAGAGATGCTATAATTGGGCTGTCTGCTTCTATATAGCCCAACCCATTAGAAAGGTTAATTAGAGCCTAATCCCGCGCGTAAAGAAATAAGAAAAACAAAGGACAGTTCGTATGAAAGTTTTTTTTTTTTCTGGTTCAAGTGTTAAATTTATCCCATATGAAAGCTAGTCACCACTCACCATTAGTAATTCTCTATCGCTAAAAGTTATCCGAAAATATATTTAAGAACATTAAAGCCATATGCATTTCCTTCTAAAATATATAGGACAAAAGCGTTAGGTAGTATTTACACACTTCTAAACGATTAAAATCAATCAATTTCAAACCATTATTACATCATAACACAAGTTCTAACTTACTGCAACAGTCTCAATCTAGTAGAAAAATGATTGAAAAGTAGAGCTCACATCCACGGAGAATGTATTGTTACAAAGGCGTGAGGACCAGTCTATCATTCGAATAATTTGCAAGCTTTAAATATTCCTTTTGGATGAAAATTATATTGGAGTATTATCCTCCTTGTAATCACATAACTATCGAGGGCTTTAGAATTACAAGCTGGAATTTTGCTATTCAAAGAAATTAATCATCACGCTCCTTTGGCATTAAGAAACACTTTATCAAAATACTACGTATATTTACCAAAGCAACTATATACCTATTTAAAGTTACAAAAAAAACATATACCTATTTATACATATAATATAAGACAAAATCCGAACTATACTACTTTATTTTTGTTCTTCAGTGTATATTAATTGAATTAATTTGTAGTATTATATATGCACATTATTGCGTGAATTAGTTATGCATGCATTTATTAGACAAGACCACAGATTTAGCAATTATTAATATAGACAATTTTGTTGTCAAATACTATATAGATAGACGATTTCTGAAATCACTCGTAAGCTCTATTGGAGGCATATACTCCATGAGTTTAGTGGCATTCTTATCCATGCTATAAGATTGGTTAATATAATACTTAATATTAAGAGTCGAATACGTATATATGTAGGCATAGTGGGATAAACGGTGTGATTCATGTAGAACAAATACGGTTATGTTCATTGTAATTAACCAGCGTAGAACTGTCGAGGTAGAAAATATTTCAAGACGGTGACCGATACTGTGAATAGGAATATACTATATTGTATTTCCTATTCGTATTAATTGTGCCTTCATAACATCTAAATACTTTATGATGAGTTGTTTGTAAAAGGGTATGAACCAAATAGACGCGGTTTGCTTTAGAATGTTCACACTTTATTTTGGTCATTAAGTTAATGAATGTTAGCCAAAAACATATTTAAATGAATTTCACTTAAATGTTACACTTTGCATGTTATAGATCAACTATATCATACATAACTAGACATAGAATATACTAATATGTTTATATTCGCAATAAAAGAAAGCACATACATTATACGTAGTAGCTCTATGATTAAAAAGCAGCAAATGATTGTGAATATTACGCACAGACTGGCAATTTTAAAGCCCTTATACATCGTTGCTTCACTCTTAAGGTTTGCGTTTAAAGAACTAACTTCATAAACACTAATGTCAATTCAATCATAATTATTGTAAAATGTTAACTTGATTGCATCGATGCATATATATATATATGGTTTCTCTCTTTTTGTCAATAACGTAAAAATAAGGTACTTGTGATGACTTCCTCTAAATCCTATTTTACACCAATAGATTGATAAAGATTAAGCTTCGTAAAACATCAAATGTTCTGAAATATTCATTCATTACATCATATGGAAAAGACTATATTAGGTACTGTCTTATTATACAATATTAAAGGTTAATATGGATGCATTATAGTTTAATATTTTGGATATAAATCACAAGGTTTTGTGCGTGTTATTCATTGTGGTATATCATCTTGCTCGACACTTAAGAGTCGTGTGGTATTAAGAAACAAAAGAACAAAATTTTTTAAATAATAACGAACTTTACAATGCATGCTACTATATATACACATGCACCATTAAGCTGCTACTACTACAACTTGTAAATCATTAAGTTTCATAACTATAATGGCTTCATCATCATCAACATTATTACATCATAAGAGTTCAAAAACACTGATGATTTTACTTATTATAAATTTCGTAAACCTAATTCAAACCACCTCAGCTGTGACCAACTCCAATTCCAACTCCCACTTCTCAAGATTCTCGAGACATGGAAGCTCATCATCGAGAACCAAACAAGGGTTTCTAGCATCGGTCCAAGCGAGTATGAACCATGCTATCTTGGCTCGTTCTCTCGCTTTCAATCTCACTCTTTCTCATCGAACCACACAAGTCCACATGGTCGATCCCATCCACGACTGCCTTGAGCTGCTCGACGACACACTTGATATGTTATCTCGCATCACCATGATGCGAGACAAAGCTTCAAGTGATGATGACTATGAAGACGTTCATACATGGCTAAGCGCAGCCCTCACGAACCAAGACACTTGTCAGCAAAGTCTCCAAGAAAAATCAAACTCTTACAAACACGGAATCGCGATGGATTTCGCCGCAAGAAACCTCACCGGTTTGTTAACCAACTCGCTTGAGTTGTTCGTATCCGTGAAGTCAAAAGGCCGAAGACTCTTGTCAGAACAGGCGCACTATCCGAGGTTTGTTACTTGGCTAAAAGAGCGGAGGCTTTTAGAAGCTTCGGTGGAGGAACTGAAGATTGATGCGGTGGTGGCTGCAGACGGTAGTGGGACTCACAAAACCGTAGGAGAAGCGTTGGCTGCGTCGTTGGCGAGTAGTGGTGGCAGAACCGTAATTCACCTGAAAGCTGGAACCTATCATGAAAACATCAAGATTCCGACAAAGCAAAAGAACGTTATGTTAGTTGGTGATGGTAAGGGTAAAACGATCATTGTCGGTAGCCGAAGCAATAGAGGCGGCTGGACTACATATCAATCTGCCACCGTCGGTAAGATACAATATAAATTAATAATTCAACGAGTAAAAAAATTATCCGAAAATGAATAAAAACTGGAAAACTAATATTCTTTACCAAAACCAATTGAATGTATATTCAGTTTCGATTTTAATTTTTTTTTTTTTTGGTTTTAAAAAATATAGAAATTAATGAAATTAAAACATTTTTCTAAAAATCAGTGGGTAGAACTAGGTAGAACGGATATAAACGAACTTTTTTATAATATAAACGAACTTTTCTGATGTGAATTTCTAATAATCGGTCTAGGTGATGCCTATAATCATCTGCCTAAACATTAATCTTCTATAAAATAGCTTCAGTACCGGTTTGGTTTCAGTCTTTTTACAAAATAAAAGAATTTATTTAATCTAAAGGAGTTTGAATTAATATATGTTCCTCCTGGTTCGGTTTGGTACGGTTTTGATTTGGTTAACAAAATGTTTCTTTTTATAATATTGAAGCTGCTATGGGAGAGGGGTTTATAGCGCGCGACATAACGTTCGTGAACAGTGCCGGACCCAAATCGGAGCAAGCGGTGGCTCTCCGCGTCGGAGCAGATAAATCCGTCGTGTATCGATGCTCCGTCGAAGGATACCAAGACTCACTCTACACACACTCCAAAAGACAGTTCTACCGAGACACAGACATCACCGGAACCGTCGACTTCATATTCGGAAACTCTGTCGTCGTGTTCCAGTCATGCAACATCGTCGCCCGGAAGCCCTTACCGGGTCAGAGAAACTTCGTGACGGCGCAAGGGCGGAGCCACCCGGAGCAGAACACGGGAATCTCCATTCAGAACTGCAAGATCACGGCGCAGTCGATGACTTTTCTTGGCCGGCCGTGGAAAGAGTACTCGAGGACGGTGGTGATGCAGTCTTTTCTCGACGGGTCGATCCACCCGTCGGGTTGGTCTCCTTGGTCGGGTTCGGGTAGTTTCGGTCTCAAGACACTGTTTTACGGGGAGTTTGAGAATACGGGTCCTGGATCATCGGTTTCGGGTCGGGTTAAATGGGCCGGGTATCATCCGTCTTTAACGGTGAAGGAAGCGGAAGGATTTACTGTTGCTGGTTTCATTGGCGGGACGATGTGGTTGCCGTCAACGGGCGTTAGTTTCGACTCTGGTCTTGTGAAGTGAGCTTAAGCTGGGGTGTGACAATTATTATCTAAAGTGTTTTGTAATCGTCTTAGTTTAATTGTGATTAACACTTTCTTAATTAATTCATACTGTGTGTTAAATAATCCTATTTTCTTTCTATTATTTGTTTGTGAAAATGTAAAGAAATGTTGGCTAATAAAATTTGGATGGATTGTTACTACTAAAATGTTATACATTTCACAATATCTCTATTTATAAACTTAATTGTCGAGACTCATTTCAGTATTTTTTTTTTTGTTTAGGTGGTAACTGCAAATAAATAGACATAGTTATCTTTGTAGCTAATAACACTATCAGGAAATAAGAATTTTACAACTTGTGCTAACCGCTAACTAATCTCTACTATATAAAAGGAACTAATTTAGAGATTTCTATGGTATGCCACATCAGCAAAAATATTCCTATCCAATCAAAATTATACATCACTTTTAGTTTAACAAGCCTAAATAAAATCCAACCTTAATCGAAGCCCGTTCCCTAATCATATTACAATGAATCCCATTTTCTTTAAACAACAAATTTTCAAGAGATTAAATATGACCCAGATCAGCTAATCTTTTTCCTCACTGTCCCATGCCTTTTCTCTATATGTTCTCTACAGTTTAAAGAAAAATCAATAGTCATCATAAATCTTATAATTTCCTTAGTTACCTAGATCTATAACTGCCATCTTCCACTAATTCTACTAGCTCCATATAAATATGCCGATGTATCCTTCTGCAGCCAGAATTTCTCTCACAGTTGGTCGCCACCGGCTTCCATGCATGCGTGGCTAAGCAACTTTTCTGGCTAAGCAACTTTTCTGGCGAAGCTATCTACAGCCGGGTCCAGTTTCGATCTGATGCTTTTGAAAAAATAACAAGGTTACGACATTTATAGTTACAAAAATTCTCTATGAGATTTTCATTTCCATTGAGCTTTGATTGGTTTCATATCTGAAATCAAGAGAAAATGGTGAAGGGAACGATTACCACCATGGTAACACGTTTATTTCCATGGAGCTGTGATTGCGCAACTGCGCAAGAGCTCGACAACTCAATCAAGTACAATATTTTGCATTTTTAGCTCATTTATTTTTCATTATGTTATGTTATGAATACATTTGAATGTGCTAGCGTCTGAACTTTTTGCAGTTAATGGAAAATTATTAGCTCTGTTTTTCTTTTCTTTTTGGAGATGTTAAAGATTTGAAAATGGATGAAGAAGGTTGAAACTTGGAAGATAGTGGTTTTGAAGAAGGTTGGATTCGACAAATTTGAGCCAGAGAGTGTGTACATGGCAAAAGACTTTGTGATACATTTTAAAAATAACTTGAAGAAAGATTGTGATACTTAGGAGACTCAATTTAAGGATAACATATGTCTTTTCGCAGAAGTCACTCTTCCTCAACTGCCACATGACATGGTTCCAAAAACTATTAGTGAGTTGTCTAAATCCCAGCTTTTGGTTTCAGCCAGAGCCGAGAGTGTTCATGAATTCCAGAAATTACGCAAACCAGAAAGTTCAGAGTTTAGAAGCTGTGTATCCAACGTTTCCGTACTCCATGCCGATGACAAAGAAAAGTGAATTCTTTGAGGTTCTTTCTATTATTTTTTCTCTTCTTTCGTTCTTCATCTCTATATGATGGGGTTGAATGGTATAGGATGTAGCTTTGGATCTTTTGTTTTTTTTTTTAAGTTTAACCTGTAGATTTTGTAGCTTTAGCTTTAAATTTAATTGATGTATTAGCTTTAAGTAAAATCGGTTATCACCTGCCTAAAAATCTTATTGCATATAGTCTAATGTGTACATTCGTGAACTGTTTCCTTGAGCATGAGAAGCTGGAGAAGATGAAGCTCCGGCAGGATTACCGGAGCTTATGACACTCCAATCTCATAGGGAGTGCTTCTACTAAGTAGACCATTGAGAACTTGCAACATTGGAAAGGAGCAGCACATGATAGGATAGTTTATTCAATGTAAGTAGAATGTCCTAAAGGTTAATATTGAAGGGTGTATTTTTCATGTATCTTAATATATCGAAAGAGTTTTACATCAAACGAAAGTCAAGTAATTCAGCTCGAGCAAGCATTCCCAATAAGTTGCATCCCAAAGTCCTGGCTCCAGATGGTCAAAGTTACTAAGATCTTCAAAAGATTTAGAATGGTCATAGTTACTAAGATCTTAAAATGATTTAGCATACTTGAAAAGTAATGTGAGCACGCTTGAACAAACCAATAAAGTTTCGTTTGAATGCAAAATCTGTTTTAGAAGCACATTGATTGGGCAAATAATAAAATCAGGCAAGAAAAAGAAATATGGTAATAACATGAACACCAGTTTCTCAAACTTGACTCTAAACAACAGTGACCGAAGCTAACTACCACACCTCCTTGATGATTCTCTCATCTCCAACACAACTTCCTTAAAAAAAATATGTCTACCCTATCATTTTAAAAATATGTTCGACTTTCACATAATTTTGTTACATCTATACTATATAATTAAGAAAGTTAAATGAATCATTAATTCAAATTGGCACAAAAAAATGATGAAACAAATAGTTTTTAAAATAAAATAATCTATAAACATATTCAAATAATTTATTCCAAAAATGTTATAAAATAAATAGTGAAATTTTAGCTGAGAGATAACTTAAAATATATAATAAAACTAAATTTATATATTTTTTCCAGTAGTTTGGTAATATGAATAATTTAAAAAAAAAAGTCAAACTATTAAGTTAAAACAGTTTATTTTTCAAAGTATAAGAGCATTAAAAATTTGGATTAAAACAAAAATTTAAATATTTTATATTTGATGGATATACAATTTTTTGGATGAAACATTTACCAAACACTATTATATACTATTTCTCCTATTTTAAAATAGTTAATAGATTTATAATTAACACCCGATCAAAAAAATAACAGCTGAGAAATTACATAAATGTAAAATAAAAAACAAAGTGAAATTTATCAGTTCAAAAAATCACAACGAAAACTCAAATCCATCACCATATAATTACACATTACCTTATATATTTTAATTTTTTGAAAAGTAAAATGGTATAAAATATTCAAATATATAAAGATGTAAAATGAGCTTCAAAAATAATAATAATAAAGATGTAAAATAAGTTTATAAGATACAATCCGCGCGTTTCAGCACCAGAGGAATGGCCAGCATTTGCAAGTTATTTGGAGGATATAAACAGCTTGAAAGAGAGTTTTTCCCACGCAGAGATTATCTATGTACCAAGAACGCATAACAAGAAGGCGGATAGCTTAGCCCGTAGCGCTAGGAAGGAAACGTCTTTTGTAGTTCACATGGATCAAGATCTCCCAGTTTGGTTCACAGAGTCTATATGAGTCTGTAAAGTTGATGACAAAAAAAAAAAAAGATACAATCCGCGCGTAGCGCGGACAAGAATTCTAGTACATTTATAATTTTGCCAAAGGAATTGGAAAACTATTGTAGTAAGTAAAGTGTCAAACTGTTGGACCGAAATTTCTACCTATTGATAAGGCCTAAGCCCGTCCAGTTCTAAACTTGGAGCCTATACACGATGGTAGAAGAATTATTTATGTATCTTGGGGTTTTTCTGCTCTCCCTATAAACATCTGATTGGATTTGTACTTTTGTTTCTAATAATACTTTTATGAACAGAAATATATTTCGCCCCCCCCCCCCCCACCCCCCCCCCCCTCGTAATTTGATCTATCAATTTAGTTTTATAAACAGAAATCACTTTAATTTATCTGTCAATATCTAGTTTTGTATTGATCCATCTCCTCCTAAAGTAAGAGGCCGTGTAGAGAAGTTTTGGTTGTTGAACTTTGTGAAAAGTTTGTTGTCATATGAATGACTGTGATGATCACAGCCTTGAAAATGGTTCGATTATCCAACTTTATCGTTATCTGGCTTGCTGCTAGTTGCTACTAGTCTATTGGTAGAACGAAATAATAAATTGTGATCTTTATTGGTTATAAGCATTTTTTTTACTGAATACTTTTGGTACGGTCGGTCGGTCTATTAATAAAGAATGTCTACATCAGTATACACTGTTAAGATGCGACGACATGCGATGGTTTTGAGTTTTTTTTGGGAGATATTTCATGTGCACATGTTACAACCAAATATTTGTTGAACTGAAAGTAGTTAGGTAATTAATAAAATTATGAGTATTTAATTAAATTCGTATGTTTTCATCTTGTGGACATGTAAGATGAAAAGTGTAAATAAATATACTCAGTGTTGCATTTTTGAGATTTTTTCAATTAGTTTCTCACAAAATGAACTTCTGGATATGTAATAACACGTTTAAACTTGCTAATTGTAACTTGTAAACGATAGAAAAATATAGTATAATTTTATTTTATGTGAGAGTGAGACCCAGAGCCTCCTAACCTTAATCGAAGAAAATGATAAACGATGATTAAAAAGTTTAAATGAAAATAAAAGAGTTAATTAGGAAGTAGTCTTCGTTCCGAGTATTAAAATCTTGCCTCTCTAACAATAGGCAAGATTGGCCCACCTTTTCATTTTCCACGGTTCTGTTTTTCAACTCAAATAATCAAATAATGAATTACATGTATATATTGTATATGTGTGGGTGTGGCCAAACCCACGTGCAAACCCTTTGTTTATGTCCGCTTATTTAAGTCTTTGTAATCTAGTAACCAACAAAACTAGTCCAAACATGCAATGCTTAACTAGTAATATCGTTCACATTGTCGAGTTTCAAACTTAACATAACGTGATCTCATCTCTAATCTTCTATTCGTTGTATATGAACTTCTCTTTGTTGATTCTTAATTATAAGAATACGTTACAACCAGTCCTGGCAGTGTAGTATTTTTTAACGAGTGCATTGTGTATACAATATGAATATCTAAAATTAATCTAAAAGAAACGAAAGTGAAACCTACAATTATATTACGCCTTTTTTTAACTTCTCTCAAATCAGTTAAACATGTTTAAGCGAATATTTGCGGATATACAGCTTAGTTTATAAGTCTTGTTCCAAAATGACCAACACATGTTTTCACCTTCTCATCTTTATAGACTTTCTTTGCGGGTTCGTCTTGTTGCATGAGGGGGGTGAACGGTCCTTTATCTTTCTGCATTTGCAATATTCAACCTGAGACAAGCAACATTTGATGTTTCCCCGCGACTTGGGCAATCTCATTTGGTAAAAGGTTCTCAGATGACTATCTTCTGACTATGCTTTTAAATGACTGGCCTCACTTTATGTATTGGTTATCTAGAACATCTCCCAAACTGAAAACTACTCGCGGGGATAGAAAAGGGTCACAGATACTTCATATAAAGTCTTCAAGCAGATCGACAGGTGCTTTAAGGACATCATCCTTAATCTATCATAAAGGCTTTTGAAATCTCATATACAATCTGGTTTTCTTGCGACAGGTGATTCACATTGTGGATTGGTTAATTTTCATTTTTCACCATATTTCCATTATTTTTCTTTCTATTTTGGTCTCTTAAAAAACTCTTAAAAACTGTTCCTTATATAATAGACATAATTTTGTGGATATAAATATTTCACTATATTAAATAAACATATATTACTGTGTTTATATTTTACTGGTACACTATTCTTGAGTCACGGCCTCATCTCATTGGTTTTGGCCTGTCTTATAACCAGAGGCGTGTCTACAGTGTATTGAAAAAGACATTCGCCTCAGGCCCCCGATTAATATGATTATTTTTAGGGCCCCAAAATTTAAAATAATTTCTAGTCTATTGGTTTAGACTTATTAAAAAAAAACATTTCTACGAAAATTAATTAACTCATTTTCTGAATTCATATTTTTTTATATAACATAATATAACATATTTACGTTATAAACTTATTTTTTACAGTATTAGACTTGTTTATTTGGTGAAAATAATATATCATATTAGAAAATTATTTTCATTACAGTTATAAATAAGTTTATTTTTAGAACTTGCCTTATGCCCCCTTAAACTCTTCGCACGGCACTACTTATGAGGAAAAACAAAAACAAAAATGAAAGAAAAGTATAGCGCCGTCATGTTATCCACCGGAGAAAGTAACAACGGAGCCACATCAGCCATTACGGGAACAGATTCGCCGACAGTTGTAACGTCAAGTTTAATCAGCCGTCTTCTTTCTTACAAACGTAATAATAAAACAACTGACAATAGAAAGAAGACGTCAGTAATGACGTGATTTTTTCACACGTTTCGTTTATAAACGTGAATACGATATAAATTTATTTTCTTCTGTTTCATAGTTGTCAAGTCACTATTATTACTGTTTGTTCTTTTCTATTTTGTGTTTACATTATTAGTTGAATATTTAAGTTAGCCCCAACGACTAAAACTATCAATTACAGAAAATGAGAAGGGGAATCAAATAAAACGAATGGTGTGGTTAATATTAATCAAATAATTAAAGCATAAATTAAAAGATAAAGATAAGAGAGAAAGGAAAGTGGAGGGTGGGTAAAGGCCATAGCCATGTGCCTTCATGTGGTGGTTGGCCCATTCCTGGGTCCACTCTACCACTTCTTTAACTCCTTCTTTTATCTCTTATTTAATACAAATCTTATTATTCATTTAGTTTGACTCTTAAATAAACTTAATTACCATTTGAACTTCAAAATATGTCTTCTATGATATAGATGTATAATTTGAAACTTACAGAAAAACTTTGGGTTTGATTAAGGGAATTAATTAATTTTGGAGTTGAATTTTAGAGTGGGATATATATGATAATCATAATATACAAAATAATTAATGGCGTGAAAAATACGCCCGGCGGCAAAGCGGTAGGGAGAGAGTGATTAACACAAAAGAGATGGGACTAATGCTAAATTATAGCCTTAACCAAACACAAATCGTATTCTTCAAGTCTCTCTTCTCCATCTTTTATTTATTCTGTGGGCTGTCGTTTCTTAAATTTGTTTATTATATAGTTTACATATAATGCTGGTGTCACCTTTAGGTCAAACCAATTGAATTATCTCATATAATAAGAAAAGGTGAAGAAGATATCATTTATATTTTGTTGTTGCTCTTGCATGGTGATTTGGTGAATATTTTATATGTAGTTGATCACCTTTTGTCACGTTTTATGTTTGATGATGCGAGCGGGTACTACGTTTATTAACACTCTTCCCTCTAATAAAAATCATAGTTGTTTTTCTCAGTTGGGTTACTTTCCGAGCTAACGCATAGTTCAAACTTCAACTCGATCATGTTGGAATTGAAAACATAAACCAGTGGTAGCGTTGTGTTGTGCTTTTGTTTGTAAGATATTGATCAAGTAAATATTATTCAATAAATTGAAATTTTTGGGAGATTTTTTTAGTTAATAATTTTGCAATGAAAATGAGTATCTAGAATCATTCCATACCAGTCATCATTTAATTGTCAACTAATGTTGACATAAATACATACACATTAGATAAAGATATATAGCTTACCTAATATATAATCATAAACGTCTCTATTAGCTGTTCACGTTAATTAACCCATACGCATTCGTCACTAAACTTAACCTCTTATAAAACCAAACAAATAAACACAAATATGAGGCTGAAATCTTATTCCGTAATCTGATGCCTGCTCCTAATTGCTCCCTTTTCCGTTTATTCTTAAAGCTATGAGCCAAAGGGCTTTAATTATTTTGCATTTACGTAAACATCATCCGAATTATTATTTTTTTTAGTATAATACTAACCTTATTGTTATATATTAATATCTATCTATGTAATATATTTCAAATTGGTCAGAAAATAGCCAAGTTCTGTTAATCTATTCGCATCACCCTTTTTCTTTAAGCCAAAACATCGTTTTCCACTAAATGTCTATTTATTTATTCAAGACTTTATAACCCTAGGTGCATGTTATACTTATCTAAATACATATGTTTTGCTATACTAACTTCATATTTCATTTTAAATTATAATATCTAATGGTTTAACACATCTATTATTCACCAGTAAACATTCTAAAAGTATACTAAATTCACAGCAGACGAGTCTTCAAAATTTGAAGTAATACTATACAATTTTCATTTTATATTTTGATATTAAACCCCCAATACAAAACTTCTTATTTATTTTGTTTTTTGTTAAGTATTATTTATTTTGTTCATGTCACCATTGATAAATAAACTGCCAGTTAAAACTTCTATCCTCATACTTCAATCCAACTAAATTTGATGGGTCAGTTCAGCTCCAAAACTCAATCTATCAAAAGCCAATATAGCTCATCTACTTTTCGTCATCTCTTAATGTTTTTCTTTCAACTCTAGTTATATTTAGAACATGAATTAACAACTATCTAAAAAAAACTTTTAGGTCGACATATATATATATATAGTTATAACTTTATACAGGGTTTTGAATAGTTGTGTCTTGTGACATAAAAAACCATATTTGTAAAACAAAAGTTAAGTGTAAGGAAAAATAAACAACTTTCCCCTCTCTCTCCAGTCTCTCTCATCTCCTTTATTTATTAACCCTAACATTGTGCTGTTCTCACAATTTTTTTATAAAGGTTCTCAACTCAAGTTCTTCTTTTTCTCTAAGAACACAAACAATGGCTTCTGCAGACAAACCCATAAACACAGACGTCCCTGAAAAGGATGTTTTTACCCTCCACTTCCTCCAATCCCTCTCAAATCTCAGAAGACAAAACACTTTCAATTCTCCTGAAAAAACAAACGATCGTGTTAAGAAAATCAAGAAGGCTGCGTATGTATCCATGGCCAGAGCAGCCGGAGGGACTAACCGGCTGTGGAGCAGAGCCCTCTTGCGCCGAGCCGCCAAAGAAAACAGTAAAGTCGTCAGGTTTCCTAGGAGGAAGAAGAGGGTGACGTGTCTGAGGAGGAGGAGGAGTAACCGGAGAGATCCAGTGGAGGAGGAGGAAGCGGAGAGGCTGAGGAATCTTGTCCCGGGAGGCGGTGGCATGGAGACATCAAAGCTGATGGAAGAGACGGCTCATTACATCAAGTGCCTTAGTATGCAGGTTAAGGTTATGCAGTGTCTCGTTGATGGCTTAGCTCCGAAATGATCATCATCATCATCATTAATGATGCATATAATATTGGCTTATCTCCAACACACATAGTATTGGAATGGAGTGATCATGACGCATATCTATATATGTGTACATATATTCTTATATGTATTATGTATACATACGTGTAAGATAGGATATATACATACTAAATGTGTGGATATGTATTAGTTAAGGAAAGAAAGAATTTTCTTCTTTTTTTGTTTATTTTCTTGAATTTTGATAAAAGGGTATGTTATATATTAGCATGCTTAATTTGGTATTGTTTTTTGTCATAACAAAATAATGTAAACATTAGGGTTTGGGAACTTGCCGTTGGAGCTACGCAGTGCTTTCGTTTTCCATTTTTTAGCTATTATCTGCTTGGCTCGTCTTGATTGTAAATCATGAATCATGTTTCTATGGATGGATATATATATATATATATATATTATATCGACTAACTTACAAAATAAATTATAGTACCCATAATAACTATTAGAAAATTCACACTTTTAGACTTTTAGTCTAATTTGTAAAGCTTATACATATTATCTTCACAACTCAGCTTATCAAGGAGCTATGGAAACTTTGTTCTCCTTTAGATGATCTTATCCAAAGTTTCAATTTCTTTTGAACTTAAAAAAAGCAACCTTGGTTGTAAGCAATATTTTCTTTTGTTTGAATTAATTTAACATTTTTTTTAAAAAATGTTTTTAAAATATACTATAGCTAGTTAAAACTATTATTATAGTATTTAGTGATTTATTTGAGAAATTCTATAGGATAGTTTTTTAAAAAAATTTATCACAAAAATAACATTAATTGAGAAATATACCAATTTTTTTATTAAAGAGTAGAAATGCATTTATATCTTAGGGTTAACTAATCTAAACCTAGAGCTTAGAGTTAAGATGTGAGGTTTTTAAGATAAAGTTTCATATTTTAAAAAATAAAAAATTAAAATTAAAATTTTCAAAATAAAAAAAAGTTATTTTAGTTATTTTTTTATTGAATGCTATTTTTATAATAAAAACTTAAAATGACTATTTGAGAGAATTGCCTTTGTTATATCTGACAAGTGTCGCAGTCTTCATATCTATTCTTAAAAAAGTTCAGTTTGCAGAAATTTATTAGAGTAAAATGGTTAAAGAAACTCATCAAAATTTTTTTACCTCCCTTCTATAACTCTCACACACACTAGCTACAGAATTCATGCCGGATACAAGTTATATAACTCCATCAGACTATCACATAATTAACAAAGAGACTACTAAATTACATTTTTTTTCTATCTAATCGCATGTTTAGTGGGAACTGAATTATTTACAAGTCATATAGTGCAGTTGGTCATACATATATTTCATACGGTTGTCCTACTTTATCAATAATTATATACGTGCATATAAAATAGACTGGTCACTGGTTGGTCAATTCCACAATTTCACATCAAAAACTGATCGTGCATTAAACTTTCATCGGAATTACATTACATTTTTCCATTTTTCATTTAACATGACAAACTCGTAAGTTTTATGGAACTGGCTATGTATCAGATACAAGAATAAACAAAAAGGGAATTTGAATAACTTGAAATATTACGAAATGATGGTTACTGTGTGAGTCTGAATTCAAGGAGAAGAGAATATCATATGGACTCTGTACAACATGTCATGAGTCTTCTTACTACATAACCTCTCTTTTTTTAAGCTGATCTGGTTTGATTGATAACACACCATTAGCTTTGTTGAATCATTTTCTTATGCCACAGGCAGAGTATCCTCCGGCGTGTTAGACTCTGATTCTTCAATACCGTAGTTCCATAGCTCTTTAAGCTCTCCTCTTACCAACCCTAGAATGACAGCCAAACCTAGAGAAAGAAAAAAACACATCAAGTTTTTGTTTCAAACCCATGGACAAGATCAGATAAGAGGAAGAGAAACTCGAGCTTCTGGTATTATTACCGAGTGTGCATGGTACGATGTAGAGTAGCGCAGGCTGACCATGTCCGTCCATTAGATACAGACCTAGATATGTTAGTAACAGACCTACACAACAGAACCAAATGTGTTTTAAGGATTTACTAGAAAATCAATTTATGTTATGTTTGCAGAATTAAACTTTACCAACTCCATAGCCAATAGTCAACCAAAGGAAGTATCCACTTGAGATTACTCTCTTCTTGATCTTGTCATATCTGTGAGACCAAAGAGAAGAGTAAGTAAGCACTAAAGTCAGAAAGAATTGAACATAGTAATCTTTTGCAGTACCTGGAAGCAAAGGAAATGAGCAGACCGGGGAAGAGGATGTCTCCAAAACCAATCATATCATAGCCACCCCAAGGATCGAAAAACCGAGGAATCCTTAGTAACATAGGAATGGACTCCCCGCTGCTGCTGTCTCCTTGTGCAACCTACAAAGAAGGGATCTCAAGTAAGACTATCAACTAGATAACTTGCCATGCTCTACAAGACTACTCAGCTATCAGAATCAGATACTCACCACAATCATAACACTCTCGTGGAATATCAAAGGTGATATGAAGACCCAGAAGATGTCATAGACAAACGCGCAGCAGAGAAGAACAGTAGCAACCTGGAGTACAGATAACTATCAGAACAAAAAACGTAGAACCACCATGTATCAATACGTAACAAGCCAGGCTACCTACCTTGATGTTAGGTAATCGAACCACTTGCAAGGCTGTGATCATCAAACAGATGCCCTGCCAACAATGTGCAAAATGAATATTCCAAAGAGAGAAATATAAAGCAATCATAAGACACTGAGAGGAATGGCTTCTAAAAGCATTCACTGCATGAAGAAAGGGGAGCTTTACCAAGATGTCTTGTCCAGCCCAAGCATACGATGTGTGCCGTTTCACAAACCAGAAGACAGCAAACGCCAGACAAAAGATATTCACCAGAAGTGACATCCATGACATTGTCCCAAGCAAAGGGAGCTTCACAGATCTCCGACCAAGGTGTCTCCACTTTCTGCAGGCGGTTCACAATATATATCCATCAAGAATTGCTAACCCGAAAAAGAAAAAAAAAGAAGAGAGAAGTGAGATGTTTAGGAAGAATTTAGAATACCTCAATAAAACTGCCGTAATGATGTTATGCATACCCTGAAAAACAACAGCCACACTTTGTTAAACTAATGGGAAAACTCAAACATAGATTCAATCTCAATATTCTACAACTTGTTACCTGCATGCCACCGATGCAGAAGAATATAGTGAGCACCCACACAAACCATGATGACATAAAGTAGAAAAGGAGCAGCAGAAAAATAGAGGCTGTTACTATAAAAAACACAGCACCAGTGACACTTATATCAAGGATCTCCTTCTCTGGATCATCTTTCCTGGTTCCAACACCAGTAAATTCCTGGGAAAAAATAAGTTTCAAGTCAATCTTCCTTCATTGATAAGACATTGATAACTCAACCTACTAAATATACATTGAAGTGTAAACCTTTGCTAATATGCTGTAAGATTCATTAGCTTGGTCAGGATCAGTAAGATCTGACCACAGAGATGCAACGACAACAGTTCCAACAGCCATGAGCAACAACAAACCTGCCGTGAGGTCCACAGCAGGACGACTTGGCGCATACAACAGAAGCTCAACTACAAGAGAATAAGGCTATTTAATGGCTGTGAGAGATTAAAAATAAAAAAACTGAAGTGGGACATCACAAGGGGCTCACTCACCACTCTTGTTATCCACCATAGACTTGTTGAGAGCATCTCCGCTAGACTTAGAGATCATTAACACAGGTATGCTCACATTCAAAGAAGTGTCCTTTTCCATACATCCCATCTCATCAAGATCTGACAAAAGATCATTAAATTAGATGATACAAAGACATCTACTAAAAGACCAAAACTTCAAAAAAAAACAGAAACCTTCTTTGTCATTAATAACAAGCAGAGCAGAAGCGCCAGCTGCCTCAGCATGCTTTGCCTTCTCAGTGAAAGCACAGTTCCCACGGATCGACAAGGCAATACTTCCATCTAACTGAAACAGAGCAAAAAACAGAGTAAAAACAGAGCAAAGCTACATGAATCTGTGAAAAAGGCATTGACTTTTTGAGAAAGGATCACACTTTCGACTTACCCTGGAAGAGAGATTGGAGCACGAGTCCAAAGGACGCACAAAAGCAACCGGAGATCTAACGCCCTGACCAGCATCAGACGGCAACGACTCTCCGAATTGAGCGGTTAAGCCGGTTAAGAAGTCGTTGCTTTCAACACCATCAACCCAGTTCAAGATCTTAACCTGTGTAATAAGCAGAGGATTCCAGATAATGAGAATCATCAACTCAGCAAAGAAAGAATCTTTTTTTTTTGGTTACCATTTGGAACTTATTGGTACAGCCGGGAGACTCGAGGGTTGAGTCTTCGGTCCACGAGGCATCGTCTGCCGCCGCAAAGGAGAAGCCTAGCAGGAGGAGGAAGAGTAGTGCGGTGGAGCATCGGTGGCGCGGCGGATCAGACGAAGGCATGACGCAACCGACGGAATGAATCGGGGAAGAAGAGAGTTGCGGTTAAAAGCGTTTAGGAGATATCGGGAGTCAGACGGTCGATTATTATTATATAACTTGTCTTTTTTTTTTCTTTTTCGATTTTTGTAATTAAATATATAATCTAATTATTATTAGTAGTTGTTAGTTAGTTAATTAAAGTATAAGCCAAATTTTTTTCTGTTTAAATACAAAATGGGACGGATTTGTGTTGTTGTTTTGGTGGCGTTACTAACCTAAATTATTTAGCAAACATTCACTCAATTATTGATTACCAAAAACAAATATCCATCAATTATTATTTCGAGTAAGGAAAAATATTAGTAATTTCCAGCTATACTTGAAAAAAATTGTTTTAAGATCCCCCACGATGGTTGTCATTTGTCAGACCAATACCATTAGAACAGTTCAGCAGAAATCATTAACAAAGAATATTATGTATAATTGGAGTTTAGATAATTTGATGAATAGTTTTGTTCAAAAAGATGAAAGTAAAAGAGATAAACAGTCCATTCAAAAATAATAAAACACAAACAGAAAAGCAAAGAAGAGAAGGAAGGAAACGCAATAAAATAAAATAAAAAGAAAGAGAGTTAAAAAAAAAAAAAGAGCTCAGATCCCTTCACAAGAAACTCCTTTCCTCCTCTGACGTTTCTCCACACTCAAAAATCTCAATCAAAGCTCCTCTCACTTTTCTCTTTTCCTCCTGCAAAAACTGTTGATAAATCTCTCCCAAAACTTTTTATTTTCTGGTCGGAGATCAAAAAAAAACGAGGAGACATGGCTGCTGCACCTGCCATGAGGATCGTGTTCGGTCTATTGACATTTGTCACTGTCGGAATGATCATAGGTACTACTCTCTCAATTTATAGTCGACCCTTGTACACATTTGATTATTCTCGAAACATTTGATTACCTCGGCCAAGCTGAAAGTGTTTTTGTCATTACAATGAATTTTTAGTTCGGGGGAGAACTATGAAACTAACTTTAATGAGAATTTTGTAACGGCTTTTTTGGTTAACTCATGGAGATTGTGTTCCCTGAATGAATCTGCAGGTGCCTTGTTACAATTGGCGTTTATTAATAGATTGGAAGATTCGTACGGTAACCTCTCCTCTTTCCTCCCCTATGCTTTTGTACGTTTATGTTTCTGTTTGTAGATGTCTCTTTGGAGATAGATGTTTTTTTTGTTGTCTGAACGTATTTGATTCTTGGCAGAGATTTTTTGTGTAATTTAGAACACTAAATCAGCTGTAGTCTATGCTTAGTGGGTGATGTTCTGTTGCTTGTTATGTCGTGGTTTCCTTTGGTTTCTCAGTCACTTCTTGTTTCCATTTCAGGAACTGGATTCCCATCCATAAGGGGGCTTCGAGGACAGAAGGCCCGTTATCTTCGAGGTTAGACAAAATTGTGATTAATTATTACATATAGGTGTTGACACAATAGGTTCCATTCTGACTAATCTGAATCTAGCTTCAGGACCAGACTCTTCTATGATAATTTATGGATGTACTATGATAATTATAAATACAAACGTCGTTTATACTTTTTTCAGATGTTTCCCGGTGGGCAAATGACAAAGATGCAGAACTGTTACGTCTTGGCTATGTAATTCTATTCATCCTTAGTTTTTTTTTTTCCCTCAAAATTTTCATTTTTACACCTCTACTGTTTAAAAAGAGATCGAGGTCAAGTTCTGTTTGCTTCAAGCTGATGAATGTTTACTTGCTTTGGTGCAGGTCAAGCCTGAAGTAGTTAGTTGGTCCCCTCGAATTATTGTGCTTCATAACTTTCTTAGCTCAGAGGTTAGTGTTTAGTTCATTGTGTTAAACATGGTGGGGATGTGTTAACTAATTATAGAATGATCTGTTACTTTTTATCGTATTTCTAGAGTAGCATATTACTAAGTATCCTTAACATTTTTTTTTTATCATGTTCGGAAAAGATACAGATTTGAAGGAGAAACCAAACCTTAGACTCAGTTCTAATAATATTTTTCATAAGAGTTATTAAAAATGGCTATTATCCTTATTTGTCTTGCCTTTAAACAACTTTGGTTTTGTTCTCCTGATTTGTATAATCGGCAGGAATGTGAATACTTAAAAGCAATCGCCCGGCCTCGCCTTCAGGTTTCCACTGTTGTTGATATAAAAACCGGAAAGGTATTTGCCAATTTTGGTCGCTACTACAAATGCTATAGCTTATGCCTTGGAGACTTATTTATTATTAATATCATCTTGCTTAGGGAGTTAAAAGTGATGTGAGGACAAGCTCTGGAATGTTTCTAAATCACGTAGAAAGAAGTTATCCAATAATACAGGTATGTCACTGACTCTTCTAGCATTCATATAAGGTGGTGTCGTTTCAGTTTGATGAACTTGACATTTTGCTATCAGGCAATTGAAAAGAGAATTGCAGTCTTCTCTCAAGTACCAGCGGAGAATGGAGAGCTCATTCAAGTCCTAAGGTGCGTGCGCAATTGCAACCCTTTACTACTCTTATTAAAGTTGTTTTCTTGGTTTGATGAATCTAAAAGCTGTTAGCAGTGCAGATACGAGCCGAATCAGTTTTACAGACCGCATCACGATTACTTTGGTGACACTGTAAGCCTCTGGTATTATTTTCATTAGTAGATTGATGGAGGAAGCTCTTTACCTTTGGTCAAAAATCGTGTAAAGAGTTTTTGGTTTCGATCAGTAATGTTTAGTTGGATAGTTACTTAATCTTCTTCTTTATTATGATCTTTGAACATTTAGTTTGGTCTTTTTGAGGACTAAACTTAGTGTGTTCATCATATATCCTTTGTATCTTTCCCACAGTTCAATTTGAAGCGTGGTGGTCAGCGTGTAGCAACGATGCTGATGTACTTAACGGATGACGTAGAAGGAGGAGAAACTTATTTCCCTTTGGTATAGTTTTATTTCTCTTTTAACTCTGCAAATTGTTATATATCTTTAGAAAGAAACCAGTGTGTTTATATCTCTCTTTCTCTCACTCTTTGAAATGCAGGCTGGTGACGGTGAATGCACTTGTGGTGGCAAAATCATGAAAGGCATCTCTGTGAAACCCACCAAAGGAGACGCAGTTCTCTTCTGGAGCATGGTCTGTTTCTTCAACCTCTCTCTGTCTCTCTTGCTCCAAACTTCTTTGTTGTTCATTTGGTGTCTTGTGTTATTCAGGGACTTGATGGACAGTCAGATCCGAATAGCATACATGGGGGATGTGAAGTTCTGTCTGGAGAGAAGTGGTCGGCTACTAAATGGATGAGGCAAAAAGCTACCTCTTAAAGGGACTGGAAACTTAAAACAAAGGAACCACATGGACTTATACTGAAAATTGTCATAGAAACTCAGAATTTTGATGTATTCTCTTTTTTTGCCCTTGAATTTTAAAAGCTATCATATACATATTTATAGATATGGGGTGTTTTCACTCTTCACCCCCAACAACAAATCCTTGGTTGACTATAAATAGCATAGATGTTACCCCTGCATTGTTGGAAGTTTTTATTCAATCTAAATCTAAAAACTCAACTGATTTATAATAAAACTAGGTGTTTTGCCCGCGATGCGGGCTTAAACATTTTCATAATTTTTGAAAACTTCTTTGTACACTATATTCATTATACTAAAGTAAATCTTAGAATAACTTAATATTATATTTTTAATTATATAATTAAAAAAACTTATTTGATTAATATTTAATTACGTAATTTATGTTTTTAATTTTTTACTAAAATATTTTTTTCAGATAACAATACAATATATATATATATAGAAATTATCTTCTTTTTTTTAATTATATTTTTAGATTTTGGATAATTCAATATTATATTTTTAATTATATAATCAGGAATTTTATTTGATTAATATTTAATTATATAATTTATATTTTTAACTTTTTACTAAAAGACTTTTTCAGATAACAATACAATATATACAAAAATTATCTCTTTTCTAAATTATATTTTCAGATTTTGGATAATTATTACTATTATTAATTTTAATCAATTATCTAATCAAATAAATTAAAATTTCGTTTTTATTTTTTTAATTTAGTTATAAATTTTATTTGATTAATATTTAGTTATATAATTCATGTTTTGAACTTTTTATTAAAAGACTTTTTCAGATAACAATACAATATATACAGAAATTATCTATTTTTTAAATTATATTTCAGATTTTGGATAATTCTTACTATTATTAATTTTAATCAATTATCTAATAAAATAAATTAACATTTCTTTTTTTATTTTTTTATTTAGTTATACATTTTATTTGATTAATATTTAGTTATATAATTCATGTTTTTAACTTTTTACTAAAAGATTTTTTCAGATAACAATACAATATATACATAAATTAACTCTTTTTTAAATTATATTTTCAGATTTTGGATAATCTTACTATTATTAATTTTAATCAATTATCTAATCAAATAAATTAAAATTTCGTTTTTATTTTTTAAATTAGTTATACATTTTATTCATTAAGGGTATAAACGTTATTAACCACTATAACTTTTAACGTGAGAGCTCGATTCCAAAAATTTACTTCGCAAATAATAGTATAGATGACAGAAATTGCTATTATTTAAACATGATTTTTTTAATAAAATAAGATTAATTTTATGTTCTAAAATTTATTATTGTTGTAATATTTTAAGAGATTTACACTGATTGTAAATTTTTTTATAGAAATTTATAAGCTAAAATATAAAAATCGAATTATAAAATATTTTAGATGAGATTCTAAATATTTTAACTAAAATCATAATAAATTTTTATTCACCTAAAATCATCTAAACCTCCATTAAAAAATTACATCATTTCAAGTCTTAAATTAAATTTATTTCTCTATCTTAATAAAAATAATATTCATGAAAGTTTCACAAAATTATTTAAATTACAAACGGATGCCATGTAATGATAATAACCAAGGAGGTCCCTAAGACCATCTCTAATGGTACTTTATAATTTTCTCTATATTTCACTCTATAATAGAGTAATTCTATTATAGAGTTGGATTTGCTCCAATGGTTCATTTTATAATAGAGTTACTGTATAATAGAGTGAAATATAGAGTATTCTTGTTTTTTCACTCTATATTTGGAGTAAAAAAATAAGATTACTCTATATTTCACTCTATTATAGAGTAAATCTATTATAAAGTGAATCATTGTAGCAAATTTAACTCTATAATAGAGTTGCTCATTTTAGTGTAAATTATAGAGGAAAAAATAGAGTACCATTGGAGATGCTCTAACATTTGTCTGAAAAGTTTAAAAAACGTTCCGACATAAGGGTATGTCCGTAAATATAAGAAATTAAAATACTTATATAACTCCACTTATAATCACATTTCACTCACTGACCATTTTGACTCTGTCTTCGGCCACATCAAAACAACAAACCATGGCGGCGGCGTCTCTCCGATCTGTAAACCCTACATTACCCCGAACCCTACCTTCTCCCACAAGGTCTCCTCCCTTCCAATCACCATTCCTCAGATTCGCTCCAACCTCCACCTCCTTCAACCTCAAACCCCTCGTCACTCCCCCCTCACCCTTCGTGACCCGCTCCGCCGCAGCCTCGCCGCAAGAGAGAAAGACCTTCCACGGCCTCTGCTACGTCGTCGGCGACAACATCGACACCGACCAGATCATCCCGGCTGAGTTTCTCACCCTCGTCCCCTCCAACCCGGAGGAATACCAAAAGCTCGGCTCCCACGCCTTGGTCGGCCTCCCAGCTTCGTACAAGGACCGGTTCGTGGAGCCGGGGGAGACGAAGACGAAGTACTCGATCATCATCGGCGGGGAGAACTTCGGGTGCGGGTCGTCGAGGGAGCACGCGCCGGTGTGCTTGGGAGCGGCGGGGGCGAAGGCGGTGGTGGCGCAGTCGTACGCGAGGATCTTTTTCAGGAACTCGGTGGCGACCGGGGAGATTTATCCGCTGGACTCGGAGGTTAGGGTGTGTGATGAGTGTAGTACGGGGGATGTCGCGACGGTGGAGCTGAGGGAAGGGGATAGTGTTTTGATTAATCATACGACGGGGAAGGAGTATAAGCTTAAGGCTATTGGTGACGCTGGGCCTGTGATTGATGCTGGTGGTATCTTTGCGTATGCGAGGAAGGCTGGGATGATTCCTTCTGCAGCTGCTTGATTTGATTTCTCCGACAGGTATGAGTGTTAGAACCAAACTGCTTCATCATGTAATAAATGGTGTGTGAGTGATAAAGATTGTTTTATTTTTAAAGGATGATAGTGACAAGTTCTAGACTTGATAGTACTATTAAGATGTTCAATTAGATTGCGAAAAAATTGAAACTTTTGGCGTTTAGTTGTCTTTGAGGATCTATTGGACTTGCGTAGTTTTGTCTTTGGCTGATCCTTTTCATGTTTTTAACATCCATTAAGACCTGAGTGTCCAATAGTAGAACAACACTATTCTTCTTTCTTTCTTTCTTTTTTTTTTACTTTTAAGACACTTCTCTATTGTTATGCAGGGACCGGACCATGCATGTCGATGAGAGTTGATCTTAAGGTTAAGTAATTCTCAGCTTCCCCTCTTCCATTCCAATAAAGAGAACAATAAGTATGTCTGTTTCAAGAATTTGTGAACCTAATCTTATGCTTTATGGATGTACTAGAAGCCTTCCGGCGCTGCGCGCCGGGTTCGTATATCTTGATGTGTGAAAGTGTTGGATATGTTATGTGCCACAAATGATGACATGGTTGTATGCTTAATAGTGAAGTTGCTGTCCCATTTTATTTGTTTTTGGTTTATAATAAACTTTAATGTAGGGATGAATACAATAGAGTGTATTTATTTTTTAAAAGCCATTTTTGCCTAAATAAAGTTTGAAGAAACCAAACTGAAAGAAAAAATGAACAACGAAACAATTTATCTATGATGTACGTATTGTACAAATTTCTCCACTCTTAAAAAGTAGTAGCAATCCTTGTATTGATGATTATTGTTTTGAAGGTCACAGCTTCTAGGGGGTTTGAGTCTGGCCATATTATGTAGGTACGTGTCCTCTGGATCAATACGATAAACACTAAGCGTTTTTTTTTATTTTTCTCCAGCTACGTTCAGAAGTCGAAAGTGTGTGTTCCCAGTCAAGTGTATCAAGCACCCTTTTCCCCTCTTTGATTTTCCCTGTGCACAACATCAATATAGCACAAAGGTACGTGCCTTTGTCATATTTTCCTTTGGCCGAGCGGCATAGGTGTCTGAGGCCTTTGACTCGCCGTTTACGGAAGAAAAACTGATTGATCCCCTCAATATAGTGTGCCTCCGGATTGTTGTGTTCTAAGCACGACCTCATTAAGTACGTGTGTTGTTCCTCCATCCGGAGTGGTTCAGATGCAAAATACTTTAGGCTTAGGTTGCAGAAATAGGATGCAGGTTCTGCGTCCGAACTGTCTCCATCTGATGTATCGTCGCTTTGTTTGATCTCCGGCTCGGATTCCAAAGTAATGGAAACGTCCTTAGAACCTTGTTGAGATGAAGAATCACGGAGATCTGGAGAGTTGAGACCTATCATCATCTCAAAGAACTCGGTCATCAAAAAGAAGTGGTAACATTCTGAGCATGCTGTGTTGATCTCTGGAGGATGGCACTGATGATCTGGCTTCATCTTGGTAAAGGATGTTACGTAGATATCCTTCACGTTGTGGTCCAGGCGGTCCAGAGAGAGCGGGAATTCTTTGATGCAGTTTTCCACTGCTTTAATACCCTTCTCATCGGTCAATTTGTTGATGATTCTTACTCCTTTCTCAGTTTGGCCGATGGCCATGAGGAGAACTCCATTAACGTACCTTCCTTGGAGGTGACCAGCCTTTGATGCTATGCGGAGGTGATGCATACCCAAGAATTGATTTCGAGAGTCAGAAGTACTTGAGCACACCTGTAAGGAAGGTACATTAAATGCCACACATGATAACAAAACAAAGTAGTCAACCTGAAGCATACCTGTCACAAAGTTAGCATCAACGTTATTGGCGCTGAAGCAGCTGTTCATCAACGATCTGTATCTCTTTGCTAGGGCTGGTTTCTTGACCAATGGCGAGAGGTTGAGAACCTTAGCAATAAAGTGATTGTCAAAATGAAAGTAGAGGCTTTTGGACGCGACGATCGCATTGAAGTAGTCCAATGCAGAGCTAGCCCCCACCTTAGAAACAATGACCATGCGCAGGTCTTCTGGCATGGTGTCAAGAGTCTGCTTCTTTGCTCTTTTCTGATCCATGGGACTGGTGTGAGATTTGTGAGTTGTGTTTGTATGGGAAGATGTTTCGGTAAGGTGCTTGGTTCACACGTCTATTTATGAAGGAACTAAGAGCAGCGGTGACTGTTTAGTTTTTACTGTGTTAGTGGAAGGTAACGCATGTTGCTGTAATTATTCGACATTAATATCTATTATGTTGATTGGTAAAGCTTTTGTGTGAATGTTTTATGTAATCTGAAGGGGCTGATTACAACAGGCTATTTTTCCAATTCTGTGAACACTCCTAACTCTAGTTTATGAGCTTAGTTTTTTTAAAAGTATATTCCAAGCCATTTTAAGTACTTAATTAATGTAATTAACAATTTATAAGTCTACATGAGATATAGTTTTTCACCGTAAACTAAATGTTATATCGTGTTTAAAAAAAATTGCATATTGAAAGCTGCTTGAATTATAAAGGAAATGGCTAAGCAGAGAATATATGGACTTCTCATTAAGAGAAATGAAAGTTTGTATAACGTTTTTATAGTCCATCAATTTTTATTATGTTGTATGAAAAAGAAAAAAAAGATCAGCTCTTATATTTCATCTTATTTTATTGTTTTTCTTTAAAGTCTTTTTATATTATTTGTTGGTATGCTTTCATTGAGTGGGAAGATTCTGTAGTTTCTGTGACTTAGAATAAAGAAAAGTAAGAGACGATTTTTAATTTTGTCATCTTCTGCATAAATATGTTTTCCAATATAATTTGTTGTTGGGTCGGGTGTTATGGATAACCCCCTTAATCCACTATATATTATGTTTCTCAATAATATGATCCACCGAAAAAGAGAACATATATATAAACCAAAACCGTATTTATAATAAACATCCTTAAATATTTGGGCCAGTATCTCAACCAATTTAAGCCCAGCTCAGTCGCCCGGCAAGAAACAAAACCAGAAAGAAAAAAAAAAACAGAACAATCCAGGTGCTGCCACGTGTCGCAAAAAGCCCTCATCTACATGGTGATGTGGCTCTCTAAGGAGAGAGACAAGCCAACTTTATTGTATAAGATATGACTATCGGTTTACTCTTCTGTTTCAGTTTACATATTAGTATCTATTACATTTGGATGTTACAAAATACTCCATAGCAACCTAGTATAAGCTATGAGTTTTCTCTATCTTAATCTAAATCTAGTATATTATCAGAAGGTTATACTAGATATAATATAACACCTTGGTCTAGAAAATATGTGTAACAATAACGGAACCAAAGATTATAGATCTGTAAACCTTTGGGAAAATAAAATAAAAAAACAACACCTTTTGTTTCACGGCGACCTACTCACGTGTCTCAAAACGCACGTTTAGAATTCCCAAGTGGCACATCCGTAAATACAAGGATACAAACATGTTTGCTTTTATAAGCTCTGTGTGTTTCTTCTAATGTCACTCACTTACGACAACGAGTTCGATCATAGATCCAAACACACATAAAATGGCGTCTTCTCTTCCTACACTTCCCCGAGCATTACCTTCCTCCTCAAGCAAGCCTTCTTCTCCCTTAGTTCCATTCAGATCTTCTTCCCTCAAATTCACCACTCCCACTCCCTTCATTCCATCTTCCATCTCCATCTCCTCACGTGGCGCATCCTTCGTCATCCCACGTGCAACACCCGCCTCCCACGGATCTGGCTCTACCGAAACTCTAGCCAAAACCACCTTCCACGGCCTCTGCTTCGTATTGAAAGACAACATAGACACCGACCAGATCATCCCAGCTGACAAAGCCACCATCTTCCCTTCCAACCAGCAAGAACGCGACGAGATCGCTTCCTACGCTCTCTCCGGTCTACCAGACTCCCACACAACCCGGTTCGTCGTGCCGGGAGAGATCAAGTCTAAATACTCAATCATCATCGCCGGTGAGAACTTTGGTTGCGGGTCCTCACGTGAACACGCTCCCGTTTGTTTAGGAGCAGCTGGAGCTAAAGCCGTTGTTGCTCAGACTTACGCGAGGATCTTTTTCCGTAACTCGGTGGCTACTGGAGAGGTGTTTCCGCTCGAGTCAGAGGTTAGAGTCTGCGACGAGTGTACGACGGGAGACACGGTGACGATCGAGCTGAGAGATAGTGGTGGTTTGTTGACTAATCACACGACTGGTAAGCAGTATAAGCTGAAGGCGATTGGTGATGCTGGACCGGTTATTGATGCTGGTGGTATCTTTGCTTATGCGAGGAAGGTGGGAATGATCCCATCTCCATCAGTAGCTTAACTCTCTTCACATGTGTGTTAGAGTTCTATATTCTCTTTCACTTTGTTGTTGTTGTTTTATGTAATGAATAAGAAAACATGTTCCAAGAAAATGATCTACAAATAATGTGTTTCATTTGATCACATATTAGTTACCAATATGCGAATATGGGGTTATTTGTTTTTAAAATGATATATGATAGTTATCCTTGTGTTTGTATAATCTTATTTTAGCTTGATATATGAATGTGGCTGAATCAGCAAAGTTTTATTATTTTTTTGATGATTGCTATTTTTACAAAATCATTTTGACACTTATATAGTGGATGGTAAGTTGTATATGCTAAACTCTCTTTCATGGTAAATGAGCATTGTTCAATTATTTTTATGAATTTATTTAGTAAAATAGACTAATCATTATAAAATCGTTATTCTTTAGAGAAATGAAGACAAAAAATGTTCTAAACCTCTTTGTCCGTCATCATATATTAGTAAAGGATACAACTATGCATTAAAACATTATTATCATATTTTTAAAAAATTTCTCAAAATCTATGTGTTCCTCTACGAAAATATTAAGTTTTTGGTAAAAAGGTTTATATGCCGAAGCCTATAATCTTTAGTGTTGCTTTAAAATTTCTAACAATATTCTACATTTTTATTAATGTATTCTAAACTCTCTTTCATGGTAAATGAGGATCGTACAATTGTTCTTATAAATTAATTTATTAACATTTCATATACTCTCTAAATTAGTAGACTAACCATAATAAAATCGCTATTTTCTAGAGAAAATGAGACAAAAAATGTTTCAAACCTCTTTGACTATCATCATATATTAGTACATGATTCAATTATGCATTAAAACACTATTTTCGTATTTTTTGAAAATTTCTCAAAATCTATGTGTTAACCCCTACGAAAAGATTGAGTTTTTGGTAAAAAAATTATATACTGAAGCCTATAATCTTTAGTTTTGTTTTAAAATTTCTAACCGCATTCTACATTTGTATTAATGTATTTTCATTTCTTTTTCATGGTATATGAGAATCGTTATAATTTTTTAATCAATTAATTTAGTAAAACTTCATATACTATCTAAATTAGTAGACTAACCATTATAAAATCGCTATTCTCTAGAGAAATGGAGACAAAAAATGTTCCAAACCTCTTTGACCATCATCATATATTAGTACATGATGCAATTATGCATTAAAACAATATTGTTGTATTTTTTGAAATTTTCTCAAAATCTATGTGCTAACCCCTACGAAAATATTGAGTTTTTGATAATTACTTTATATACTGAAGCCTATAATCTTTAGTGTTGTTTTAAAATTTCTAATCATATTCTACATTTTTATTAATGTATGATAAACACTCTTTCATGGTAAATGAGCATCGTTCAATTGTTTTTATAAATTAATTTAGTAAAACTTCTTAATACTCCCTAAATCGGTGGAATAACCACTATAAAATTACTATTTTCTTGAAAAACGGAGACAAAAAATGTTCCAAACCTCATTGACCATCATCATATATTATTTAAGGATGCAATTATGCATAAAAACATTATTGTCACATTTTTTGAAATTTTCTCAAAATATATGTGTCAACCCCCTAAGAAAATATTGAGTTTTTAGTAAATACTTTATATACTGAAGCCTAAAATATTTCGTGTTTTTATGTTCTAACCATATTCTACATTTTTATTAATGTATGTTAAACTCTCTTTCATGGTAAATGAGCATCGTTCAATTGCTTTTATAAATTAATTTAGTAAAACTTCATAATACTCCCTATAAATCGATGGAAAAACTACTATAAAATCATTATTTTCTTAAACAAATTGAGACAACAAAGGTTCCAAACCTCTTTGACCATCGTCATATATTAGTACATGATGCAATTATGCATTAAAACAATATTGTCGTATTTATTGAAATTTTCTCAAAATCTATGTGTTAACCCCTACGAAAATATTGAGTTTTTGGTAAATACTTTATATACTGAAGCCTATAATCTTTTGTGTTGTTTAAAATTTCTAACCATATTCTAAATTTGTATTAATGTATGCTAAAATTTCTTTCATGGTAAATGAGCATCGTTCAATTGTTTTTATAAATTAATTTAGTAAAACTTCATAATACTCACTAAATCGATGAAATAACCACTATAAAATCACTATTTTCTTGAAAAACGGTGACAAAAAATGTTCCAAACCTCATTGACCATCATCATATATTAGTAAAGGATGCAACTATGCATTAAAACATTATTGTCATATTTTTTGAAATTTTCTCAAAATCTATGTGTTAACTCCTACGAAAATATTGAGTTTTTAGTAAATACTTTATATATTGAAGCCTAAAATCTTTAGTGTTGTTTTAAAATTCCTAACCATATTCTACATTTTCATTAATGTATGCTAAGCTCTTTTTCTTAGTAAATGAACATCGTTCCGTTGTTTTTATAAATTAATTTAGTAGAACTTCAACTAGTCCCTAAATTAGTGGACTAACCGTTATAAAATCACTATTCTCAAGAGAAATAGAGACAAAATGTTCCAAACCTCTTCGACCATCATCATATATTAGAAAAAAAATGTAATTATGCATTAAAATAATATTGTCATATTTTTTGGAATTTTCTCAAAATTTATGTGCTAACCCTACGAAAATATTGAGTTTTTGGTAAATATTTTATATAATGAAGCCTAAAATCTTTAGTGTTGTTTTAAAATTTATAACCATATTCTACATTTTTATTAATCTATGCTAAGCTCTTTTTTCTTGGTAAATAAACATCGTTCAATTGTTTTTATAAATTAATTTAGTAAAACTTCAACTACCCCCTAAATTAGTGGACTAGCCGTTATAAAATCGCTATTATCTAGAGAAATGGAGACAAAAATGTTTCAAACCTTTTTGACCATCATCATATATTAGTATATGATTCAATTATGCATTAAAACAATATTGTAGTATTTTTTTTAATTTTTTCAAAATCTATGTGTTAACCCCTACGAAAATGTTGAGTTTTGGTAAATACTTTATATATTGAAGCCTATAATCTTTAGTGTTGTTTTAAAATTTCTAACCATATTCTATATTTTTTATTAATTTATGCTAAGCTCTTTTCTTGGAAAATAAACATCGTTCAATTGTTTTTATAAAATAATTTCGTAAAATTTCATATACTCCCTAAATTAGTGGACTAACCATTATAAAATCGATATTCTCTAGAGAAATGGAGACAAAAAAATGTTCCAAGCCTCTTGGACCATCATCATATTTTAGTACATGATGCAATTATGCATTAAAACAATATTGTCATATTTATTGAAACTTTCTCAAAATCTATGTGCTAACCCCTACAAAAATATTGAGTTTTCGATAAATATTTTATATACTGAAACCTACAATCTTTAGTGTTGTTTTAAAATTTCTAACCATATTCTATATTTTTATTAATGTATGCTAAACTCTCTTTCATGGTAAATGAGCATCGTTCAATTGTTTTTATAAATAAATTTTGTAAGATTTCATATATACTTCATAAATTAGTGGACTAACCATAATGAAATCGCTATTCTCTAGAGAAATGAGACAAAAAATGTTCCAAACCTCATTGACCATCATCATATATTAGTAAAGGATGCAATTATGCATTAAAACATTATTGTCACATTTTTTGAAATTTTTTCAAAATCTATGTGTTAACCCCCTACGAAAATATTGAGTTTTTAGTAAATACTTTATATACTGAAGCCTAAAATCTTTAGTGTTTTTTTTTTAATTTCTAACCATATTCTACATTTTTATTAATGTATGTTAAACTCCATTTCATGGTAAATGAGCATCGTTCAATTGTTTTTATAAATTAATGAGCATCGTTCAATTGTTTTTATAAATTAATTTAGTAAAACTTCATAATACTCCTTAAATCGATGGAATAACTACTATAAAATCATTATTTTCTTAAACAAATTGAGACAACAAAGGTTTCAAACCTCTTTGACCATCATCATATATTAGTACATGATGAAATTATGCATTAAAACAATATTGTCGTATTTTTTGAAAATTTCTCAAAATCTATGTGTAACCCTTACGAAAATATTAAGTTTTTAGTAAATACTTTATATACTGAAATCTAAAATCTTTAGTGTTGTTTTAAAATTTCTAACAATATTCTAAATTTTTATTAATGTATGCTAAGCTCTTTTTCATGGTAAATGAACATCGTTCAATTGTTTTTATAAATTAATTTTGTACGACTTCATTTACTCCCTAAATTAGTTGACTAACCATTATAAAACGCTATTCTCTAGAGAAATGGAGACAAAAAAATGTTTCAAACCTCTTTGACCATCATCATATATTAGTACAAGATGCAATTATGCATTAAAACAATATTGTCGTATTTTTTGAAATTTTCTCAAAATCTATGTGCTAATAATACGAAAATATTGAGTTTTTGATAGCCTAAAATCTTTAGTGTAGTTTTAAAATTTCTAACCATATTCTACATTTTTATTAATGTATGCTAAGCTCTTTTTCTTGGTAAATGAACATCGTTCAATTGTTTTTATAAATCAATTTAGTAAAACTTCATATACTCCCTAAATTAGTAGATTATAAAATCGCTATTCTTTAGAGAAATAGAGACAAAAATGTTTCAAACCTCTTCGACCATCATCATATATTAGTACATGATGCAATTATGCATTAAAACAATATTGTTATATTTTTTGAAATTTTTCTTAAAATCTATGTGTTAACTCCTACGAAAATATTGAGTTTAATGTAGTTTTTCTTTTTCTTATACTGTATATTTATTTATTATTATATTTTTTCTTATATGTATATTTATTTTTTGTTTTTGGTAACATGTCATCTATCATCTTTTGGAAAAAAGTATTGCGTTAATATGGACGTTTCATGGAGCCTCAAATAGTTCATTTTATTAGTATAGATTTCTAATGGGAACCGGTTATTCTAGTAATTTGAATAATTTGGTTTGTTATCGGTTATCGAGTCTTGACCGGTTTAACAAATAGGTATTGAAACAAACCGTTAAGCGACCGGTTTCAAAAACAAGACAGAGAGCTAAACCTAAAGTTGAACTCTTTATAACGCCGCTACTCTTCTACACTGTCTGAATGAATACTCAAACAAACATGGCAACCACAGAGGTAAAACCCTCCTCCTCTAAAAACCCTAAGAAAGCTCGGAATCCATCACTTGCTCCGAAGAAAGATTTGAAGAAGAATAAGAAGAAGAAGACTAAGAAGTCTAAAGCTCCCGCCTTTGATGAAACCGTCGAAAGAAACGACGGCGAGGAACAACAACCAGCATCTGGTTCTGAGCAGCTAACCTTCTTCTTAAAGCAGCTCGAATCCGCCGTTGGTGTCAGAGTCTCTGCTTTAGAGCTCGATCCCATTAAAGGTTTGTCCTTTTATTGTTTTTTAGTATGTCTATACACACTGGTTAAGTAAAGGTTCTTGTTGATTGCAGACAAGTGTGTAGTTGAGTTATCTGAGAAGTTGGATCAGAATGTTAGCAACTTGGGAGAGCATATTAAGATGTGTTATGGGTCTTCGTGGAGAGAGACTCTTTGTGAAGGAGAGGCTGTTGAAGGGAAAGTTGATCCGGGAAGCCCAGCTGTTCTCGTTGTTAGCTCCTCTGCTTTGAGATCTTTGGAACTTATAAGGTATTGTTGTGAAACTCTCTGTTCTTGTATATGTTATTGTTTGATTGAATACAATGGTGCTTAGACTTGTTCTTTTTTCTGATGTGTGTAGGGGTTTAAATTCACTGACTAAGCAATGTCCAGCTTTGAAGCTGTTCTCAAAGCATTTGAAGGTTGAGGAACAGGTACTGTTCTGTTCTTACAATAATTTGTCTTTAGAGAAGTGAATTTAATGCAATTCATATAGAGAACATAGGTTAATAGATCTCAGACAGAACTGAATCATGTGTGTTTTTGATAGTTTTTGCTATAACTGATGTGAGCACTATTATTTTTCTGATTTTCTATTGTGGATGAATATTTCTTGTTTTTTGTGTGAAATGATGACAAAAATACGAAATCTCTAAGGCTAATACTCTGCAGATAAAAATGTATTTGCACGTCAGTCTGATCACATTATAGATAACATAACGAGTTAATGCAGACTCATGCATTTTCATCCCTTTGTTTTTTTATTTCATGTTGTTGATACTCTGGGGAAGTGATGATAAGTTATATCAATATGTCATAGGCACATGCAATGCTGAACAAACATATTTGCACGTCAGTCTGATCCCAATACCCCATCACTTTTGTTGTAGCATAAACTTTAATGCATCTATTCATGTTAATCATTCCTCTTTTCTATATTTCTTTCATGTTAAAAGACTGGGAAATGATGATAAAGATATCGATATGTCATAGGCACATGCACTGCTGAACCAAATATTTGCACGTCAGTCTGATCCCATTATAAAGCATCATGCATATATTCATTGTTAATCATTCATCTGTCTCTATTTATTTCATGTTAAGACTTAAGAGTCTGGGGAATGATGATAAAGATATCGATATTTCATAGGAATATGCCAATGCTGAACCAAAATATTTGCACGTCAGTCTGACCCCCAGCTCTTATTTCTTTTTTTTTTTACTGCATCCATAGCGTTTCATTTTAATTCTTGGCATTTCTTTTTTTATGAATGTTTCTTTTCTACCTTTGGTATATGATGATAACAAGAACGAAAGATGTTGATGGCACCTTTGCCGCTGAAACATATCTTTATGTTTTATCTTTAACATCACTGGCTCTCTAACGTCATACTCTTCTTGTTGGTTGTGTTTGGGAGCAATTACTTATGTTTATCTTATTCATAATAATTGCTTGGCTTCTTGTTTCTGTTGTAATTTACTCGGTGTCATTGTTGTATTGACATCAAATTACTTGTTGGTGCAGGTATCACTGTTGAAAAAACGGGTTAATATTGGGAGCGGCACACCGAGTAGAATCAAAAAGCTGATCGACATAGAGGCATTAGGGCTTTCACGTTTAGATATGATTGTGCTTGACATGCACGCAGATGTGAAGGGATTTTCCTTATTCACATTGCCCCAAGTCAGGTTTGTTTCTCCACTCTTTTACTTTCATATCATCATCTAACTTTGCTTTATTACTTTTGAGTTAGAATTCTGATAAAACATATCTTGAAATTTTGCAGAGATGAGTTTTGGGATTTGTATAAGACATGCTTCCACCAGAGAGTCCTAGAAGGAAGTCTGCGTATCTGTCTGTATGGTCCAATGCCAGCAGCTCCAAAGCTTAGGAACAATAAGAAACAGAGACAAAACCAGGATTGAGCTATAGCAGATTCTACTCAAATTTTGATATATTTAGCTCTAGTTTTGCTATGTTTGATTTGTTTCTTTACTATAGAGAGAGTGAGTGAATCTTTTGTTAATTAGTGTTCTTTTAACAACAGCTTGTGAGAAATACAGTGTTCTGTTAATTAGTGTTCTTTTTGCATAAAGTAAGATTCACTGAAAAGAGGATCAATAGAAAAACACTATCCAGATTAACAGTGTGTATATTTTATACTCCATCTACTTCCATCTCTCAAATGTTTGTGTGTTGGGATTGTGGGTTTCTCCAATAGATGGTGGGGAAGAAGAGATCCCCATAAATGCAGAAAATAGTGGATTCACCACCCATAGAGCTTCTAGATGTTTGACTTTTAGAACATTCCATTAAACAAAAAAAGATGATGCATAATGATCCCATTATGACATACTTTTAAGATAATGTAGATTTCTCATGGTTTGGTCTTTAAAGCTTGAACAGTGTTCTGAGATAACTTTGTTGCTTGTGGCACCCAAATTTCATGATTAGTCCAAATTTTTATTAGGATTATCAATAAAATATTATAGATTGAATATGTCAACTAAACAAAATTAATGGGGTTTATAATCCTAATGATTATTATTGTTTGTCAACTCTATGATTTCATAGTGAAAAGACAATACATTTATAGTCAAACCGTGGTTGTGAATTGGATGTGGCTTTGGTTTCTTTCGTATCTATGTCTATCGTTAAATGTTTTAAGGTATGATGACGAGAGGATGACACTTTTGGGACATGTAATTACATATTTTGTTAATTAAATTTTAATTTGATATCACATCCTATATGATTACACCTCACACTTCTTATTATCGTGCTTCAGTTACAAAACATTCATTAGAAAATAACATTATAAAGCTGGAGATAATGATTTAACAACCACAAAATAATCGGGACTCGTAATTTAATGGCTTGTGTCACGATTCGAAAAGATAGTATGTATAGAAAACCTCTAAATCTCTTTAATTAATCACTCATTTAACCAAAAAGGAACAATTTTATATTATACAATACAATTAGATATAGAAGAAGGCCCCTTTCATAGTTTTAGGTAGCCAACTAGCAAACAGAAACGAGCAAGTGTGTAATATCTGGCTGTTCTGAAGTCGATAATTAGTTTCCGTTTCTTTAAAATAATGCCCATTTTGTGTAAGCACACGTATTGCTTAGGCATATTATATGTCACATTTGTTTGGATTAGCTTGAATATTTATGTAGGAACTGAAAGTGATATACTCCATTTTTCGTTTAGATTTCTACTTGATTAATTAACTAATGATCACACACGAATGCCACAAAAAGTAATAGCCAGTAGTCACATTAAAAACCCATCAAAACATTTTTTAAAGATAAACAATTATTTTAAATAATGGTCTACTTTTAAAATATTACTAAAAAGATGCATACTGTAAAAATAATAATAGTATAAAAACGTTGTTTGATGATGTAATTATAAAAATATACTTTCATTGGGAATGAGTTTTTTTTCTCAGGATTCCAATGAGTTTTTCTATACGATCAACGATGGTTAAGAAAATAGTTTAAATATTTACTAAATTAGTTGGTGCATCTAAAATGCATAATAGAACGACTAAAATATACAGTTGATCCCCTAGGTCATTTAAATGATCATGTTGTTCAAATTTTCCTAGTAAGTAAAAAATTAGGATACTAAATAAATGTGGAGGAACGCTTGAAATCGTTTTAATGACAATGCATGTAATTAGGGGTGGACACTTTACCCAATATCCGAAGTGGCACCCGAACCCGATCCGAAAAACCCGAACCGAAATCCGAACCGAAGTAGCAAAATACCCGAACGGGTATTGAATAAGAAGAGATTGGATATCCGAACCCGAACGGATAATACCCGAACCCGAATGGATATCCGAAGATAACCGAACATATGTATAATTAACCCTATATTTCTAGGTTACATCTTTCATTTTATATAAAATATTTATATTGACACTATACATACTTTAAGTTTATATGATATACATACAATTACGGAAAAAATAATTTGCTACTCACTTAAAATGCATGTCAAGTTTTTTATTTCAAAAATTAACAAAAAGTTACATCCAATTTTTTTTTAAAAAATAACTAAGTTTATGCATTTTTAATTTTAAAATGTTATGTCCAAATCTATTAACCATTCAATCTATTAAAAATAAAAAATTAGTTGACAGAAAGTTATATTTTTAAATACAAGAAACTTGAGAAAGAAAAATTTAATTTTTTTTTTCAAAATCTAAATATCCGAACCCGATCCGAAATAACCGAATCCGAACTAAAAATACCCGAACCCGACCCGAAGTACAGAAATACCCGAATGGGTTTTACACCTCTATACCGAAATACCCGAAAATCCGAAATACCCGACCCGAACCCGAACGGGTACCCGAACGCCCACCCCTACATGTAATGTTTTACCAAAAAAAAAACAATGTATGTAATGAAACAAAAATGAGCTAGATAGTATATATACTATATAGTCCAAAAGAAAAGAGAAGTATGTAACTTTGCAGTACAGGAAAGGTAAGAAAAGATGATAACCACTAATCTCATATTTAAGTGCTAGATTTGACAAGGTGATAAAACACTTAAGATTGGGTGTCTATTGATCTTTCAGTAAAACTTTTTGTTGGTTTTTCTTACCACAAATGTAAAAACGATAAAACAATTCGATTATCTTCCTTTTTGTTCCTGATTATCTTTTAAAAACAGTCATTCTGATGATGACCAAATCATTTCCGTTTGATTTACATCGATAGTGACACAACCTATTCGCATATATGTGATGTAAGCATGAGTCACTTGAATTGATTTATAGTATGTTTCTGTCATATATTAAATATCAATTAGCAACAGTATTTTTCTAAATGCGAACCCAGTTTTGATACAGATAGACATAACATGGTTTACAGCAAAATTTTGATGACGTCAACGTTGCGTATGTGTCTATGTATGCAACAAGGACACGTGTCACGTCCCTAAGTTCCACGTTGGCAGTAGAAGTCTAGAGCCCATCTTCATTTCGTTAACTTTTGAACTGGTCTTCGAGGTTAATCCATATTTTCACAAACGTATTAGTTTTTGGGATTATCTGAAATTGTCAAATGAGTTTTGGCTAAAGTAAATTCATGTACTTTAAAAGTTACTCTACGTTGTCTTATTCGGTAGCCTAAAGTCTAGTACTTTTCATCCTATTATAACTAATGAACTTTTTACTTTCTGTACTTCTGAATCTACATAAAAATTTGTACAGAAATGCAAACCGAACTCAATACATATATACCGAAAGTTTTGAACAAAATCTAGATTTTTATTAATAAAATCATCACGAAAATTTCGTTTTTGTACGAAAACAAATTTAAAAACATTTTAAACTGAAAACATAAGATCCAACATCAATTTCGTTTGTCTAAAAAATAGAATTCAAAAGCCGAATTGGGAACAAGATATGAATTAAGAAAAAAAAAACTTGTATAGACATTTGACCCAAAAAAGATCTGGTATAGACGATACAAAAGCTTATCAAAGACTCATAAGACGTCAGAGCATGGATCATAATGACGTGAGCATGACACAATGCAATCAACGGTATGGTTCCAAACAATGCGGCGGTGTACGCTTTTTGAAGCCCATTAGGGCCCACAAACATTTCAAAGCCGTCATTCTATAAATAGCCATACACAATCACAATACCAAAACACAACCCAAATTCATCAATCTATCAACGAGAACACAAGCTAAGAAAGAAAAAAAAAAAGAGAGACCACAAGTAGTATATGAGAGCTGCACTAAACAGAGCAAATTTTGTTGGAGGGTTGTTTTCATTCAGAAACATTAAATCTATGTCGTCTTCTTCTTCACAAAACTTCGTATCAAGATCTGTAATCAAGAAAGTCTTCGCTAAGCTTCAGAAAGAAGGCGATGGAGCCGTTGTCAGACGTGGCATTTCCAGGTTCTTTAATCATTTTTCTTCTTATTTAAGGAAAGTTAATGATTCCCAGTTTAAGTCTTATAAATCTTTTTTTTTTTTTTGCATAAATTCAGGAGTGAGCAGAAGTTATTAGATCCGTTCTTGATGCTAGATGAGTTCTCTGGTACATTTCTTATTTGTTTATTTATTTCATCTATTAAACAAAAGCAGTCATTTATTGATCATTAATTCTTTAATTATGTTTTATAATTTTTCTTTGGAGCAGTTTCACCTCCAGCTGGATTCCCAGATCACCCTCACAGAGGTCAGTCAAACCATCTATGCTTTTATACTTTACATACATGGATATATTAAAAATGGTTTTATGTAATACATATCTTAACATTTTTGTGTGAAAATGTTGATGTACAGGTTTTGAAACTGTTACGTACGTACTTGAGGTAAAACACGCATAAACATTGGTCTTATTCCATATATGAGTATGAAATAATTGGTCTAATTATCTTCTTCTTCTATTTTTTTTTTCATTTTTTCAGGGAGGAATTACTCATCAAGATTTCAAAGGCCATAAGGGTACAATCTATGCTGGTGATGTTCAGGTAAAAAAAAAACAGAATAAAATGTTTAACCATTCATAATCCAACAACAATTAAAAGACCTTAAAAAAAAATCTAAATATGTATATTTTTCAGTGGATGACTGCAGGAAGAGGAATCATTCATTCTGAAATGCCTGAAGAAGAAATCAACAAAGGTCTACAACTTTGGATCAATCTTTCATCCAACGAAAAAATGTAACACAAAACGCACTTGCTATAATTAGAATTTTTTATTAGGAGTTTCTAAACCGGATAATTAACTCTCTAGTTTTGGTTCCGACAGGATAGAGCCAAACTACCAAGAACTGTCGAGTTCAGACATACCAAAAGCAGAACAAAACGGTGTCCAAGTCAAAATCATAGCAGGAGAATCAATGGGAATCCAATCCCCTGTTTACACAAGAACACCAACAATGTTCCTTGATTTCATTCTCGATCCAGGAGCTCAGTTCCACCAAAACGTTCCGGAATCTTGGAACGCGTTTGCTTACGTTCTTGAGAGCGGTGAAGGCGGAGCTGTTTTCGGCTCATCAAACGCGTCTCCTGTTTCATCACACAACGTTGTAGTGTTTGAACAAGGAAATGACGGTGTTAGTGTGTGGAACAAGTCATCTTCGAAAAAACTGCGGTTTGTGTTAATTGCTGGAGAACCATTAGGTGAACCGGTGGTTCAGTACGGTCCTTTCGTGATGAATACTCAAGCTGAGATTGATATGACCATTGAAGATTATCACTATGGTAAGAATGGCTTCGAAATGGCCAAGTATTGGAGGTCACAATGATAGAGACACAATAATCAATGTTTTAATTATTATTTTCATACTTGTTTTTTTTATCCTATGTGTGATTTGAATGGGACAATAATAAAGTTTAAACTCAATTTCTTTTGCTAAGTATGTGGGTGGGAACCCATTAAATCCAAGGCTGACTTTGTTTTACTTCAAACCGTAGTGATCATTATTGTGTTTTTCCACAATCTAGTTTAAATTAACCGTTTATGCTATGATAATATAAGGCATATGAAGAAAGCATCCCACACTTTCTCTAGTGTGAAATAGACATGAGACGAAACAATTGTTAAATACCAAACGCGTATTAACACGTTGAAGTGACATTAACATGATTGTCATTACTTCTAATTATTACTAACTTTGGTTGTCAACTTCGGTTAATGCCTTCCGAACGTATGGTGATACAGAGTGAACGCAATGAATACACCGACTACATTGCTCCATCGAAAATTATATTTCTACTATTTCAAACTTTCAGCTCTTATGATTAACATCAAATACAGTCTATTATTTTTCTATTCAACTTTAATATGTTGATTTAACTACGGTTGGATGGATAAAGAGTGGAAGCAACGAATATACGAACTACATTTCTCCAAATCCCTTATATACTAAAGCGCAAGTCGCCTACCAAATCATAATTAGACATGTGGCAAAACAAAAATTTACAAAACAAATAAGATTGATTAATAATGATTTTGGAATTTCACGTGAAAAGTTGAAAAAAAAAACTAAATCCCTAAATTATCTCACCCACTTACAAAATAAAGATCACGTTCTATAACTGTTTTTCTGTTTTACCTTTCTATCTTATTTAATTTTACTTCCTTCTTCATTGTTTCTTCTCCGGTTGATAATCAGTTCTCCCACTGATCAAAATAATTCCATACAAGTTATGATTACTCCTAACTGAAAGTTAAAGCTCTATCAGCAACGAAGGTAACCATAATCATCTCAACTCTTTTATATGTCTTATCTTTGTGAAACTACATACATTTATTTCATCCGATATAAACACAAATGAAAAGGAAAGAAGAAAAAGTCAAGCGAAAGAACCCAGCAAACATAAAACACAAGCAAAACCGTAAACAAGTGGTATCTTCTATCTTTAGTTATTCTCGGGCTCTCTCTCTCTCTCTTATGTTACACTTTAAGAATTTTTTTTTTTGAACAAAACACTTTAAGAATTTCTATTTTGTTTTTGTAACTTTGAAATCAAATCTCATGGCTAATGATGCGATGCGAGTCTAACCGAGGGAAAAAAATATCAATAACTATGATGATCCAATTTAGGTATTTACAAATTTGTTTGTTATAGTTTGACTATTTAACAAATCCTTTTTTTAATGTGACATAGCATATTCTTACAAAAATTTTGCTTGAAAAATAAGTCTATTATATTGACTATTTTGTATGCATGTTAGTTTTATATTTTTCAATATTAATTCCAATAAATTTATTTTAAAGAAGAACTATTTACAAAACAAATACAAATAAAACTGAATATAGCAAATACGATATTTCTAGGTGTTACCTAGCTTCAGCAAAAAAAAATTTAAAATAAATTCAATTTTGATTTAAAACATTACAATTTTATTTTTTAAATAATTCAAAAGCCACCAAAAAGTATACCCGTGCTTAGCACGGGACAGTAATACTAGTGAATTATGAAATGTACATCTTTGAATCGTTTTGTTTTAGATATCTCACTTGTTGAGATACATCTTTGAAGCGCAAATACAGTAAAAACTCTATAAATTAATAATGTTGAAACTACACCAAAACTATAATTTTTTAATTAATTTATAGAGATATTAATTTATTGATATACTAATTGAACAAAAAACTTAATTTAAAACTATAAAATTATATTATTTTATAGAGATTTTTAGTTTATATTAATTTATAGAGTATTAATCTAAAGAGGTTATACTGTACTAAGAAATTTTTTTCCTTTTGTTGCAAAAATTATTTTCATTACAACTTGAACAATTATGAAAAAGTTGAAGGATATAATTAAATTTATAATGTATAATAGATATAAAAAATGTAAAAACAATTTATATGTTAGAAGAAAAAACTTTTAAAACAACTTAGATTATAAAACAGAAGCAGCAATTGGAAAATATCAAAAATGATTTTTTACACTCACAAAGTTTACAAAGAACATAAGTAGAAAAATGAGAATATAAACTTATACATTGATAAAAATTCTTTGTCCAATTTTGCTTACATTTCTTCTGTATTTGTAACAAAGAAACTCAAAACACACACACATTTCTCTCTTTAGCTTTAGCTTTCAATCGAGAACCAAAAAGAATGTATCTGTCTTCACTATAAATTATACCCAGCGAAACCAACCAACCCCTCAGGACAAGAGAAAAACATTACCTCGAACAGCAAGAAAATGACTTTGTCCCTTCACTCTCGTTCTTGACCAAACTAACCCTGTTCCCGGTTACTTCCTCCTTGTAAGAATCAGAGTTGAGCTGCTTCCGACTGATGTTGCCATAGATGTCGCGGATAACCATCTCGAAAGCCGTGCTTACATTGGTCGAATCAAGAGCTGATGTCTCCATGAAAAACAAACCTTGAGACTCCGCAAGACTCTTGCCTTCCTCAATGCTCACCGCTCTTATGCTCTCGAGATCACACTTGTTCCCTATTAGCATCTTCGCTACTGTTGTATCAGAGTGAGCTGCAACAATAAAAAACAAAGCAACACACTTTTTGACTTCAACTTTAATCAAAGTCGTCATCATCATCATCATCATCATCATTACCATCATCATCATAGCTATAACTCTTCTAAAAATTGAATCTTTCAATCAAAAGCAACACTCGATTTGCAGATCTCACTCAAAGATTGAAACTTTGAATCGAAATTTTGCAGATCTCACTCAAAGATCGAAACTTTGCAGATCTCACTCGAAAGATTGAAACTTTGAATCGAAAAACAGAGGAGGGAACACGTACTGTTGAGCTCATCGAGCCAGCGACCGACGTTCTCGAACGTCGAGGTGCGAGTGATGTCGTAGACGACGAGGGCTCCGACGGCGCCGCGGTAATAGGCGGAGGTGACGGCGCGGAAGCGTTCTTGGCCGGCGGTATCCCAAATCTGAGCTTTGACTTCTTTGTTGTCGATGAGCATGCTCTGAGTCTGGAACTCGACGCCGATGGTGGCTTTGGAGTTGGGGTTGAACTCGTTGCGTGCGTAGCGGGTGAGGAGGTTCGATTTGCCGACGGCGGAGTCTCCGATGATGACGATCTTGAAGAGGTATTCTTCGCATCTCTCGTCGTCCGACATGTTTTCCACTTGTTTCCTCTTTTACTCTCTCTCTCTCTGTTCTGTAATAACGCTTAGAGAGAGAAAGAGGAGAGAGAGAGATTTGATTTGCCTTTATTGTAGGCTGGTTATGAGGCGCACTAATAAATGTTAAAGTCTCACTTTGCGCATGAAGTAGATTTTCATCATAGTTATGAGCTGGTATGACGCTAAAGCATGTCGGAGGCTAATGTGAAAGCTTGTAATAAGTAGAAGTTACTGCAATGGTTTTGGGCCTATGCATGCCTTGTGTTTGGATAATATACATGAGTGATATATTTGAGAATGATCAAGGCTATTAATTATGAGCCTTATACTTGCGATTCTATCTATGCATAGACCGTTTCTTCAACCCTTCCTTCTAGTTTAAGGCTCGATAGAGCAGGGCAGCTCTGGTTGCAATGATGTGTTAGCCAATTGTATTCCTGTTAGGCTAAGATTAGATTATTGAGAGAGATTAACAGCTAAGTTATAACCGGTTATGAATCTATATACGTAAAGTAGAGATAATATTATAAATTGTAAACTTGTTATTAAATTGAAGAGACTACAACTCAATAGGCGGTTTATAACAGCCTATGTTTTATTTTTATACTCCGTGTTTGAGCCTATGTTATCGATCTACGTTGTCGGTCCCTTATTCTTGGTGATGCCGAAATGTTAATTTTCTAGTAGCCAATGGCAATCGAAGCCGGGACCATATCGAATCTATGGTCGCCCAAGTACCACTAGCCCAACTCGGGTTGATTATAACACCCTATGCTTCATAAACTTTTGATAAAATAATCCTAATTACATTGAAACTATAGGTAATCCTAATGACTATAGGATTCCCTAATAATATACAATGAGCTATCTAGTATGTTGGAGTTAGGAAAGAAAAATGAAAACTACAGGTGAAAACGTAGGATTGAATACTATATCACACACATTAAAACCAGTAGTTTATGTTCTAAGTTAAATTAACCAAATTTGTTTTATTGGTTAAATTTTGATTGATCTAAGTAATTGAAGTTGTTATAAGTTGTCAGTTGTCACTATGGTGACGACTTCGAGAATGTGTCAAAACAAGACTTCATTAATAGACCACCGTCACTTTCTTTGGACCTCCGAAATCACAAGTATATAATTAAAATCTTTTTGTTGCTGTTGAATTGATTCCTTAGTCTCCTTTTCTTCTCTTCTATACTTCATGTTTGGAAACACATCATATCATTTCATCATCGCTTCTTGCATGCCCCACAAGTGCATCTCTCCATCCCCTTTTCCAGCGACTACACATAACATATAATCAACGAGAAATACAACATTACTCAGCAAATATTTACATGTTTGTGATATTGTACAAGCTCTATCTATGTTTTGATATCTCGTTTTCCAACTGTATGATATAGACATAAGTTCAACTGAGTGTCTCTTCATAGACTAAGTCAATACGACCATAACATGTGAATATTATGTACATGGGACCTCAGAATCTAAGGTTATCCTCAAACATGCATGCACATACTAATGCGTTGATAGAACTGATAGAACATACGGTATATACATAACCATTTATTTGTTTGTGTACGTAGAGCGATTATGCATGATTCTTAATTCAGAGGAGTCTATATGTTATTAAAACTATACCAAATATACACAAGGACGCACCTCTACTTGTTGTTGAAGACCTTTGATATGCTCAACCGCCAAATCCAACATGTCTGCATAGCTCGTTTGCTGCATAAACAGAAATAATATCAATATTTTTAGTTATATAATCTTCTTAACTACATTTAAGCTACATAGATCTTTTAATCCATATCCCTCACTTTGTCCATATTGGGCACCAGTTCTTGTAGCTTCTTCAGCTTCCCGCTTATTCTCGTTCTTCGCTCCTATACATAAAACTTGATCATACTCTTGTGTTTTTTGGGTATCACACACAGTTCTCTTGTATGATTATATGTTTACTCTTCTGTAGTAATAATAATATCAAACAATAGAATACAACTAACCCTTTCAGCGATGCTGCGCGGGTGAGTAGCGCAGCCACGCTTGGCCCTAGTCCTACAAGGCACCGAATCCTCTGGTATGTTCATCATACTCTCCATTCTCGCCATTTCCAGAGACGTTTGCGGCATACTAAACTAAAGAATCATAACCATAACATGCCAAGAAAATAAAAATATTACATAATATCCAAACAAAATTAACATTATAGACTTACAGAATAAACATTTTGTTAGCAAAGGAACAGCTTGTGAAGAAATATACATAAACCAATCTAAATCTTTCTCTAAACCATTTATACGTATAGCATAGAAACCGTTCAACATACATGAATTTGTGACATACCTTCTTTCTACTGGGATTGATTTGGCCTTATGAATTTTAATCTAAATTTAAAAATTTCATATTACATGTGTTAAACTAAGCACTTAACGCAGTATAATAACTTTTATTAACTTCGACATACTATATATAATACACCAAAGAACAAAACCATTCAACTTTTGGTGTATGCTTTTCTCCCCCTTTATGTTAGAGATTCAAACAACTATGGAACTTTATTGCATAGAAAGTTATTGTACTCAACATTCATACGACACATATAACCACAAAATCATAGAGATACCTGTGTTTCTAAGGTGAAAAAGTCGGTGGTCTTGGACCGTTTCCCGGGTTCATCAATGGTGAAACTGATATGAGAAGACGAGTTGTCCCAATTGTTGTGATCATTTCCAAAAGTCATACTCGTCGATGGGACACCTTTTATAGCCGCCGCAGCTGCTTCGACCTCCGAGATTCGCTGTAGAGAGTTACGTTCTTGATGACTACTACTACTACTCCCGCCGGAGAATCTCAGCTCCGGCTTCAACCCCGACGGCCCTCGCTCTCCTCCTCCGTATCCTCCGTTTGGCCTCCCTAGAGAGAAACCTGTTCGCTCATCCATCAACAAATTTAGATCCAAAGAGAAACAAAGAGATGTAATGTAACGTAGGGTTATAACTTGTAATGATCTCAGTATTTAATAGCCAGTACGATTTTAAAATGCATATATATGCACAAAATAGAAGAGAATGGGTCTTGTTCGAGACTCGAGGAACCCTTCCTTTGTCTCTACTTTGATTTTCTTTATTTATCCAATATTTTATAGAGAATAACGATTAATCATGAAAAGAATCTTATAAATTAATTCACTATTTGAATTCCAGATATTATTATAAACAAACTATTATGTATTGTATATGCGTATATAATAATGCAAGGGGGTAAGTTTTCTTGGGACTCGCACATGGATTACAGTGGAAAAATAAACCGGACGGATGCAATGAACAGAAGATCAAATTGCACAAAAGTAGTATAGATTATTATTCGCAACTAACAAAACAGTAATAAATCAATTATTTATAATGACAAGTAGGCGTATCCAAAAATAGAAACAGTGACTATGATGAAGCCATGTCAGCATGGTTGGCCTCATGGCTGCTTTGTCAGAAGAAAAAGAGCAAGTGGGATGGGTATAATATTGCCAAGTGGACTATACTTTTATTTAGTTTTTTGCAATGATTCGTTTTTTAACATATACTTTTGGCAAGTGCATGTTTTATAATACATGCTATTTGCATTAAATTGCATTTTCAAAATATACAACTTGCACTTCCTGGAAATACGTGTTTAATTATTCGTGCATGTATAGTGTATCTATAAGTTGTATATTTTGTAAATATATATATGCTCGGTCCTATGTAGTTGGACGATTAAAGCATGAAAATAAAAATTTGTCCCCAATCCATTATACTTACAAGATTTTGATGTTTTAAAAATTTTATATAAATTTAGCACTTGAAACTAATGTATTATAAGCTTTAGCCAAGGCATATTTATATACAAATAATATGGACCATGGGACTCCATAGAGAAAATGAAAGAGAAATGTGTGAACAAAATCTATTGATAGATAGATAACCATATCAACTAAACAAATATAGGTAGATATTTTGATAGCTAATGTGATTTCCATTTTCATTTTAGTGGTCGATATTATATCTGATAATTAATTAGAAAACAAAAGTCGTATCCTTTTATATGTGGAGGAAAACTAGTTGACAAATTAAAGTCGTCGAAATAAATTCAAAGGTTTGGATTCAAGGAAGTGAAAATTACTTGTAAGATTAATTAATATACCTACTCGTGTTTGTCAATAAAATATCATACTCCTTCAGACGAAATAAATATCATACTCCATTCAAACCGAATGTTTAAAGATTATTCGCATATTTTGAAAATCTTGTTGCAATACTAGATCTAAGTAATTGTCAATTTAGTTTTGTATTAGTTCAATTTAGTTAAAAGTTGTTATATTAGTTCTAATTGGTACAAGTAAAAGAACACTAACTTTTTTCAAAAAACACTAATTTTGTATACATTCTTAAAAAAATACATATACATTTTAAAAGAACATACATATATACGCATATATGAAACAATTAAAAACTTAAACCATTTAATTTAACTAAAGAGTACTAAATTTATTATGTCTGTGTGAGTTATAAATGTCAGACACACAAAAGGTTACCGTTGACAGTGGGAAGATGTTGGTCATAGAATCCAGCCGGGGAGCTTCTGTGTCGGAACAATGGAGAGGAAGAAGAAGCCCCGGGATCGAATCCAATGTTAGATGGATCATCGGGGAAGCAATCACCGAGACCGACGACGTTAGGATCCTGCTGCTGCCGCGGAGGATTATAGTGGCTTTGAGAGCCGAGGGAGGAGAAATCACGGGTAGCTCCAGCGGCTGAGTCATATCCATTGTTGTTGGCGTCTCCGCCGTCTGGAACGGTGGACTTGGAGGAGGAAGGAGGAGGAGGGTACATAAATTGTTTTTGCCGGAAAAGAAAAACCCTACAAAAGTTAATCTGATACTTAGAGAAAAATGTCTTTAAGAGAGAGAGAGATTAGGAATAGCTAATTAATAATATTATAATGCAAGAGGGTTGTTACTAAATATAGTTAGGAATCGTTAAGTAATGAATTAAAAATAAAGGCGGCCAAGTTAGAGAGAAGGCTTGTGTGTGGTCTGTGCTGAGTGGTGCTTGTCCGCTTGACCAAGAGAGAGTCTCTTATTCACGGTCCGTCAATGCACGTGCACCTCACATATATGGTCGACAGATGGTGGCTTTGACGTTCTTTAGATTTCATTTAATTGTTATCTTTCTTATAACTTGTCATTTATGGAAGTTGTGAAGATGTTGGTTGGAGATGTAACTTAAAGATTTAGGGTTTTTTTAACAACATAATTTTTATTAATTAGATTGTAAAAAAATTACACAAATACATGCATAATAATGAAAGCACAACAAACAACACATATAAAATGAAAAATAAAACCACGGAGCACATGAAATAGCTTGAGAAGATGATTTTTGTAGAGGTCTTTGTTACTATAGTTATACACTCTATTAATTTTCTTGCAGTCTTGAAATCTTTGTCACATTATAAGCATCGAATTTAGATACATATATATATATATACACAGTAAATTTTTATAAATTAATAATGTTGAGATTTTGATATTTTATTAATTTATAGAATTATTAATTTATTAAAAACTCCTTTTTAGATTTATTTTATTTTAAGTTATATTTTAATAAAATAAGAAAATATTTGATTTTATTGTATATACATTAATTAACTTTTTGAAATTCGACATTTATATTAGTTTTATTATACTATTTGGTGTGCATAAAATATGTTTCATAAAATTTAGATGGGATTTTAGATATAATTTTACAAAATCTCATCAAACTTTATTAAAGATAATTTTATTGTGAATTTAAAACAAACAATATAATGGTTAGTTTGATGTTACAAAAATAATAATAATAATAATAATAATGGTTAGTTTGTACTTATATAAAATTTCTATTCATATAAATTATTAATTTATAATTTTAATGAGACCATATATTTATACAATTTTTTTTATAAAGTTATTCTCTTATTTGGGTTATATTTTGAACTTGCCTAATTTGGGATCAGAAAAATTTATTAATTTATCGAATATTAACTTATAGAGTTTTTACTATGTATATATTCTTCGGCCAATGTGTTGATTCAACCGTAAAAATACATATTAAAAATACCAATTTTCAACAGTTGTATGAATATCATCAAATAACAAAGAGAGCATATCTTCAATATTTCATGTTGCCACCTCAAACAAACCATGATTTCAGTGATACATTTTGATACCAAATATACTGTATTAAAATATAATTTCCGAAAGATTTTGGGTTTTATATTTGGTAAATAACTAAATGGTAATGAAGAAGATTTAAGTTATAGACTATATATTGTATTACGTATATTCAGAATTTTCAAACATTATTATGTGTGCGCGATTCATTCCACAATCACAATCGTTAAATGACAAATATAATACTTTTTGGCCAAAATACTTTACTTGCATTAAATCATACATGCTGTACGAGTTGTACGTAAGTAGGTTATTAACAGAAAGTAACACAGGATATTGTCGATGGAGCCTGCTTCTCTGAGATTGTCTCGGGGATTCAATCGAGTAAATTTCGAATCGGACTCTAAAGACCTGGGGACAACTATTGTCGATGGAGTCTGCTTCTCTGAGATTCACGGAATCGTCTCCGATATCACCTTTCTATTCATTGTTTGAGTTTTTTTCCTTTCGATATTGTAACCGTCTTTCTCTATCCTTTGAAGACGGTCTAGCTAAGCAGATGTTTGGTTCTGTTTGTACCAGACATTAATTTATCGGTTATAAGAAAGCATTGGTTTGACAAAAAAAAACACAGGATATATATATATATATATATATATATATATATTAGGGGTGTTCAATCCGGATATCGGTTCGGTTTAGGTTCGGTTTTTTTCGGTTTTCGGTATTTTGGTTAGTAAAATATAACTACCATTCTAAATCCATATTTACTTCGGTTCGGTTCGGTTTATATACCGTCGGTTTTTGGTTTATTCGGTTTTATACCAAAAAACATAATTATTTAGGTTGAGATCATATTATATGAATTTTAGAATCATATTGTCAACACAGTCATTTATTAAAAATATATTACATGTTCAAATAAATGAACAAAAAAGTAAAAATGCTTCTACCATCAAATAAAATAATCAAATCTATAACTAAATCAAAGCTTGAAATTTTAAAAATAAAAATATGAAACAAAACAGAAATATAAAAGAAATTTTTTTTCACTCTTCCCTATTTAGTGTTCATTAAAGTCATGCTTTTTCAATTAAACACAAAACTCTGTTTGTTTACAGATAAAAAACAATTATGAAAATTTTCCATTAATTATTGTCCATCAAATTTATAATCTTCATATTAATTTAGTGAAGACTAAAATAAAGCAAAAAGATCAAAAGAAGACTTAGAAAATAAGATGTCTGAATTGCGATGTATTGTTATTTAATTATAGTTCAAGTTTTTTACAAATTAAGGTTCTTTATTACTATAAAATTATGGTAATAGTTATTAATACAAATTTAACTTATGTAACAAATAGATTTTCATGTATTGTTATAAAATAGATACATATTTACGTGTTTCTACTTTTAATCGGTTTTGTTCGGTTTATTCGGTTTAATCGGTTATATACCAAACCATATCCAAATCCTACGGTTTTTATAAAATTATATCCATTCGGTTTATATGGTATATACCAAAACCAAACCATATTGTCTATTTCGGTTCGGTTCGGTTCGGTACGGTTCGGTTTTACCATATTGAACAGCCTTAATATATACTAGACTTTGACCCGCGCGTCCGCGCGGGTATATTTTTCAAAATTATGTTTCTATTTGTTTTTCATGTCAATAATATAAGGGCTATGCAAAATATCCGAATCTGAAGAACCGAACCGATCTCGATCCGAAAAAGTAGTACCAAACCCAAACCGAAATTGAGTAAATATCTAACTTATTCAAAATTTTGGTTTTTAGAGAACCAAAACCGAATCCGATCCGAACCGAAGTATTTCGGGTATCCGAATGTATACGAAATAGATTTATATACTTATATATATATTAATTATTTTTAGATTTTATATATATAAAAAACATCTAGAATATATATGATACTTTTAAGTTGGTTTAAATACTTGAAAACATATACAAATAATCAATAGTAAATATATAAAATAGTAAAAGTATACTTAAAACACCAAAAATACTTAAAATAATTATTGATTCTCTATCCAAATATTTGAACTAAAGTAATTTATATGTTACCTTTAGGTATTCTGACATATGTTATTCAAATTTATATTTAATATATTATTTTGTTTATACGTTTTGATAAATTTAAAGTATATAAATATATAATGAGTTTTAAAATTTTAAAAGTAATTTAAAATTATATCTGAAGTCGAACCGAACCCGCAAAAATCCTAAATGAACCCAAACATAAATTTAGAAATATTAGAATGAGGCTGAAATCTTTGACCCCGGAAACCCGAAACTCAAACAGACCTGAACCGAACCCGATTATGTACCATATAGATAATTTCTCACAATATAATGGACTTCCAAATTTTCTTAAAAGTATAAGCCCATTACTTTTTTTCTTCTTAATATAGTGCTATCCATGTTTCCAAACAAACCTATTTTTTAAAACTACAATCTATGTTTCCAATCAAACCTTATTTTTAAAACTGCAATCCATGTTTCCAAACAAACTTTTTTTTAAACTACAATCTATATTTCCAAACAAACTTTTTTAAAAAATTGCTATACATGTTTCCAAACAAACCTAATTTGTACTTGAGTTTTAATAAGATAGATATATATATATATATCTATATATAAAGCTTAAATTTGTTAGGAAAAAAAATATATTATTGTATATACAAAATTGAACATGAAGAATCCAGAACACTATTTATAGGGTTATTATTAATACCCTAGAACCATTTGCTTAGGTAAGAACATCGACAAGTTTCAAATGATATGCTCGTAAAGTCAGTTTTAAAAGAAGAAAATAATATAAAAATTGATTGTGGATTATATCAGTTTGGGTGAATCCATTGGCAAATAATCGAAGCCCATAGTTTTGGGGGCTTAAACTTTAAACAAATATGCATTTTGTTAATTATCGTCAAGTGGGTCGTTAAGATTCCATTTTGTATTAATGGGAAAACACTTTCTAATTGTACTATAAATTAGTACTATATTATGGTTTACAGATAGTCCGAAACTTAAATTATTTGGATAATAGTCATATTATTGTTCATGTTCTCGACCACCACATATGATCCAAGACAAAGGATGTCAACAAAAAAGAGGGACAAAGACCATGACAAAACATCCATTTTATACATATATACAACTAGTTGGTTTATATAAAACATTACACATATGTACTTTTTATTATACTATTGTGAACGCCCATAGATTAGGGCAGACCACTGTATTTATTTTCTAAACATTTGATTGGGGTTCCATATTTATGTTTAAAGTGGAGAAGATTTTGGTTGTAGGTCTCACATAAATCAATACCATATTTTCATATAATCGTTTTTCAATATTTGAAAGTAGCTTGGCGAATTGAATAAAAAGTATTATATCAAACCTATTTGAAATAATTTAATTTTTGTTAAATGTTAAGATAATCTTAGTGATGTTGGATAAATATATACATATAGTTTGTTCATTAAGATGCTATAGAGTACCTACAAATATATATCCAATAACAATTTAATTTATATAATTTAAAAATGTAATAATTAATGGCACAAACATTAATCTTCTGCTGAAATTCACAATAATCAAATACTAAAATGCAAGTCCGTAAAAAGGTAAATCACAAATATCAATATTTATAGAAACAAATATCTAATTTGATCCGTAATATGCATATATATATACATATATTTAAAGAATTATATATAAGTTATATATTATAGTTTATATAAATTTTACAATATTTTTGTTTTTAAATAATTTTATTTTAAGAATTTTATTTTTCATGTATTATTTTGAAAAAATATCATTTAATATTAATTAACAGTATCTTTATATATTTATCAACCATCTTTATATACTCTTACATACATATATATGTGCATATTGGCGTGAGCATTTTATACTAAGTATTTACCACAACTGAATATCTAATTTTTTTGGAAGTTAAAATATTCTTTTTTCTTAATGTTTTTTCACTATCGACCAAATTGTAGTAAAATGATTTGTCTTAATAATTTTTTTTATAACTGTTATTCGTTTAGAAACTATAATATGAAACCACCGGTTCGACATCACGACTATCTAAGATTCATAACATGAAAACAAATAAATAATAGTAATTTTTGATTATCACATGAAAAAAAACATCAAACATTTTAACCGAACAAACCAAATAAATATTGATTTAAAATAATAGTTATATTTTAGGAGATTAAAAACAAAAAAAACAACCTAAAACCGAACCGATATCCAAATTAAACAGATTTATGTCTCTTTATTAAAAAATAACGAAAATAATAATCACATTCCGTGGAAAACGCGGGTTATTACTTAGTTTTGCCTTGTTTAGACGTGCCAAAATAAACAGGCCGTATCAGTCCAACTCTTATTTAGATGTGCCAAAATAAACAGGCCATATCAGTCCAACTCTTAAGGGAGGTGGATAAAGTTCCTATACTTATTAGGTTGGATATTATTTGTATCTAAATCAAATATATGTTTCTCCCCTCAAGTTCAAATATATTTGGCCAATAAATTTTGTTATTATATTTTGAATGGAATTTGTAACAAGTATTTTGATTATCGTTCATGTCTATTTCTCTTTTTGGTAAAATAATCAAGGATTTGGGGCTTTTTGCTACGCTACTTAACTTATTTCACTGATATTATTATTTTCTTACCATTTGTGGAAATGGTCAGTTATAAGAGTGATGGTGAGATCCAGATGTCTAAATGACAAAATCCAAAATACTTGGGATTGACAAAAAAGTGGGTTAGTAGATTTAGCAATTTTGTTGGGCTAGTTTTGGCCTTTTGGGCATTTAGTTTTAATGAAAACCATGGTCGAACCAAAAAAAGTTGGTGCTCAAATTTATTTATTTTTCTCAAACTGAGAAAATTCTGTTTGGTCATGTAGTACGATTTTCTGATATTTCTTTCTGGTGAAAACATGAAAAATAACAATCCTGCGGGACACATGTATCTCTTTTGGATTTTCATGAAAGGAAAGTTTCAGGGAAAAAATAAATAATAATATGACATCGTTTTATGATTTCGAATTTAGGGGGTGGTATTGAATCAAGGAATGTAATTGAATTTGAAAGAATTCTTAAGTAAGAACTTTTGCAGTATTTTAAAAGATTTAATGAGATTTTAATGCATTTATCCAATTCTTTTTATGATGGATTTTAAAGGAATATACATTAATTTGATAGAATACTAATTCCTCTAAATTCTATGAAATTCCTCTAAAGTATATTTAAAAAGTTCACGAAATTATTTATTAATCTTAAAACTGAAAGAAAAATAATAATTAGCACTACATTAGTTTATTGGTTGTAACAATATACTTTTATTAGTTCTTTCACATACATACGTGCAAATATTTATTTTATAAAAGTAGATTATATGATATATACACACGTAAATGATTAAACATATAAATACAGAAATAAAAACTCATGATATACAAAGATTTATGAAATAATAAATGGAGACTATTGGAAAAAACGCCATGAACTAATGATAAAAAAACTAGTATACGCCATGAACTAGTACTTTAACGTTTGGGAAAAATATTTTTTTTTTAGATGGAATTTTTGCTTTGTGAATAGATATGCAGTGCTCTATATATATAGGAGAAGTGATCTAGGTTTTGTTTCTTTAGAAATATATAAGAACTATTTTATAGGGATTTATATGAGAGATAGATCTAATTAAAAAAAACGTTTTTAAAAATGCTACGTACTATTTTGTTGAGATTTTATGATAAATGCTATTTTGTAGGGATTATGTTATTTTTCTTTTGTTATTACGTGAGTTTGTAAAATGTAGAGGGAGAAATGATAGGTTGTGATTTTCTACGATCATAGCAAATCTCTCCATATAGGCAAAGAATTGTTTCTTTACATTTCTATAGGACATTTTCCATTAAATTCTTATCAAATGACATTACTACAAAATCTCTCAAATATTAAATAACAATAGAATTTAAAGTAATTAAAAGAATGATTACAAATGCTTAATCCAATAACACAAGAATTTAAAAGAATTGATGAAATCAATAATTGAATAACAGTGGAATTTAATGGAAACTTAAATTCCTTCTAATTCTATCAAATTTCTAAATCCAATACCCCCACCTTAGTTTTCTTACTTGTGGTTTATATTTTGGAATAATAAAAATACAAACCAGTTCGTTTTCTATGGGAATGACCAAACCAGTTAAACTGCAAAATTACATAAACGAAATCTATGATAATTAAAATTACTAAAAGACTCATTCGGTTTTCTTATGATTGTTTCGGAATTTGTTTGAGTTCAGGTTGAATGTTATGGTTTAGTCTTTTTATAAATATAATTTGTTTAATTTGTAAATATAATTTGTTTAATTTGTAAATATAATTTGTTTAATTTGTGTATATGTAAATTTAACAAAGGTCCAGATATCTAAGCACGGTTAAATGAAAAGTAATTACATGAACCCACATTCTAGTATAACTACCAACGTAAAAATCTATTCAACCGAGCCTATCCAACCAAATTGTAAATTATAGATAAATATTTATTGTATAAGTTGGTTAACCTTATTATATAATTTCTTAATTTATATTTGCATTGTGATTAATCATTTGTTTATCTATGCATACTCACATATGTGTGTGCTTGCCTCCAGTAAAATATGGCATTGGTTATTTGATCCAATCACTTTCAACTTCATGATGACAACTATATTATCTTCCATTGAAGCTTCTAATAACAAACTATTTGCTATTTTTACTGGTTAGTGAAGTACTTTATTTATAGAAATTCATGACAATCTAACCTCATCATCTGGTTAATCTCTAGAACTTGTCAGCTAACGGACACAATTAGATTAAACTTCTTCTTTTTTTATTGCAAAGAATATTCATTAAGTCGATACCTATCCATAGGAGCATCTTACTAGAAGCAATTCAAAGATGGAGCAACTTAGTTTATGATAAATTAATGCCACCTTATCATGTATTCAATATTTTAATTAGAATAACAAAAATAATTAGGATTTTGTTATATACTTTTCGCAAGAAAACATAGAATAAACTATATAAGAATAAAACAAATAGAGACCAAGAGATGAGACCTGAGGAAGGCTAGTTAGTTGTTGGAGGCTGCTGTCTGAATTACGCCGCCGTGGGGTCAACCCCGACTTACTGTTACAATCAAAATGAGTGAGCTAGTTTGTTTTCTTGTTTTTTTACAATAATGTATAAAATGAAAGGTTTTCTAGAATCCTTTTCTCTCCAGAATTTAATTTTGCAATTTTATTACACTAATGTATAAGTGATAATAATCTCATATTTTGTGCCCAAAATTTTAATAATGGCTATGCAGGCTGTTTAAATATCCTCACAAACCAGTATTACATATTTAATAAAACAGTCAAACGAAATCAAATCGTTTTGAACTTATAATTTTCTATACAATTATTCGATTTTGGGAGTAGCTTCTACTAAATGATTGTTTACCATTACTGATTCTTTCATAATATGTAAATTTAAGATTAATCTGCTTATGGGGTTAAAAATCTAAGTGATACAAGTGATCAAAGGATATTTGGAAACCTGAATAAACTTATAATTGGTGGCTGTTGATTGCTTGGCGATTATGGCAACAAAAAGTCAAGTCAGCCAAAGGAAGTAACCCCGTTACCGTTAAGACGGTGGCCTCAAGTACGACTTGACCGAAATGCGGCCATGTGATGTTATAATTAAGCAATGTGGAAGTAAGTATCAAAGTGTACCTGTCTTTCACAAAACTGGTTGTGGTTGACCACAAAAATTCCAACAATTTGTTTTTTTACTGATTGTCGATACATATTTGTTGCCAACTTGCCACCTTTGCATTTTAAAATAGCATTCTATTTGTTAATTTTATTTAAAAAATTCTAGTGAAAAAGACTTCGGAGGGGGGGGGGGGGGGGGGGGGGGGGGGGGGGGGGGGGGGGGGGGGGGGGGGGGGGGGGGGGGTAGACTTTGTGAGGTCTTGTTTTTCTATTTCTCGTAGTATTATATAAAACGTATTTTTGCGTGCTTCAACAGAAGCTTAATATCTGAACTTGTAGGATTTTTTCAAGTTCTGGGGCCAATTTTCTTTTTTCTTAGTGCACATATATATCTCCGGTTTTGGTTCCTTTATAAGTTCAGCTTTACTTCTCAGAATAAAGTTTACTCTAATATGATTTTTTGGGTTCGTTTCCTAAATAAAATTTAGCTAAATATAAAACAAATTCTACAACATGTAAAATTGTTTTGAAAACCCTTTAAAAAAAAAAAAAAAAACATGTAAAATTGTGAGGTAACGTGTAGTAAAAATATGTTTGGTGAAATCTAGTTAAAAGAACTTTTCTGGTTTTATCGCATTATTTACAACTAAAACGATAGTATATTAACTAAACTATTAACTTAACAGTACCAAGAAACAAGACTACAAGTCTATCACGAAAAACCTCAATAACTCTACTGTAGTTTACTAATGCGAATTATATATATATATCATTGTAATATGTGACTAAGGTAAGCCAACACATTACAATTATATATAGATAATGTTGTTAGTTAATCTGTCCGTGCATGTATATAATGTAATCATCGGTCGACTTTCAAGTTTGTTATGATGTTGATTTATTTTATTCAAGCTCAGAAAGTGTTGGTGAAAATTAGCTAACTTATAAGATGTACTTTTTCTCTTTGTTTATCTCTTTGGATAACCGAATCGTCTGTGTTGCGTTTTACGACTAGTTAAAATTGCTTGAATAACATAGATAATGGTAAGTACGTAAGTGACATTTGGTTTAATTAACTAATCTAGTGGCATATCCATACATAATCGAATCATTTATGCGCTGAACATCATTACGTGTACGTCAAAATATATAGTTTGGAATCATTTCGCGTTGGAGATCAACAGGGGAAAATTAGCAAATCAGTATGTTGATTACTATTTACTAATTAACGACTGTTAAAACCTAATTGTTGCAGCATGAATTTTATAGTAATAGTACTCATTGTCAATTAGTTTTTGATTACAGAATATTGTCAAGTGTCCGCCGCTGATTAAGAGACGAGGCGACTTCAAATTTAATCATATGAAAACCTTGACAATTTCCTATTTTATAGTACTGTCTATAATTTATAGTTTTAATCATGTTTTTATATCTTCTAACTTGAATAGATATCCGCATTTGTACACCCATATGTGTCTTAGGGAAATTTTATTTACAAATATGTGAAGATGTAAGTATCTTAACTGTTTATCAAAAATGTATGTATGAATATATGTATATAGTGCATGGTTTTTGAAATTCCAATATAGACAACAAGTATCGTTTAACAATTTACCTTACAAAACCATAAACTGCTTCAAAATTTTGATTATACAGTGGCATGGAGACGTCTCCATCCTATTAAGTTTCAAAATGCATTCTAATTAGCACCTCAATTTATGTTATTGAATGAAAATTTAAAGACTTATAATTATCTCTTTTTTTCTTTGGACATTGACATAAAATTATCTTGTCCTATCACTTTTATATAATAGTAATTATTGTATATGGACTTCATAGTCATTTTAAATAAAAACTAATTAAAGCTAATCATTGCTTTGTAAAAGTATAGCAGACACTATTTGATATGAATAAGATAGTTTTAACTTTTTTAATTGAAACCCTCACTAACGAGAGGAGAATTAATATTACGTTACATACATGTGGTGCTTACTTAGTTTTATTTTATTTTAATGATTCCTTTGTCTTTTAGGGTTTTGGTTGTAGTATTCGTTCTTGAAGCAATAATATTATTATATTCATGTTTCTGTTATAAAAGTATTTTTTTCTGTGCAAAAAATAAATCAATGTAATCCCAGCAGCCACACTTTATTTTGCTGTCAAAAAAAAAAATCTTTTTTTTTTGAGAAAAAAAGAATAACTATAAACTTCAATTAAATTTTATCATATTGATACGTTAACACATCATTAAACGATTCAATATCTAAGGCAACTACCACCGAGTATATATTCCTCACACTTATTCGATTTTGGCATCAAACTTGAATTCCATAAAACTTGTCACAATATAATTACGACAAACAAAAATTTCCGAGTACGGATTAACCAATTTTGAAGATTTTTGCAACTGGTACTTTTACATACATCTACATAAAACTCAAGTAATTTAAACCCATTGTTATTTTTATTTTTCTTGAAAAAAGAAACCCATTGTTATTGCAAAGATAGTTTTTAGATACACACTACCAAATTCCAAAACTACTTTTGATTTAGTACGTCCCACTAGAGTTCTGTCGTGGCACGCCTTTGATTAATGACTAGGGTCCTAGAATTATTTTAAGTGTTAATTGGTCGCAGAAACTACAGGGTAGTAATTCTCTATAATTTCTTTTTTGCTTAAAGTAATTTTCTATAAAGTTAAGAAATCAAACAAAAAAAAAAGTTAAGAAAGTACAGTAGATAAAAAACAATAACGTAATTTGTTCAAAACACCAACATAGGCCGGATGCGGTCAAATTTTTATCTAAAATTGCACCATCAAATAAATATTATCTAAAATCATTAATTGGATCTAGCTATATGAGCTCTAACTAATTGACCAGGCGATAGAATTTTTGTTTAAAAAGTTTGCAGCATATGATATAAAATATGATTTCTACAAGGAGAAATTTATAATAACTGATGGGCAGTTCAAAATCTGAGAGTTTCAAAAATACAAGTTTAAAATAGTAGTAAACGACTCAAGAAGCGGGATAAAAAAAATTAAGTACAATTTTTCTGCATCTTCTTTGGGTAACATAAATCATTATACTACCCTTTTCACGACATAAAATTATTGTTTCTTTGCACGATTTAATATTTATAGCCTACATCTTTTCTTGTCTTGTATATACAGAAACCTATGTGTGTGTGTGTTACAGCAGCATTTTAAAATTTGTTATAATTTTTTTTTTGTTAGTAGTAGAATTTCATACTGAAACCTATATTAGTTTATGAGACATGTGAAAATTCAAAACTTTTACCATTTAAGACGTCTACATGTGACCAACTATACTTAAATCACTTTGAGAAAATTCAAATCCCGATTGCCAACTAATAAAATAATTTGATTTAGCTCAAATTTCCAGCTGCAATAAATATACAGGGAGATGTAATTCTCATGTGATAATCTTTTCATTTCTTCACATATGTGGTGGTAGTTCGTGTAGTTAACATGGGATGTGCCAAAATAATTATTTTGTTTGAGTTATTTCTTATTACCATCCTAGCCCTAAATAATGCATCATAAAGGCATGAGTAAAAAATATTAAATTCTTTTGTTTATGTTATTAGTTTTTTTTTTCTTGAACACAGTGTTTATGTTATTAGTTAATTTACAATATTTACCCTAAATATTAGCATTCCAATCACGACCAAGAGAAAAGCTGCAATGCCACTCAATTTAATTCACATGCTATCATTCTCATAATTGAGATTTCACATGCACTTCTATACTTATATGTCGTTATGTACACATATATGGATGTTTGGAGTTGAATAAATAGTATGTACAGTAGTTTCATCGGTCCAAAAATAAAATGAATTTGATATGTGGATAATGTAATAGATACTTGTTTACGACGGATTAGACGACGCTGTAAATTGTTATTTTTTAATTATACTAGGGGCGGAGTCCCCGCGCAAGCGCGGGGTTGTTGATAATTAGATGTGTTATAATACTTTTAAAATGTTGTAGGAAATGTTGTGGAGGATATCGTCAATGCAGGATTGATGGTTTGTAATTCCAATGGTGATGCTATCTTTTGGGGCAGTTCGTATTTGGTGATAGTATCTTCTGCATTAGAGGCTGGAGCACTTGCACGAATTTCTGTAGCACAACTATTATATTTTAGAGGTTTTGCTTGGATAGTATTTAACGTGATCGTCTTAGCTTGGTAAAATTGATAAATGATCATAACTTCTTTTACAATATAGTTGTTGTGGTCCAGAATATGAAGTGGTGGGCCATATAAAATTGCTTTGCTTGTTTTACAAAATCGTCAAGTAGAAAAAATCATATATCAGATGCATTGGCAAAAGGACCACCAAAATATATTTTTTTGGTTTAGGATAACACAATTTTATGCAATATTTAGTTGGGCCATATAGGTTTAACGTTGAAATAAATAAAATCTAAGTCCATTATTTTTTTCAGAAATTGGGCCATGTTTTGTGTTGAAATAGAAAAGCTTTGTTCTCTTCGAGCTTGAGACGACCGTCTGAGAAGGCCCCTTCCTGTTGCAAAATTTGATTTGCCTGGTTAGGAATTTTGAATTGAGGTAAGGAATTATTCGGGAATCTCATGGTATTCTTCTAAACCTGCAATAAGGAAAGTCAACTGGGGGCTAAATGTTTGAGACAATGCTTATTGTATATAGTTTTGTTGAACAGAGAAGTGAAGGTCGTGTGACATATCTGTTGTTTGTGGCAAGCCATTGAAAACTTCACTGTAGACGATATTAGCGATGGTGTTTGCCAAGCTACCATATCTTTAGTCCTTTTGGTGTTGTAATGTCTAAAATATTTAGTCCTTTTGGTGTGGTCACTCTTGAGAGTGCCACATATAATTGACCATGGCTAAAAACAGGCTTTGGCAAGTACAGAGCAACCTTAGCCAATGTTTGGCTTTACTTTTGTTTAAACAGGTTTTTACCTTTCTTTTTAATTGCAAAGAGAAGCTTTAAAATCCAAGGCTTTGTTTGCTGCCAAAGAAACAATAATCAATTACAAACAAAAAGTCTAATCTCAGATGACACAAATGACAGATTCATAGCTTTTGCTTCAAACTGAAACCAAAAGGAAAAACAACAGAGTAAAAGCTGTTTGTATTGCAGAGACAGAAAAAGACAAACAAATGACCGTAACACAAAGGTTAACATTTCTACTTAACCTCAACTCTTATATATGTCATCTGTTAAACCAAATCACGAGCTTCTTATATCTCATCTTTTAAACCAAATCATGAGCTTCTTATATCTCTCCTCTCAATGGGTTACATCTCTCAACGATTGTATCATCTTGTTGGCTACCACCACCTGCTGAATCCAAGCTCAAATTTCTTTGTGTCTTTCTCTGTGATCACAATCGTCATCAATATAGCAGGCTCTTTCCTGCTGACAGTCAACAAATCAAAAATGCTTTAGAGAATGCGCTTAAAGAGAGACTATAACCTAGAGTTTTTTTAAAAGAGAAAAATAACCAACACTTGCGTACAACTAAATCTTGGATATGTTGTTCGAACAGAAATGTGACTCTTTTAAAGCAAAACACAACACCTTTCATCAATGATGATGGCTTCTTTAATGCAACTTAAGGGGAGGTTTTCAGTACCCATTGCTTTAGAAAAACACTGTTTCTCCTTGATCAATCGAGCCATTGCTCAAAAAGGATATTCTCTCTTCCTACAATAAAACCATTTACAGCACCTAAGTGAATTAATATGTACAAAATAAATTCTACTTGATTCCAATTCAGTTTTATGAGTTTCGTGTTAACACACCTTGAATCAAGGTCCTTGATCAATGCTGGTTCCGGCACAGCTAGTTTCTGCTCTTGGCTTTTTACCTTCATTTGTTTCCCTAAAGAAAACCTAAACGGAGTTTGATCAAACTATGCATGGTATCACCATCTGTTAACAATAAGAAAATAATATTTAGAAGAAATTCGCAACCTTACACAAAGGCAAATATGCGTAACCAACCCAAAAATTGAAACAAACCTGTGCGTAAAGAGTAATCATCACCTTATGGGTCAAGATTCCAATACAGCCACATCAGTCTCTTTGAGACTATAGGAGGTCCTGTAATACTAAAACATTCCCTCAAATTTCAAGCTACATATCTTACTTTATGCAGCATGGCAAACAGATACAGTTAGACGATTTAAATCATTGGGGCTATTCGAAAACAAAATTAAGATAAAAAATAAAATAAGATGCTTCGTGTTACAATACCTTCTCATCAAGGATAAGTAGAGTGATTCTATGAATTCACCATGTTCTTCATACTTTCCGAGTCCCAAAAACGGAGAAGCCGAGCGATAACGAACTGCGACGATCGACCGAGGCGAAGAGCGTCGAAGGCATTGCGCAACAGCAGCATCTGAAGACAGTTACGAAGATTCTTTGTACGCTTGATAAAGGAGATTAACTGGGAGCGTTTAGGAAGGTGGGGGAGAGGAAGAGAATCGACAAAGGGTCTGAGACGGCGCTTAGGGTTAGGGAGGATGAGTGATTTTCAGAGACACGGGATCGATAAAGGGATATAACCTGAACCGTCTCTTATCATATTAACATATTGGGCTATGTAATGGTTTAAATGGGCTGGGCAGCTAACTTAATTTTTTTTTTCAAGACGAGTCCTTGATGATATGGCAATTTAATTGGCTAGGAATATTTGTGACCATATGGCAGTGTTTAGAGAACTCCAATTTAGTCTCTTTTATATAGTAGGATAGCACGATCGAGAAGTGTGATTTGTGAAGCGAGTCGACGAACCGAGTCACAACACGCGACCTCGCATCACATTTCTTTTATATCACAAATCAAAGTCTTTGTTGTTAGTTTGTTATCTATTGTAGTTTAGTTTAACTGAACTTGGTATCATAACTCTGTTTCATCTTCAAAAACAGTTGTCTTCCTATTGATGTTGAAGGATTCTTGTGTCAGCCATTTTAGGACATTTGACTTTACTTGCTTATAACCATCCTTTTCTATACATGGTGTGGCAGTAAGTTTTTTTTTCTGTATATGTGTAAGTGTAACACGTAACAGTATTTTCTGTAACTTCCATTTGTATGACTTTGAAAAAGTTAGGAACGCTCTAGCACCATACTGTAATATGCTCATGATCAGAAAACTTGTGGTCCTCTTCCCATAAATTCCGCGGACCAACAAGTTCAATCTGTTTGTCGTGTAATCATATTTTACGTACTTTATAGTTTTCTTTTCATTCTGTAAAATTTACTTAATTTTAACATTGTCCAAAATGTCGATAGAAAATGAAATATAATATCGAATATTGGTGTAGATGTCATTGTGATTAACATAGCTTAACACGCATCCAATAGTAGCATTTATTTAAAGAATGTCTTACCAATATTTACTATTATCTATTAGAATTAGTTTGGCTTATTTCAATCAAGAGGTTGGAGATTAGTTATAAAGACAGTGGAAATTTCCTGATCATTTAAAAAAAATTATACATCTAACAAAACCAATAATTGCCAGCTAATAGCGAAATTAAAATAACAAAACTATATGGAGAAAAGAGACGTAAGATATTGAATCGGTCCCCTAACAAAGCCCACCTAATGACTAATTTTTCACTATAAAACAATCTTCTCCATGCAGAAACACAATCAATCACTTCTTCTTCTTCATATTCTTCAAACGTTAAACAGTTCTCCAACATTTTCTTTCATTAATAATTTGGAGAACAAAGCCTTAGCATCCGGTGAAATTTATCCGGTGAAACAATGGCGACTCCGGCATGGAGTCAGGCCAGAGGTCAATGGGTAGTTGCCATGTTGGCATTACTCGTTGGCTCGGCAATAGCTACCGAACCTTACTATTATAGTTCTCCTCCACCACCCTATGAATATAAATCTCCACCGCCTCCGGTTAAATCTCCTCCACCTCCTTATGAATACAAATCTCCTCCCCCTCCGGTTAAGTCTCCTCCACCACCGTATTACTATCATTCACCGCCGCCGCCGGTGAAATCCCCTCCCCCTCCTTATGTATACCACTCTCCTCCTCCTCCAGTGAAGTCTCCTCCACCACCTTATTATTACCACTCTCCACCACCACCCGTGAAATCTCCTCCCCCTCCTTATGTATATCACTCTCCTCCACCTCCGATTAAGTCTCCACCACCACCGTACTACTATCACTCACCACCACCACCGGTGAAATCGCCTCCTCCTCCTTACTATTATCATTCTCCACCACCACCGGTTAAATCTCCACCACCACCATATTACTACCATTCTCCACCACCACCGGTTAAATCTCCACCACCTCCATACTACTACCACTCTCCACCTCCTCCGGTCAAGTCTCCACCGCCACCATACTACTACCACTCTCCACCTCCTCCGGTCAAGTCTCCACCACCACCGTACTACTATCACTCTCCGCCTCCTCCGGTCAAGTCTCCTCCACCACCGTACTACTATCACTCTCCACCTCCTCCGGTCAAGTCTCCTCCACCACCATACTACTACCACTCTCCCCCTCCTCCGGTGAAGTCTCCACCACCACCGTATTACTACCACTCTCCTCCTCCTCCGGTTAAATCTCCACCACCACCATACTACTATCACTCTCCACCACCACCGGTCAAATCCCCACCACCACCATATTATTACCATTCTCCACCACCACCGGTAAAGTCACCACCTCCACCATATTATTACCATTCTCCTCCTCCTCCGGTAAAATCACCACCTCCACCATATTATTATCACTCTCCTCCTCCTCCAGTGAAATCACCACCTCCACCTTACTATTACTCATCCCCACCACCACCAAAATCTTACCCTCCACCATACCACTACTCATCTCCTCCACCACCACCAAAGTCGTACTCGCCACCATACTACTACTCATCACCACCACCTCCTGTGTCGTACCCTCATCCTCACCCACACCCACACCCACATCCACTTGTCTTCAAAGTTGTAGGTAAAGTGTATTGTTACAGATGTTATGACTGGACTTACCCCAAAAAGTCCCACGATAAGAAGCATCTCAAAGGTACTTAAGTTTTCCACGTGTTCAATAATTAATGTCTTAATCTTAACAGGTTTATTAATTATTTAGACAGAATTGTTATCTTGATGATTATAGGATGATTACAGGCTTAAAGGATTTAAAAAACTAGCATATATGTATTGTAAAGTGGTAGTTGCATACTTGCATTGCATGTAGTCTATATTATTTATTAGTGGAGAAACGCAAACGATAAAGTCAAGAAAAAGACAAGAATCTGTTATTGACTTATACAATCCAATGAGATCGAACAAGCAAAATCAATTTAGTAGATACCCAACTAAAAGGACATAAACTGATATTTAAAATTTAAATAATTTGATTTTTTTTTGTCATATAGGTGCTGTTGTAGAAGTGACTTGTAAGGCCGGTGACAAGATAGTGAAGGCATACGGAAAGACCAAAATCAACGGTAAATATGCAATCACCGTTAAGGGATACAACTACCGTAAATACGGTGGCGAAGTTTGCACGGCCAAGCTTCACGCGCCGCCTAAAGGCTCACCGTGTAACATTCCTACAAGCTACCATATGGGTAACAAAGGTGCAAAGCTTCATGTGAAATCAAAGACAAAGTACGAGGTTGTGCTCTATGCCAAGTCCTTTGCTTATGCACCTAAGAAACCTTACGGAGAATGCCACAAACCAGCTCCTTACCATCCTCCTTACTACTACAAATCGCCACCACCACCATCTCCGGTTTACTACTACAAGTCACCACCACCACCGGCTCCAACCTATGTCTACAAATCTCCACCACCACCAACTCCGACTTACGTCTACAAGTCGCCGCCTCCTCCAACCCCAACATATGTCTACAAATCGCCTCCTCCTCCTACCCCAACATACGTATACAAGTCTCCTCCACCACCAACTCCAACTTACGTATACAAATCACCACCACCGCCGACTCCAACTTACGTCTACAAGTCGCCTCCTCCACCTACGCCAACCTATGTCTATAAATCTCCACCGCCACCAACCCCGACTTATGTTTACAAGTCACCACCACCTCCGACTCCGACATACATTTACAAGTCTCCACCACCTCCTACTCCGACTTATGTCTACAAGTCACCACCTCCACCAACCCCTACATATGTCTATAAGTCACCACCTCCACCCACTCCGACCTACGTCTACAAGTCACCACCACCTCCAACTCACACTCCTACACCATACTACTACCATTCTCCACCACCACCAGTAAAATCCCCTCCACCTCCTTATTACTACCACTCACCACCACCACCGGTTAAATCTCCACCACCACCATACTACTATCATTCACCACCTCCTCTGGTGAAGTCTCCTCCACCACCATACTATTACCATTCACCACCACCTCCAGTAAAATCTCCTCCCCCCCATACTACTATCACTCCCCACCTCCTCCAGTGAAGTCTCCTCCGCCACCTTACTATTATCACTCCCCACCTCCTCCAGTAAAATCACCACCACCACCATATTATTACCACTCTCCACCTCCTCCCGTGAAATCCCCCCCACCTCCATACTACTACCACTCACCACCCCCTCCGGTAAAATCACCCCCACCACCATATTACTATCACTCCCCACCTCCACCAGTGAAATCCCCACCACCACCGTACTACTACCATTCTCCACCCCCACCGGTAAAATCTCCGCCACCACCATACTATTACCACTCCCCACCTCCTCCGGTGAAATCTCTACCACCACCGTACTATTACCATTCACCACCTCCTCCGGTGAAATCTCCTCCTCCACCATACTACTATCACTCACCTCCTCCACCAGTAAAATCTCCTCCGCCACCGTACTATTACCACTCTCCACCTCCTCCAGTGAAGTCACCTCCACCTCCTTATTACTACCACTCACCTCCTCCTCCGGTGAAATCCCCACCACCACCATATTATTACCACTCACCACCCCCACCCGTCAAATCTCCTCCACCTCCATATTATTACCACTCACCACCTCCTCCGGTGAAATCTCCACCACCACCATATTATTACCACTCACCTCCTCCTCCGGTGAAATCTCCACCACCACCATATTACTACCATTCACCTCCCCCTCCAGTCAAATCTCCACCACCACCATATTACTACCATTCACCTCCCCCTCCAGTGAAATCCCCACCACCACCATATTACTACCATTCACCACCTCCTCCAGTGAAATCTCCACCACCACCATACTACTACAACTCTCCACCACCACCAGTAAAATCTCCCCCACCTCCCGTCTACATCTACGCTTCTCCCCCACCTCCTACCCATTACTAGGCTCGTCAAATTCAACCAAGTTTCCCCATTATTCAAGTAAGTCCCAAGGCTCCAATATTCTAAGTATGCTCCATATCCGTTTCAATATGACTTTATTCTAAAATCTCAGTTTCTTCTTCACAGGTTTTCTTTTAAAAAATCAAATAAAGGAAGGGTCAAAGTCAAAGATGAGAAGAAGTGAACCAAATAAGGATCGTTGCATGGAAACCAGGAACAAGACATCTCTAACAATGATCCACATCACTTCCTCTTCTTCAATTTCGCTCATCTTCCACTTGTGCATCATCTTCGTGTCTTCATCAAGTCAAATTGTTTCCAAGACCCCTTTAGATCGTATCATACACTTATTTGTTCCGTTTTTGTTGTTAAGTCGGGTTTCGTAATTTATTTGTTGTGCATACATTTTCTATACATATATGTTTTTCATTAATGTAATGAGAGAGTGGTTAGCAAATAAAAAATGCTCAGTTTCTTCTTTCTTAAGCTTGCTTGATTTAATGATATTTTTCTATTTTTGAAACATAGTTCGGAAGACAAAAGTTAAAAGACATTCTTCTGAGCTGGGCAGAAAGTTATCGTTGCTTCAAACGCTGGAAAGTGGAAGTAACATCTTTGCAATCTTATTGGCTCATTAATTAATTTTGTTATATAGTTAGTAAGAGAATCACTTTCGTTCAACTAATTTCGACCTGTTTTTGTCTATATTGATAATTGAGAAACAAACACCGGATTAACAATTTAAGTCTGATGAAAATTTCAAAAGTTCATTTCAATAAAACTAAATACAAAATTTTGAAATGAGTTGATATCAAATATTAGTGGTTGTAATTTGGGCTTTGGGATAGCAATAGCTTATTTGAGGCCCATTGAGTAAACGTATTTGCGTTCGTGTTTTTTTTGTCACCGTCATTTTTTGGTGTGGGAACATGTTTTTATTTACATACTAATCCAATATTATATCCTATAATTATAATTTTTTAAAAATATATCAAAATTTGGATCCAGTCCAAACTTTCTCAAAATAGTTAAAAATAAAGAAAATGAGGAAATTACCTAAAATAATAAAATTTATATTTTGTGATATTTTAATATATATAAGCATATATAAATTCGCATTAGATACTATAATATTTAAAATCTAGTTATTCAAATTTAGAAATTTTGGATATCCTATTTTTCAAATTCAGATTTTAAATCCAATAACATATCTCAAATATTTTAAACACAGTTATATTAATTTTGCTCTTGATATCAACAGTAATGAAATTATGGACATGGTTTAACTTATTAAATAGCTTGATCCTAGACAAAATGTCATCACTGTTTCTTACAAAAAAAAAATAAGCATAACCTTTGATTATTCAAAACATGTATTAGCTAACGAAATGTAATGAAGTTTCGAGAAAGAAAGAAAAACTTTATTTTAATACATGAAATTTCACTTAAAAAAACGTGCACAGACAAAAGTAATAATTGTGTTAATCTCAAATTAAACAACAACGAAAATGAAGAAGAAACAGCTGTGAATGTGATTATAGCCCTTGATATTCTCCGTGTTGTCTTATTATTATTTTACTTTTCCAAATCAGTATTTACTTTTTTTTTTCTTCTAATTTATTTATATTGAATTTTCCTCCCTGCCGAAAATTCAGAGAGAATCAAAAGTGCTAAAAAAAAAAAAAGCTAAAAAACGCAGGAAGGAGGAGGAAGAGAAGATACCATCTCTCCACCTTCAGAAAGCGATAGAGATAGAGAGGCCACAACGCGTTGATTCTTCTTCGTCTTCGTCTTCTCCGTGCCTCGCAGATCCGCGATCCGATCCTTGTCCACGATTACATTTCTCTACGAACGTACGTACGATCCAGCTGTTTTTCGATTTCGTTAGATCTGTGTTTTCCCTTTTTTGAATTTGCGAAAGATCTGTGGAAGCTGTGCATTTCCGAATGTCAATCTTCGTGTAAACTGATCGATTCTGATTTGAATTGAGGCTATGTAGTATCCCGGATTATCGATTTTGAATAGTTGTTCTAATCATTTGATTGCCAGGTGGCGTTTTTTTTCGCTTCCTTTGATTAATGTTTAGGTTTGAATCTAAGCAATCGATCATTTTTGCTCATTGATTCGTAGTTATCTCTTACGGCTGTGGTGTTATTTATTGGATTCATCTTCTTATCAACATCCTTTTTTGTATATTCATTGTGAATTGAACTTTTGTTTTACATTTTTGCTACGTCTTGTTTGAAACAAAGGTTTGATCATTCAAGTTTTTCAACAAACTTGGTAGAGGGTGTTTAACGCATTATTGTTTGTTCCTGGAGCACGTATACGAAGATGAAGAAAGTCTTCGGGCAAACTGTCAGAGACCTGTAAGAATACTAATGCCTGGAATTTTGAATTGATCTTCCCAAGGCCAATCCTTGGTGTGGTTTGTTCTTTTTTTTTTCATTAATCTATGTTCTGTTTCTTTTTTTTTAGCAAGAGAGAGGTCAACAAGAAAGTTCTTAAAGTCCCTGGAATAGAACAGAAGGTATAAAGGATACTCGCTTCTTCTCTGTTTTTGTCTTAATTGAAATTCTTCTGTAACTGCGATTTTAGGTGCTGTTTTCTGATCTTTTTGGTTGTGTAGATCAGTTTCTTTCTTTATTTTTCCTACAAGTTAAAAACTGTAAATAGATAAGCTTATCTCTGTAGCATTCTTCATCTAGCGAGTATATAAAATTTAAAGCGAGATGTATAACATAGTTTCTAACCTATCCTTTTTCCTCTTCAGGTTCTAGATGCTACTAGCAATGAGCCATGGGGTCCTCATGGATCTCTTCTTGCTGATCTTGCGCAAGCTTCAAGAAATTAGTAACTTAAACCACCTTCCATGTGTTCTATTTTGCTGTAGTTATGATATTACAGTGTTGACAGAAATGTTGATTCTCTTGCAGCCATGAATACCAACTGATAATGGGGGTCATATGGAAACGTCTTAGCGACACTGGAAAGAACTGGCGGCACGTCTATAAGGTAAAGAATATAATTGCCTTGCCCTTGTTGTCTAGTTTCTTGTTTATATTGTTGTAGCGGTGAATGAAGCGATTTGCTGTTGGTTTACCTCTTCTATCCACTTCAGGCTTTGACAGTTTTGGAATACATGGTAGGCCATGGTTCAGAACGTGTTATAGAAGAGATTAGAGAGCGTGCATATCAAATCTCGGTATATCTCAGTATTCAGCATTGAAATCTTTTTGTGCTATATCTCAGTAGTTGACTATCTGACATCCATTTTCCATTTGGTAGACACTGTCCAATTTTCAGTATATTGATTCCGGTGGTAGAGACCAAGGAAGCAATGTTAGGAAGAAATCACAGAGCCTGGTGGCGTTGGTTAATGACAAAGAAAGAATCGCTGAGGTCAGAGAGAAGGCTGCTGCTAACAGAGATAAGTAAGTATCTTGTATTTTTTATCTTTTTCGAATTGCTGGAGCTTCCTCTCTGTGTTGGTCTTGCGGGGCACTTGTTTATTTTCTGGTTGCTGGTGGCCTTACAACTGTTATTATGTCTCCTAGTAGTCTATCAATTTATGGAATTTAAAAGTCTTATTAATTTCTCACTTTGAATGTTTTTAGTTCATAGAGATTGAAAATTATATGTCTTTGGGTTCAATAAAATATGTTTTATGAGCCGAACTTATCAACCTGACATTATTTTTACAACAGGTATCGGAGCTCAGCGCCAGGTGGGATGTATAAGCCTTCAGGAGGATATGGGGACAGATATGATTACGGATCCCGGGATGACGAGCGAAGTAGTTATGGGAGAGAAAGAGAATATGGTTACAGGGATGATGATAGAAACAGTCGTGATGGAGATCGCCATTCCAGAGACTCTGAAGACCGGTATGGGAGAGATGGTAATAGGGAAGATGATTACAGGGGAAGGAGCAGAAGTGTTGATAACTTCCCACAGGGATCACGGGGTAGGAGTTCAGATAGGGAACGGACGTTTGAGGATGATGGCCATTCTTCATCACGGTATGTTGATAAGTTTAAGCTTGCCTTTAGACGTAGGGAATTATTTTGAGATTCAATCAACACAATTTAGTAACTTAGCAGTCCTTGATGTCAAAAAGCATGTTTCCAGCATCTTTTTAATCTAGTTCCATATATACATAAGACATTCTTCTTTATCGTGTAGGGGTAGTAATGCTCGAGCTGATGACAATTCTCAGGATGGGAGGTAATTTCTGATGTATTTTATGCTGAAGTTTGAGCCTTTTTCTTATTGTATTAAGTTCTCTGTATTTATGTCAACTCATATCACATTCCTTCGGGATTCTATATATGATAGAGGGTCGCTCCAGAGAAAGTTTTCAGAGCAAAATATTGGTGCTCCACCTAGTTATGAAGAAGCTGTCAGTGAATCACGGAGCCCTGTATATAGTGAAAGGTGCCAGTTCTCTGCCATGTAGATTCAGAGCTACCTTGGTTTTATTTGTTCTGATGAATCTTCTTATTCCAGGGATGGTGGAGAAACCCCACAAGTTGCTGCTCCTGGAGCTGCTTCTCCTCTTGCACCACAAGCTGCTTCTCCTCCTGCCCCACAAGCTGCTGCTTCTCCTCCGCCCCCACAAGTTGCTGCCCCAGGGGCTGCTTCTCCTCCTGCTGGAAGCAACACAGACAATAACTCTGCTGGTTTTGTTACTGAATCTTCTCCGCAGAAATTTGAGGCTTTTGATGAATTTGATCCACGCGGTGGGTTTACAGGTACAGAGTTCTCGACGTTTGCGGTTCTTCAATTTCTAGTTTGTTAGATCTTTTGAATTTCCTTAGCTTCTTTGCCTTTTAAACTCCTCTGCTCGATAGAGATTAATTTTTTATTGTTAGTTTGGTTTGTTATGTACATTAGCCACTCTACTTGTTCTAAGGGTGAACGCTGTGTTTCTTTTCTTTTCCAGCTGCCCCTCCAGAATATGCATCTGCAGACGGTGTTTCAGCTCCTCCGACAGTGGCTTCTACATCTGCTCCTCCCACCTCAAACAGTGTCGAGATGGACTTACTTGACTCCCTTGCAGACGTATTTTCATCAAATGCATTGGCCATTGTACCTGCTGATTCTGCATCTGTTGAAACCCACGAACAATCAAATGCTCCATCGTTTTCTACATCTCAGGTATTGACACAAGCTTAAGCAGTTGTACTCGGAGATGCCTCTTGTAGAGGATGGATTTAATCATCCCGCAAGGCCCAAAGAATAGAAGGCCTGGCCCAGACCAAGGAAAGCGATGGCTCGAATAATCGGCTTAATTCGGTTGGTTACTCGGCTTGTCTCTACAGTATCTCGAGTCGAGCGACGCCGACCAAGAGGCATCCGGCTCAGCGACCGCTCGGATGGATGCGGGCCTCTCGGCCCAATAAGGAAGGCCCACGAAGACGACTTAAGCTAGGTCAAGAACGACACATCAGAGGACTATATAAGGGGAAGGAAGAGAAACGAGAAGGGGATCCGAAATCATCTGACTAACACTTGGCGGCTAGATTAGGGTTTTCACCTTTGCTTCATCTTGCCGTTATTTGTACTTTTCCGGTAGCTCTTCGAGTTGCCGGCTTCTCTTCTGTCGCATTCTCTTTACATCTCTTGTAACCGATTGAACGTCTCCTCCGACCATAATAAAACGTCTTCGTTAAACCCACATCCTTTTATTACCGTTTTCCGATCAAACAGTTGGCGCCCACCGTGGGGCATTTTTAGCAAAGTAACGTTAGTACTATGGTTGTCAGCAACGACAGTTCTTCGTCTGGCGAGGAGCGCGAAGCCCTCGAGGTGATGCCGGCTCCCGAGGTAACACCTACGCCTACACCAGTAACTCCGCTACCCCCTCCTGCGTCCATGGAAACCATCCTGGCACGCCTCGCCCTGCAAGAAGCGGCGCAGAAGGCGGCGGTCGACCAAATCACAGCGATAGCAAAAATACTCGCCCCTATCGCTGCAAACGCCGAAGCTTCAACGGCGCAGTACCGTCGACACCTGTTCGCCACTGAACGAACCACCAACATAGCACCTGCGCGGGATAACAATTACCAGAGCGTCGGTAACAGCAACCAGAGCGCCGGTAACGACATCAACGCAGACACCGCAAGCGAGCTAGCCGCGTTGAAACAGTCGGTCCTCGACATCAACTCAAAGATCCACCAGGTGACGACCTCGGCGCCCCAAATCGAGCACGTACTCGCGGAATCTCTTCGCACACCCTTCACGCAAAGGGTCACCGGCGTACGGCTCCAGAAGATGGAGAAACTTCGTCTTCCAACCTTCAAGGGTCTCTCCGACCCTTCTACTCATGTTACGTCCTTCAACATAGCGATGCGACGCGCAAATCTGACCGACGAAGACAAAGACGCCGGCTTTTGCCAACTCTTTGTCGAAACCCTAGAGGGACCGGCCCTTACTTGGTTCACAGGCCTCAGAGAAAACTCCGTCGATTGTTTCCACGACCTCTCGACGGCCTTCCTGAAGAATTATATCATGTTCACCAACCAAGAAACGACCGTGTCCGACCTGTGGAACCTCACTCATACCAGCGGCCAAAGCCTCCGCGACTTCATGGAAAAGTTCAAGGCTATCGTCTCGAAAGTTGATATTCCTGATCCTATCGCTGTCGAGTCTCTGATGAATACCTTGCACGTTGACTCCACATTCCGTCAGGATCTCTACCGATACCCGACGAAATCTGTGTCTGACGCCATCGCTCGCTCAAACAACTTCATCCGCATGGAAGAAGACACAAGAGCAAAGTTTGCAAAAGAAGCAGCAGCGAAACAGCGACCCGCCCGAACAAACGACACCCGCCCTGAGCCCCGCCAGCACTCCTCCGGTGGAAACACCACTCAGAAGCGAGGCTACGTTAGCTCGGTCGACGACGAGGAATCGCCAAAGACAGCAGCCGTCACGCGAGAGAAAGCCTGGAACCACTGGGATCGAGACTCCGCCTCGAAGCAAACAAAGTCGTCCGAACCAGCGAGTTCAAACTCTGAGGAGCCAAAGAAATGGTGCCTCTACCACAAAAGGGATTCCCATGATACGAAAGAGTGCAAAGTCCTCATCGGGCAATTTTTCGACGGAATTACCAACGGGACAATTCAAATGCCCACCTCTCCAACGACACCGAAAAACACCAAAAGTTGGAGTAAGAACAAGGAGAAGAAGGCACAGAAGTCTCAGCAGAACACGGCCCCTAGCGAGGAAAGAGCGAGCCCTGAGCGCACTACTGTCAACAACGTCGGCCCCGCCAACGACTCATCAGAAGACGAACATCCGCGTCGCCGGCGACGAGTGGAAGTCATACTCTCTCGCCCTTGTGACTCTTCTGACGACGACTCCTCGACAATGCAATCAGATTTACGCGACAAACTGAACAGCAAAGTCGAGCAATCTCTCACTTCCCCGACAACAGATAAAGACCTGCGCGCACTATTGAAGCGAAAGAGCGCTACAAACGAACACGTGGGAAGCGCCGACCTCCGCACAACCATCTCAAAATTTAGCGCCAGGAGAATAGGTGAAGACGGCGACCTTCGCGACCAGCTCAATTCAAAGGCCGATGACCTGCGAATCCAACTAAACCGTTCGAAGAAGTCCGATCTGCGACGACGTCTCGAGTCAAAAAAGAAAAAGCCCGCGGAAGCTCCTCAGTTCGAGAACACAACCGACGATTTAAGGAAGCAACTCGAATCATTGCGAGCTACCCGCACGCCAAACATTAGCGTCATAATGGGAGGATCGCCTCCTTGCGGCGATTCAGTTCGAGCCGTCAAAGACTATAAGCGACAAGCCACCACTTCCAAGAAGTGGCCACTTCCAGTCGAAAATGATCACCAGATCACTTTTTCGGCACTAGATACCAAGGGTATCCACATGCCGCACAACGACCCCCTCCTCGTCGATCTCGACATCGGAGAGTGCCTAGTCGCGAAAGTACTTATCGATACAGGCAGCTCAGTCGATCTCATCTTCCGCGACACACTCGATAAAATGGGAGTCGATTTAAGAGATATGAAGCCTTCCTCTCGCACACTCACCGGCTTCAACGGAGCCTCGGAGCAAATGATCGGAACAATTCGTCTCCCAGTATACGCAGGTGGTATAACCCGTACCGTCAAGTTCTCCGTCATCCGAGCCAAAGCACCATACAATGCCATCCTCGGAACACCATGGTTGCATTCCATGAAAGCCGTTCCCTCGACGTACCATCAATGCGTCAAGTTTCCCGGCAAAGACGGAAAAACACAGACGATACGGGGAGATCAACAAGCCGCGAGAGAACTGCTGATTGCAACTGTAAAGATGCAGCAACAGGCTTCCCTCGTCAACTCCGTCAGCAAACCACTCCACAAGATATACCCCCAGAAAGAGGAAGTTCGAGAAGTCGCAATTGATGAATCCGACCCAACAAAAATCATCCGAGTGGGCGTATACCTGTCCGACGACTTATGTTCAAAGATCATCTCTTTCATCAAAGACAACGCTTCAACGTTCGCCTGGAAGACCTCCGACATGAAGGGGATCGACCCCGCAGTTACATCCCATGAACTGCACGTCGACCCCACGTTCAAACCCATCCGACAGAAGCGACGCAAACTCGGTCCGGAAAGATCTAAAGCAGTGAACGACGAAGTCGACAGGCTCCTCGACGCGGGTTTTATTACAGAAGTCCGATACCCCGAGTGGTTAGCCAACCCGGTCGTCGTCAAGAAGAAGAACGGCAAATGGCGCATATGCGTCGATTTCACGGACCTCAACAAGGCGTGCCCAAAGGATAGTTACCCACTCCCTCACATCGATCGTCTCGTCGAGTCAACCGCTGGCAACGAACTCTTAACCTTCATGGACGCTTTCTCAGGCTACAACCAGATCCTGATGCATCCCGACGATCGCGAGAAGACGGCATTCATCACCGACAGAGGGACCTATTGCTACAAGGTGATGCCCTTCGGGCTAAAGAACGCCGGTGCGACCTACCAGCGACTCGTTAATCGAATGTTCGCTGACCAACTTGGCAATACCATGGAAGTGTATATCGACGATATGCTAGTCAAATCACTCAAGGCCGACGACCACCTCAATAACTTGCGCGACTGCTTCAAGATCTTGAACGACTATGGGATGAAGCTCAACCCGGCCAAATGTACCTTCGGTGTCACTTCCGGAGAATTCCTCGGCTACATCGTTACTCAGCGAGGAATAGAAGCCAACCCCAAGCAGATCTCAGCGATTCTCGACCTTCCAAGCCCGAAAAACAGCCGCGAAGTGCAGCGACTAACGGGACGCATCGCAGCTCTCAACAGGTTCATCTCGCGATCGACCGACAAGTGTCTTCCCTTCTACGAGCTACTAAGGGGAAACAAAAGGTTCCTCTGGGATGAAAAATGCGAGGAGGCGTTCAATCAACTCAAGCATTATCTCACGACCCCACCCGTTCTATCAAAGCCAGAAGCCGGCGACACACTGTCTCTCTACATCGCCGTTACATCCTCCGCCGTCAGCAGCGTATTAATTCGAGAAGACAGGGGAGAACAAAAACCAATCTTTTACACAAGTAAAAGAATGACGGAGCCCGAGACGAGATATCCAACACTAGAAAAAATGGCCCTGGCCGTCGTCACCTCGGCAAGAAAATTGCGACCCTACTTCCAGTCGCACACGATCGAAGTACTGTCCAACCAACCACTCAGAACGGTTCTGCAGAATACCAACCAATCGGGACGGTTGACCAAATGGGCGATGGAGCTAAGCGAACATGATATCGTTTACAAAAATCGAACAGCAGCAAAGTCACAAGTCCTTGCCGACTTCTTGATCGAATTGACGCCAGAACTGGAACAAGACCTCATCCTACCAAACGTAAACTGGATCCTCCACGTCGACGGGTCATCCACGAGTAAAGGATCAGGAGCAGGAGTGCAATTGCAATCACCAACAGGAGAACTAATCCGGCAGTCGTTCAGCTTCGGCTTCGCGGCATCAAACAACGAAGCTGAGTACGAATCCCTCATCGCGGGGCTCCGTCTCGCCAAGGCGGTGAAAGCAAAGCGAATCAGCGCTTACTGCGATTCTCAACTCGTCGTAAGCCAGTACCTCGGTGATTACGACGTCCGCAACGACAGGATGGACGCCTACCTCAAACTCGTCCAAGACCTCACGCGAGACTTCGAGTTCTTCGAACTCACGAAGGTTCCTCGCGGAGAAAATGTTTGTGCCGACGCCCTCGCCGCTCTGGGAAGCAAGTTACACGACCAGGTCAAAAGGACAATCCCGATCCATAAAATCGAGAAACCGAGCATCGATACGAAGGCAGAACAGGCCGCGATTATAGCAGCGATCAACGACGCGATGGACATTGACGAAGTAGAATCCCCCTCGCCAGATGATCACTCAACAGATTGGCGCAAGGAACTCATCGATTACCTCGCGGAGGGTTTACTGCCCGTCGAAAAATGGGATGCCCGGCGACTGAAAAGACGCAGCACGCACTACGTCGTCCTAGACGGAGAACTACACCGATGGACTGCATCAAAGGTACTACTCAAATGTATCGCCGGCGACGAGACGAGACTCGTCATGGCCGAGACACACGAAGGAGCAGCAGGCAACCACTCGGGCGGGCGAGCTCTCGCACTAAAAGTTAAAAACCTCGGATTCTACTGGCCAACCATGAATGCCGATTGCGAGACATACGCGCGCAAGTGCGATAAGTGCCAGCGCCACGCCAAAACCATACACAGCCCAACGGAGTTTCTCCACACCTTGACTGCTCCATATCCATTTATGAGATGGGGAATGGACATCATTGGTCCAATGCCGGCATCTCGACAAAAGAAGTTCATCCTGGTCCTCACTGACTACTTCACCAAATGGGTTGAAGCCGAAGCCTATGCCAGCATAACCGACAAGGAGGTACAACACTTCGTCTGGAAGAACATAATCTGCCGACACGGGCTCCCATACGAGATAATCACGGACAATGGTTCGCAATTCATCTCGCATCACTTCAAGGGCTTCTGCGACAGATGGCGCATACGACTCAACATGTCGACGCCGAGAAACCCGCAAAGTAATGGTCAAGCCGAATCGACGAACAAGACCATCATCGACGGTCTGAAGAAACGACTCGACTTAAAGAAAGGATGCTGGGCAGACGAACTAGATGGTGTCCTGTGGTCCCATAGAACCACTCCTCGCGGAGCGACGAAAACTACGCCCTTCTCAATGGCCTACGGCATCGAGGCGATGGCTCCCGCAGAAGTGAACGTGACGAGCCTACGCCGGTCGCGAATGCCACAGAACGCTGAAATCAACCGCGACATGCTCCTAGATGCACTCGACGATATCGAGGAAAAGCGCGACCAAGCGCTACTCCGCATCCAGAATTACCAGCATCAAATCGAGAGCTATTACAACAAAAAGGTCAAGTCGCGCCCTCTCGAAATGGGCAACCTCGTCTTAAGAAAGGTCTTCGAAAACACTAAGGAGTGGAAGGCCGGCAAGCTCGGAGCCAACTGGGAGGGACCATACAAGATAGTCGAAGTCATCAAGCCAGGAGTATACCGCCTCGAGACTTCGACAGGCGAAGCAGTACCGAGAGCCTGGAACTCCAAACATCTCCGCCTTTTCCACCCTTAGCCTGGAAACACAAACCCGAGTGAATGCGCCACAAAGGCCACTTTCACTCGCAATCTACTAATCGAGTAAAAGCGCCATAAAGGCCGCTTTTACCCAAAAAAAAAAAAAAAAAAAAAAAAAAAAAAAAAATCGAGTGAATGCGCCACAAAGGCCACTTTCACTCGCAATCTAAGAACTACGAATGGCTTGATTCCCGCAAAGGGATACGTAGGCAGCCCAAAGAAAAAGGGTCCAGCCGAAATAAAAAAAAAATATAAAAACCCTCCCCGAGGAATCGATCTCCGAAGCAGACGATCACTTAAGCGATGCCTACTCGAGCACGCCCCGGCTCCTCGAACAAACGTATCGGCACTCGCATCCCACGATTGAATACGTCCTGATCAGACATGTATTCACGGGATCGACCGCGTTGCGACCTAAACCAACACGGCCGAGACAATGACTCCGATTCATCCTATAATTAACTAAGTAAGGTCTGGCCAACCAAACGCTTGAAAATTACATTGGGATCGACTCGGAACCGTCAAAGTCGAAAACTCTTAATTAACAATTTAAACTCAAAATGGCAAACGGTCGCGACTCAAAGAGGTCAATCGAGACAAAGTCATAACAAGTTTAAAATTATAATGATTCGACATCTCGAACAACATTTACACCGAACAAGCAGAGTCACTTCAAATCTTGAGAAGTCACGATTTTGATAGACAAATCTAAAGTAAATCAGTCCAAATCACCAAAAGAGTTCGAGATAGCGAGAAAACAGCAAAACAAAAGCCTCGAGGGCAAAGGTTCAAAAAAAAACTACAACAATGAGTCATATAAGACTCAAAAGAAAACAACATACAAGAGACGCTAATCCTCTCGGTCGCTCTCACGATCGTTGAGGGCAGAAAGCTCCGAAGCCCTGACACTCGACTCGCGAGCAACCTCCTCATTACCTCGACGAGACCCTTCAGCCGAAGTATCCGAGAGCACGAGGACAGGACCACCGTCTTCAGCAGCATTGGTCCCCCGATTAGGCGTCTCCCCCTCAAACGCAGCCGAAGAACCCTCTACAAAAGGCGTCGGCTCGTCGCGGCGCCCGTCGATTGGATCAGAGGGCGGAGTAACAAGATTTGCTGCGGTCTCTGGGTCGATCAGACCGGCATTGGACCCGTAGGGATCAAGACTCGCCAAAATACGAGCATCCACAAACTGGGAATCCAATATAAGAGGAGAAAGCGTGAGATCCACCTCGGGTATCTCACCAACCTTGAGCTCCTCGGCCTCCTGCTCGTATTTTTTCTCTTGCTCCGCGAAAAGATCGATCGTGGCTTGCAGGATGTCGCTCCCAGCCCTCTTCAAGGCTTCGAGGCATTTTCTGGTCCCAAAAGCTTGGCTATGAAGCAACCGAGCCTTGTCGTAAAGGCTTCGACGTTCCTCTCGGGAGCGAATCCTGGCGAAGCGACGGTTAGCCTTTGCAGACATCTCGGCCTCAACCCTTCCTCGTTCCTTTGTCACTTCCAAGATCCTGGAATCTCTAAGGCGCTTCATCTCTCTTTCATGAGATGCAGCGAGCGAAGCTTTCTCGCCCTCGAGCTCAGCGTTCTTCTGCTCGAGTTCATGGATAATCCCGCGAGATGCCACCAAGTCGGCCTTGAGTTCGTCCCTTCGAGCCATCGCACGAGTGACCATCCCGTTGAGCCTCTCGACGTTAGCCTTTGATGTACTCAGCTGACGAGCAGAAGCTTCCTCCTTCTCCGCGTGTTCCTTCTTGGCCAGCTCAAGTTCAGTCGAGACTCCTTTCAGGGCAGTGTCGTACTTATCAATCACGACGTTCATCGCGCCGTCTCCCTAGACGAACAAGAAGATGAAAATCATAAGAGAAAGAGAAAGAGACAACAAGTAATGCAACAAGAAGGGGAAGAGGTCGAAGTGTTTACCAGCAGCTTTGCCCTCGCAGCCTCCTCGTATTCATCCCCGAAGATGAGGTCCCTCACGGCAGGAAGGGATTTTGCCCTCCCTCTAAGCTGACGAAGAAGCTCCCCGCACTTCTCGGGAACGTACGCCAGAGGGGCCGGCCCTTCGTAGTGGAAAGAGACCTTATCCGGAAAGTTAATCCCGGGAGCCCTCCTTAAGATAGCAGAGCCGCGAGGAGACGTGCCGGTCTGAACGGCCCCCGCCCCAGTGATAGCCGGAGTCTCCTCGCTAGGAAGCGTCAGAACAGGAGATCGCACGTCATCGTCGATCTCGTCGTTGTGCCTTCTCACCAAAAGCGGCGACTCACCACTATCTTCGTCGGAACCATCCGGGATGGCGGCGTTAAGGGAAGCCTCAGATCCATCTGCTTCCCTCGCATCATCTCGCTCTCTCGAGACTTCGGCCTCAGAAACCTCCTCTTCAGGCCGAGTTTCTTCGTCTTCCTCCTCAGTACCAGTCGGCTCCTCGGGGCCCTCCGATTGAGCCTCAACAGACCTCTTGGTCTTCTTCCTCTTCTTCTTCTTCTTCTGAAGATCACCGGAAGGGGGGACGCCGCTCGCCTCCTCGGCGTTCTCCTCGGCTCCCGAGACACCCCTCTTCCTCTTCCTACTTTTCTTCGCACTCGCAGCACCGGAAGGAGGAACCTCGCTAGCGCGAGGGACAGCCGTCGAGGGCCCGCCCCCGCTAGTCAGTCCTAGTTGAACGGCAAGCATCGCGCTCAAGTCTGGAAGAGTTCCCATTCTCTTTGCCTCGTTGACTTGTTTCTGGATATCTCTCGGAAAAATTTCCAGCCTCTTCGCGCGAATAGGAAGAACTGTTGGAAGATCTGACCTCCACCCTCCTGAAAACACAAGGCAGAGAGGTTAGCACGCGACAAGCAAGCCATACGGCCAAAAAAAATATATATACAAGAAACGGCGAGAGAACGCACTTCGAGCAATCCGATCTTTAAGCTCGTAGGTCTTCTCGACGGTGATCTCAGACCAACGGTAGATTCTAAGCAAAGCGACGGCTTGAACGCTCTTCAAGAAATCTTCGGGATAGACGGGAGACGTAGGATGGCCAACTGCGAACAAAAGAAAAGGAGAATCTCATTAGGAACAACAAAGTCAGACGTAGTTCGCGACAAGGTACTCTACCACAGGATCGATTCCAAAGAACCCGATAGTCCTCCTGAGGAGGCTCCTCGAAAGCCGAGACGTCGGATTTAAGAAAGAAGTAAGAGCGCTGCCAATTCTGCGTCTTGTTCGGATGACCGGCGCATACATTACAGTTTGGTCGCATTTTCACCGAGTAGGTTCCGTCCTTCATATCGGTTATCGAGGTCATCTCCTCGAAAGATCTGACGCTCATCGGCATATCGATCTGCTCCGCTAAAATCGATAAGGTGACGGCCAGTCGCAACGAGCCGTTCAACAGTTGGCTAATCGCGATGTCTCGCCGCCTAGCGTACGCAGTGATCAGTCGCGGGATCGGGAACCAACAGCGAGTGTCCTCCTGGAAGTAAGACTCGTATACCGTCTGATATCCGATCGGAGGAGACCAAGGTCTCTGCTCTTTCGTGGGGATAAGGAAAGTTACGCCCGTAGCGCCCTTGGATCGAAGAACCTTCTTCACGCTCCTCGGGGTAGATTTAGTCTCTTCTACACCCTCCCAGTCTTGACCAGCCACGAAGGCAGGGCGAAGCAAGTTGGGTAGAAGCCTCGGAAGCTCCTCGAAAATCCCGTCAGGATAGAAGGTCGTTGGGACTAACTCAGCTTCGGGATCGTCATTCTCAGGAGGATCGCCCTCCATAGGGCGAGCTCTCAAAGTAACCGAGTCGACAGGCGTCGCCCCGCTCTGCCCGTCTCTCGCGCAATCCGTCGCGTCGCTAACAGCGACGTTCTCATTCCCTTCCCTCGCAAGCCTCGTAGCATCTGCGACCAGAAGCCTTTGGGAACGAGATAAATTGGCGGTGTCCATCATCGCCGCATGGTGGGCAGATTCCAGATCCCCGAGACGACCTCCGTCGGGATTCCTTGCCGGCGTCGATGTCGCCGCGACCGATTTCCCTTTTTGTCGCCTCGATAATCTCGGAACCGATGACATAGTGGAGATCGCGTCGAATGAAGGTTACAACACTTAGAGAGATAAAGGAAGGAGAGAGAAAGTACCTTTGATCGCGGAGGAAACTTGAAGAAATGAAAGGGGATCCACGTATTTATAAGGAGAAGAGAGGGAGGAGTTCGAGGCATCATCATTAGGTCTATTCGGGCCTAAATGGGCCTCGAAATTCCCCCTAAATACCCAGCGGACCCTCGCGGCGTTTCAACTCCCCGAGACACTCGTGAAGGGAAAAAGAGGAAAGGTTCGAGGTGTCATTATTAAACCTAAATGGGCCTAAACGGGCCTCGAATTTCCCCCAAAAAACCCCATCGACTCCCGCGACTTTCCGGCTTCTTATCTTAATTAACCAAACGGTTATCCTAAGATCGATTAAACCGGTGAATTAGCCGGGATTTGCCGATCAAAATCTGGGAGCCTGAGACTCAACGACCCCGAGAGAAGGCACTACCGCAGCCTTCCCGCGACTCGTCAACCCATCGTTTCAAACTCCCGACAGGACTACTATTCTTTCGAACCTTCGAGTTCCAGAATCCATCATGAGCTTGTCGACTCTCCGCTCACCGATGGACTGGGGGGACTTACTGTAGAGGATGGATTTAATCATCCCGCAAGGCCCAAAGAATAGAAGGCCTGGCCCAGACCAAGGAAAGCGATGGCTCGAATAATCGGCTTAATTCGGTTGGTTACTCGGCTTGTCTCTACAGTATCTCGAGTCGAGCGACGCCGACCAAGAGGCATCCGGCTCAGCGACCGCTCGGATGGATGCGGGCCTCTCGGCCCAATAAGGAAGGCCCACGAAGACGACTTAAGCTAGGTCAAGAACGACACATCAGAGGACTATATAAGGGGAAGGAAGAGAAACGAGAAGGGGATCCGAAATCATCTGACTAACACTTGGCGGCTAGATTAGGGTTTTCACCTTTGCTTCATCTTGCCGTTATTTGTACTTTTCCGGTAGCTCTTCGAGTTGCCGGCTTCTCTTCTGTCGCATTCTCTTTACATCTCTTGTAACCGATTGAACGTCTCCTCCGACCATAATAAAACGTCTTCGTTAAACCCACATCCTTTTATTACCGTTTTCCGATCAAACACCTCTTTTTTCTTTTTAACATTGTTGACTAAAATCTTCTCCCATGTACAGCCCTTCGATGACCCATTTGGTGAGTCTCCTTTCAAAGCCTTCACTTCTACGGACACCGACTCAAACCCGCAGCAAAGCTTTGGAGCTCCTTTCCAGCCAACACCACCAGCCTTCACCTCGGAGGCCTCACATACGGATACTGCTGCTCATAACTTTGGCTTTGAGGATTCATTTTCTGCTGTTGCCAATCCTGAAACTGCTGCTCAGAATGTGCAACCTCCATCAAACTCACCAAGTTTTCCTCAAGAGCAGTTTACAAGTGATATTGATATTCTTGCCGGCATTCTCCCACCATCTGGTCCTCCAGCTTCACTCCCACAACAATCGGGTGCCCCAGCACCAACATCTCAGTTTCCTCCCAGTGGAAACAACATGTACGAGGGATATCACCCTCAGCCTGTAACGACAGCTCCAAACATGCCTGGACAAACTCCATTTGGACAAGCTGTACAACCATATAACATGGTTCCTCCTCATTCACAAAATATGACTGGAGCCACGCCGTATCACAGTGGAGGCTTCATGCACCAGCCTGGCTCAGCTAATTACAATCCTGGAGCAGTAACTTCATCGAGCTCCCAGACTCCTTACTCTAACCCCAGTGGACCAGCTGGTCAGTTCGTGGCACACCAAGGTCATGGAATGCCGCCTTCCCATGGTCCGCAAAGAACTCAATCCGGACCTGTTACTATGCAAGGGAACAACAATTTCATGGGAGACATGTTTTCACAACCTGCGCGAACAAACTCCTTGTCGTCATCTTCATCTCAACCGGATCTCACACCTTTAACAGGAGCGATTGAGGTTGTTCCTCAGCCTCAGAAAAAGTTTGAGCCAAAATCATCAATCTGGGCAGACACGTTGAGCAGGGGGCTTGTTAACTTCAACATATCTGGACGTAAGATAGATCTCCGCCACAACGAAATTCCTCCAGTTTTTGAGCAAACGCAAACTTTCTAACATCTTCTTTTTCCTTTTATGTGCAGCTAAAACAAATCCATTGGCAGACATAGGAGTTGACTTTGAGGCTATCAACAGGAGGGAGAAACGGCTAGAGAAACCGACAAACGCACCAGCAGCAACAACATCGACTATCAACATGGGTAAAGCAATGGGATCCGGCACTGGCTTAGGGCGTGCTGGTGCAAATTCTATGAGACCTCCACCAAATCCAATGGTAGGCGCTGGCATGCCAATGGGCGGCGTGGGGATGGGTGTTGGTGGATATGGAGGTATGAACCAAAACCAACCTATGGGTATGGGAATGGGACCAGGCATGAACATGAACCAAAACCAACCCATGGGTATGGGAATGGGACCAGGGATGAACATGGGAGGAGGATATGGCCAAGGCTATCAGATGCAACCACAAAACCAAGGGATGGTCCCTGGTCAGATCATGCCAGGCAACAACAACAACAACTATAATCCGATGATGGGTCAAGGCGGTTACAATCCTCAACAACAACAATATGGTGGTGGGTACCGGTAAGACCAAAAAGCCAAACATAACCACACTAGACTCCACTTTTAAAATCAAGAACCTTACATGAGATATTAGTTGGATTGGCCAGCCGGTTCACGGAAGTACTCCAGGTTACTCGGATTGTTCTACAATGTTCTTTTGCCTTGATCTTCTTCACTCATCATTCTCTTTCTCCTTTTTTTTCTTAGTATGAACGTAATTTGAGAGGGCTTTGTTGTGAAACTTGTACCGGTGAGATAGTGGCAAACCTCCCTCGGGTCTGCCCTTTTTGTTATTTGCATATAAAATTCTTATTACATTTTTTTTTTGCTTTTCACGTATTGAATATTTGTAATCCATGCACGGGACAAATAAAATATTTTCTCTGTTTTTTTCATTATTACATGTTTATTGACAGTATTCTTTTTCCAATTAGATTTCGGTTTACGCTTTTATCCGAATTTATCTTTTAAACCACAACCAAAAAGACAGTTAAAGCATGTCACGTGAGTTTATTAGGGTTCACGTGATCATCTCCTTTCCTTCTTCAATAGAGAGATCTCTTGTTCATCGGCCGACATCATAAAAAACAAAACAAAACAAAACTTTGTTTTCGTTTCTCTCTCTTTTCTTCCGACCGATTTAAACTCACGTTACTAGCTCGCCGTGAATTGACGGTCTCACTTTCTCCGTCCATCACTAAGGTTAATTTCAGTTTCGTGTTTTTTTTTGTTCGTCATTAGTTTGCTAGTCTTTTGTTAAGACCTGAACTTGTGTTGGATCAGATTCTGCATTAAGCTTCTTCTCTTTCTAATGTTGATAGTTAATTGAGCTTTCTAGATTAGTAATTACATACACACACACACAAAAAAACTGAGCTTTCTTAACATCACAAGCTCAAAGCGATGAACTTTGTAGAAAGATTTGTGCTTTCCGTATGCTGTTCTTGTCTTTAGAGTTTGAAAAGTGAATAATAATTATTAATCTAATTTCTTTTCTTGTTTATTGACAGAAGCTAGGTTAGTGTTTTCATCTGGCTTGCAATGGCGGCTACAGAGACGGTTGTTCATGATCCGAGAAAACGTTCAATGGATGCCATCCAGCAACGGCTTCAAAAAGACCAGCTTCGTCAACAGCAGCAGCAACAACAACAACAAAAGAATGAGAAAGACAAGAGAGCTTCTGATGTCTCTTCTAAAGAACCACATAAACCTCATTCACTTCCTACTCCTCCTACTAAGAAACCAATCACAAAAGGTTTGCTTTTTTATTGATCGATTCACTTTATAATGGACTGTGATATTGATTGAAAGTTTGGCTTTGTAGATCCCCAGGATGATGGTTTTGCTGCGTATACAAAACTCTCTCATCCCGTTGATGAGAAGTTGCTGGCAACCAATGTTAAGGTAGAGAGATCAAACCACTGTCTTCTTCTGTATGAGTTTTGAGATATGGTTGTTGCTCAGTTCTGTGTTTTTGTGATTTTAGTTGTCTAGTGGAAAGAAAAATATAGCTGACAAGGTCTTGCATACTCTCCTCCGAAGCGGTGACTCTGCTCAAAAGTACTTGCAAGGTAAAAACGAGAAGAAGGTGGAGGAGAACAACTACATCCTCCTTGATAATTTCGTACAGTCACGTTCCTCTTCATCCTCCTCCGGTTCTAAAAAAGCATCGCTGATGAACTCAAAACGTTCTAAAACGCGTATGTCTATGAAGCGACTCAAGAAATCTGGCGCTTTGAATTTACCTCAACATCTCCAAAAGTGAGTCCTATAATTTTATTGCTTCCATAGAGAGATTGAACTGACTCGGATACGATTGTGTTTTGGAGTGCAGGTTTGATTTGTATAAGCCAATGCATGGTATGTGGGAAAGTTACATGATGAAACTCATCAAGGTGACCGGGTAAGCTTCTTATCTGATTACCTACATATTCGTTTAGGCATTGTGCTTTAGCCTTTAGGTGTAATGTAGGTTTGTGACCATTCTTAGACAATCTATCTTTGTTTTTTTATGCAGGAAGGCTCAGTTAACCTCAAGTCTTCTATCAGCAGATCTTCATGGTGCCTTCATGTTTGGTAATAATCATATGTTCTTTTAGCTCCCACTTTCAGAAATCAACTTCTCTATAACGTTTGTTAGTTGTTTCTTCTAATTAGAGCAATCTGTTTTACTTGGTACAGTTCCTGAATGCAAGATTGCATCATTCACTGGTGTACAAGGGATAATGATCCGTGAGACATCTCAAACATTTGGAATAATCACAAGAGATGATAAACTTAGAGGTAACTTGATTAGCTTTTCACCACATTATTTGCGAAAAATTGTCATAATCTCTTTAGCTTAGTAATTTGTAATCAATGTGGATTCAGTTGTACCAAAGAAGCCTTCTGTCTTCATCATACAACTCGACTGCTGGAAAATCACATTACATGGAGACAAGTTTACTTCAAGAGACAACGTTCTTCAACGTTGATGATGCTGAAACGAAGCATCCTAGTCTCAGCAAGATTTTTACTTGAAAGCTTTCCTGATGTACCTAACATTAGCTACTATATATTATACTGTTTCATGTTGATATGCTAATGTTTATTAGTAGGAATTTATAAAACAGAGAAATCGATCTTGGTGACTGATAATGGAAGACAAAAGCACAATTGAAGATTCCATTTCAGAACCGAGAGGGAGTCTTTGACTTCATAACTTAAAAAATGATAACTTAACTCCACAAGAAATGTCTTCTCTAATCTTGAAACTTAACTACAGAAGTCTAGACCAAAAAGCATGAATCCATCACACCAACACTTACCAAAGCGCTGTCCTAAGAAGTCTCATTCTTGTCTTTCTGCTACATGCTCACCACTATTCAAAACCATCAACATCTCTTCTTCCCGATAACCTCACCATCCTCCACAGCTTCAAAAACCTTCCACGCCCTATCACTCCCAAGAATTTAACCAAGTGCTTGCCTTGGCACGACCCTTGTTGTGTGTTCATGTTGTTGTTCTTACAATAAATCTTTTTGTAGGAATGTCTTAACAGATTTACGTCTCTGCTCAAATCAAAAGAATAAATAAAAGACATAGAGACTTTGCTTCAAAGTTTCTTATTACTTTTATTACAATAATATAATATTCTCCCATATTTGGGATGTTGGTTCTATTCTTGAACATGTGTATGTGCCTCTCTCTGTCGCTTCCTTTTGACGTTTTCTTAGCTGTTTTTTTTTTCTTTCTTTCCCTCTTTCTCTATTCCTTCTTATCTTTTGTGTGTTCTCTCTTCTTCTTTCTTTGTTTCTTTAGTTATTTTGGGGTTCCTATATTTCTCCATCTCTTGCCTTTCATTTTAATTCTTCCTTTCTGGTTTACTGCTCGTGTTTCTATTTGCATTTTTTGCGTCATGGATCGTGATTTTCATCGTCGTGGCCAAAAGGTAAATAGCCAAAACCAGCTTTTATTCATCCAAAAATGTCCATCTCTTGGGTGATCATGTAAAGATGTTAACGTTTAGGTCAATGTTGTTCAAAACAATTATAAAACCAGCTTTTGTTTTGTTGTTTGCATAATGTTGATCAAGAAACATAAAACAAAGCTAATTTGAATCTTTATTGTCGTTGAAATGTTGTTTGATTTGATGGCAGAGTCCTTTGTTTTCTTTTCCTTTTTTAACATTTCATAGCATCACATTGAGTGGTTTTTTGATGTAACTTGCAGGCCAATGATCGTTCACCGACCAGCCGTTTTGTTCGGTTAGATAAACCAAGATCTGTAGACGATCTTGATATAGGAAAGAAAGGTAAGATGCGAAGGTGGTTCTGTTGTTCATGTCATGTACAAGAATCTAACCACCCTTCATCTGAACATAACCGATCCAAAACCCCTCCTACACGCTACCAAGACTACGGTATATCATCATCTCTCTTTCTTCAACTACAATTATCATTGATGAAACCTATTCAAACTATGTATTATTGGCCCTCCTTTAATCCTTGCTTGTTGCACAAGTTAAGTAGCTTTTGTCCATGTTATTCTTATTGCTTGCTGTCTAAGAACTCACTCTCCTATTAATATTGTTAAATAGCTTTTTCTTCAACTACTTTTGTGATTGATGAAACCTATTCATTTAGATATTCTTAGCCATCCTTTAATCATTTCTTGTGTCACAAGTTAAAGTATCTTTTGTTTATTCTTTCCTCTGTTTGATGTTCTTACTTGCTTCCCACGGAATCCCTCTCCTATTAATATTATTTGCTTGTGTAGGACGTAACAATAAGAAACCACCAGCTCCTATGAAGCCTCCTTCCGTCTTGAAGGAGCCTACTACCATTGAAGTCCCTGTAATGTCATTGTCTGAGCTCAAAGAAAAGACTGAGAACTTTGGATCAAAGGCTTTGATAGGAGAAGGATCCTATGGAAGAGTGTACTACGCAAACTTCAATGATGGCAAGGCCGTGGCTGTGAAGAAGCTCGACAACTCATCTGAACCAGAGACAAACGTCGAGTTCTTGACTCAAGTCTCAAAGGTTTCGAGGTTAAAGAACGACAACTTTGTTCAGCTTCTTGGTTACTGTGTTGAAGGAAACCTTCGTGTCCTTGCCTATGAGTTTGCCACAATGGGATCCTTACACGACGTCTTACACGGAAGAAAGGGAGTACAAGGAGCACAACCAGGTCCAACACTCGAGTGGATGCAACGAGTCAGAGTTGCGGTTGATGCAGCTAAAGGGTTAGAGTACTTACACGAGAAAGTTCAGCCTCCTGTTATACACAGAGACATTCGTTCAAGCAACGTGCTTCTTTTCGAAGACTTCAAAGCCAAGGTTGCTGATTTCAATCTTTCAAACCAAGCTCCTGATATGGCTGCTCGTCTTCATTCCACTAGAGTCTTGGGGACGTTTGGCTATCACGCACCAGAGTACGCAATGACAGGGCAGTTGACACAGAAGAGTGATGTTTACAGTTTTGGAGTTGTGCTATTGGAGCTACTAACCGGGAGAAAACCGGTTGATCATACAATGCCACGTGGTCAGCAAAGTCTTGTCACTTGGGTAAGTTAACTTTAAATTACTTAAATCCATTCTTGGCTATATACAACTTTTAATGTGAATTATAATATTATATTCAGGCAACTCCAAGGCTGAGTGAAGACAAAGTGAAGCAATGTGTTGATCCAAAACTCAAAGGAGAGTATCCTCCTAAAGCAGTTGCAAAGGTTACTAATTCATTTTATATAAGTACAGTGAACACACTACTTGAAGCTAACATGTGTATGTGTGTTTTGATGGTAAACAACAGCTTGCGGCGGTTGCAGCTTTGTGTGTGCAATACGAATCAGAGTTTAGGCCAAACATGAGCATTGTAGTAAAAGCTCTTCAACCACTCTTGAGGTCTTCTTCAGGGACAGCTTCTGCTGCTGCTCGAACCGCTCAAACTTGAGTTTTTCTTGGTTGATGCAAGTTGATTCATTCATGGCCCCAGGGTTTACCGACGGAATGTGAAGGAGGAGATAGTGAGAAAAGTTGATGGAGATGGACTTAAGACTTCTGATTCAGTGACTTTATACAAAATCATAATTATACATAGCTTTTATGTTCATTTAAAAGAATCATCCAAGACACTATACTAAAGAGTAAATATGTTTCAGTAACCTCTGTCGTTTGATTAACAAACATCCTGTTAAAGTTTTGATTATGACACATATTTGTCCACATTTGTTTTATTTTGTCACTAGAAATTGAAAAATTGGTGTCAAAGCAAATATAAGACATTGAGAGCTGGTTGTTTAGAAAATTAATAAAGAAAAAGAATTTTTTTTATTTATGTACTTTCTTACACTGACACTTGGTGGTGACTGTGACAAACCAATAAGGTTTGAGAATGAGTGGCAATGAAGTTATGAAGCTTTAGTCAGGATGACATGTCATGCGGGTTACGAAAGCTTATAATTAATTGGGAAGTATATATTTTTTTTTGGAAACACATATTCTATTATCACCAATTGAGAAGTATATTATTCCATATAGTATTACCGATGCCATAAAACATAAGATAGTTGTGTGAATCATTAAAAAAATGCACATTGTTATGTACTATTTATGTGATGTTAACCCATAAACGATTTTTTTTTTATTCTGGTCAAACTTATGTTGGACCATGAACTTATGTTGATTTATTTGCTTTATAGTTTTGCGTCTTCTTCAAGTTATGCTTCTTCTCCAAGTTCAACCTTTTGTTTTGTTGTTCTTCTTCAAGTTATGCTCCTTATGATTTATTTGCTATATGGATATACGCTTCCAACACGTACCCGCTTCCTAATATTTTAAAAAATCTCGCTTCTGCGCTTCTTTACGTTTCCGCTTCCACGTACCCGCTTCCGTTTCCATGTAACATAGCTTAAAATAGTATAATAGCCGTTTGGGCAAGAACTCTTTGGTCTCTTCCATTTCTTTTTTTCTAAACTCTTTGGTCTCTTCCATTTTTTTTCTTTAAACTCTTTGGTTACTTCATCTAAGT